>NC_090375.1:74173043-74474200 GCF_036365525.1 Heterodontus francisci
CAAGCCTCTGCTGTTGGTATCTTTCCCCTCTGTTCCTCCACGAAAACATCACAGCTCCCGGCTTCCTGGAGCTGGAGTGCACCCGACGCTTCTTTGTTCTCGGTGTCCCGGAATTGGGATGCGCTGGGCATGTCGCTAGGTTCGGTGCTTTGGGTTTGGGGTGCGCTGGGCCCATCAAAGCTTCCAGTGCCCCAGAGCTGGGGGGCTTTATCTTCCAGCTCCTTTGAGTTCTGCTGCTTCTTTTGCAGGTGCCGTTGTTCCGGCACTTCCTCGTCCAGTGAGGAGGAGCTGCCGTAGTCTGATTCAGACGGTAGCCTCCTCTTGCCACTGGTTTGGGTGGTGACCTGTACCTTTTTGGGATATTTTTTCTTTGCGGTTTTCCTTTGTACCACTTGCCACTGACCAGTTTGTCCATCTGCTGCCTCCTCCTCCATTGATTCTATCTGTAGAGGAGGGATTTCTGGGCACAGGGTAGGTGTTGGGACGCCGGTTTCAGCTGCCTCCCCTTTCTTCCCCTTCTCAGGTAGACTTTCCTCGCTGCGGAGAGGGTTGCTTGTCTCCTTCCCAGCACCAGACGCATTCGTCGTTCCTTCTCCAAGCCTTTCCTTGGACCTTGCCACCTGAGCATAACTGAGGCAGCATTTGGGGCAGGTTTTGTCGAGGTGGCCTGCTTCACTGCACAGGTTGCAGCACTTACTCTGTTTACAGTCCTTGGTCTGATGGCCTTCCTTCTTGCAGTTCTTGCAGACAACCATGCTGCAGTTAGCTGCCACGTGACCAGATTTGCCACAGATGTGACAAACTCGGGGCTGCCCTGCATAGACCAAGAAGCCTCAACTTCCCCCGATAGCAAAGCTGGAGGGAGGGTGGATGATGGCTCCATTGGCATCGACTTTCAAGGTCACCCTGACCTGCCACTTGCTGGTCCAAATCCCAAAAGGGTCCTTGACATCAGTGCTGCTGCCGACCACCTCGATGTACTTGGCGAGAAAGGTGAGTACATCCACGACAGGAACATGGGCGTTGTATAGGTGAATTGTCACCACCCGGTCACGTTGTGATGGCAGCATGAAGAATGGACTGTGAGAATGGACAGTGGTGCCTGGTTTCCCTTCTCCTTGAACACCTTCAGGAACTTGATGCATCCCGCCACATTTTTGAATGTCACCTCGAAATATCCACTGCTGGGGAAGTCCTGCAGGCAGAAGATGTCCGTAGCTTGGAATCCACAGCCATCGATGAGGATTTTCTTGATGATGAAGGTACGGTCAACTGGTGCATCTCCTTCCTTGTCCTTCACCACCACACAAACGGTGTTACGCACTCCCTGGCCTGAAGCTGTAGAATTGGTTACAGCCATTTCATTCAAAGCATACCTGGGACAGGATCAAAGGCCACTGATCATGGTCTCTCTCCTGCCAGGTAAGTATTTTTTCCATTTTCCCGTAGTATACTCCATCTGCCAGATTTTTGCTTACTCAATCTATCTATATCAGTCTGCAACCTCCTTATGCCCTGTTCACAATATACTTTCCTACCTATCTTTGTGTCATCTGAAAATTTAACTACCATGCCCTCGCTCCCCTCATCCAAGCCATTGATATAAATTGTAAAAAATTCAGGCCCCAGCACAGACCTCTGCGGGACTCCACTCGTCACATCCTGCCAATCA
The DNA here is from genome assembly GCF_036365525.1 of Heterodontus francisci. Lineage (NCBI taxonomy): Eukaryota > Metazoa > Chordata > Chondrichthyes > Heterodontiformes > Heterodontidae > Heterodontus > Heterodontus francisci. The sequence goes on from NC_090375.1 coordinate 74,174,716, forward strand.
GAAAAGGACCTATTTATGCATGCTGTCTATTTTCTGCCAGCCAACCAATCTTCTATCCATGCTAATATGTTACCCACTATACCATGAGCTCCTACTTTGCACAAGAACCTTTTATGTGGCACCTTGTCAAATGCCTTCTGGAAATGCAAGTACAGTACGTCAACGGGCTCCCCTTTATCCACTGCACATGTTACTCCTTCAAAGAACTCCAATAAATTGGTTAAATATGATCTCCCTTTCACAAAACCATGTTAACTATTCCTGATTACCTTGAGTTTTTCTGAGTGCCCAGCTGTATCCTCCTTAATTCTAACACCATCCCATGACAGATGTCAAGCTAACTGGCCTATAGTTACCTGTTTTCTGCCTCCCCACCTTCTTGAATAGAGGGGTTATATTTGCTATTTTCCAGTCTGATGGAACCTTTCTAGAACCTAGCGAATTTTGAAACATTAACACCAATGCATCTACTACTTCATTAACCACCTCTTTTAAGACTCTAGGATGAAGCCCATCAGGACCCGGGGACTTGTCAGCCCGCAGCTCCATCAGTTTGCTCAGTACCACTTCCCTGGTGATTGTAATTTCGCCAAGTTCCTCTCTTCCTTCCACCTCCTGATTTACACCTGTTGCCAGAATGTTTTTTGTATCCTCTATAGTGAAGGCAGAAGCAAAATATTTGTTCATTTCAACTGCCATTTCCCTAATATCTACCATTAACTCCCAATTCTCACTCTTTAGAGGACCAACACTCACTTTACTTACTCTTTTCCTTTTTAAATATCTGCAGAAACTCTTGCTATCCATTTTTACATTTCTAGCTAGCTTCCTCTCATACTCTAATTTCTTTCTCCTGATTAACCTTTTAGTCATTTCTGCCATTCTTTATATTCTGACCAATCATCTGGCCTGCCACTCACCTTTGAGCAATAATATGCTTTTTCCTTAAGTTTCATGCTTTCTTTAACTTCACTCAACATGCGCACATGTAGTATTCATGAATGGAAACTGGCACTGACTTTGCCATGCCCTTGCTCAGGAACACTGAGATTAATATCAGTGGACCCGCATTTGTCTCAGCTAGCTGAGGTCAGTTAACCCAGATGGAACCTTGATGGTCTGTCTGACTCAGTCCACAGTGAACCGTGCATTTTTTACCGAAGCAATTGTACCAGACCTCACTTGTTACCACTTTTACGACTGAATTTCTCAGTTGTCTTGAGTATAGCAGGTTCCATTACTTCTGCTATTTTGATAATCTGTCAAATGATAATAAGTTAAAAGTGTCAAAAGTCCAAAAATATACAACCTGTAGAAAAATTTGCACTATAATTAAAGATCCCTGTCTTTATCACCAGAGAAAGAGGAAGATGCAGAACAAGCAAGGTGCAGGAATCTCATACACTAGGCATACATGATGCTAAGGATACATTTTTTTTTCAATTCATGAAAAAAAACCTCATGACAGCTAGGATTATTTTTACAGCAGGTTGAATTGAAGTAATAAAAACAGAAAATGCTGGAAATAGTGAGCTGGTCTGGCAGCACCTGTGGGGAGAGAATCAAAGTTAACATTTTAGGTTGATGACCTTTCGGGGTTCTGATGATAGGTTATTGACATATTTCAGATTTTCAGCATTTTGCTTTTGAGTTGAAGTAAGGGGGGAGGAGCTGAAGGTGGAGCATACACACCAGCATTGGGCCGAATGGCCTGTTTCTGTCCTGTAAAACTTTGATGTAATTCTATTTAAATGCTGAAATGTGATGCATGCTGTTTAAAATGATTCTGTGGTATGCTAGAAATGTGGCAAGTGAAATCCCAATGTCTCCTTCAACAGATGGGTGCTTTCCTTGTGTGCGTGAAGCTATATAATTACTGCACAGAAACAGGCTCATAGGCTGGAATTTTACACCCCCTCCCCGCCCCACAGGAGCAGGCTGTTGGCGGGGAGGAGTTGTGAAATTGAGTGTGAGGTGGGAGTGCCGTTCCCAATGCCTTGCCGCCCCCGTTGCAATTTTACCAGGGGTGGGTGGGCAGCTGAGGTCCACCAGGAGACTGCTCAGCTAAACCTGGTGGCCTTCTTGTGGGCTGGGGGGGGTCTCCTGATTGGGCACCCTGTACCCCACAGAGGGCCCCCCCCAGCCCAACCGCCCCCACTACATAACACTCCCTCCCAACTCCCCACACTTGCCTTGCCGGGGTCCGGCTGATTGACCCCAGCGAGGCCCCAGAGACTCACCTTGTTTCCAGGACAGCGTCCCTCTTGCTGCTGAAGCTGGTGCAGTCCCAGCCGTGACCACCACTCCCAGTGGTGCTGCTGGGACTGAGAGCTGCCGGCCCGCTGATTGGTCAGCCAGCTCCTGGAGGCAGGACTTCCTGCCTCAGAGGGGCAGAAATCCCACTCAAGGCCAATTAAGGGCCTGGAGAGTGTAAAATCCTGGCGTGGCTCCCCAGGCCTGGCGGAGGCAGGCACGCCTTTGACTTTTTGGCCGATGGTTCGGGGCCTTCCACCCAATGTAAATTCCGGTCACAAATCTGTGCTAGTGCTTTTTTTCCCTACATGAGTCACTTATTCTAATCCCACTCTCCTGAATGTACCCCATATATAGTATTTCAGTGTTCTTCTTTATAAGCAAATATCTAATTATCCTTTAAAAGAAATCTACTTCAACAATAATTTGTGGCAGAAGTTTACATATCATAATCACAGACATGAACAGACATTTTTCTCATATTCCCGTCAATTATTGTGAATTTCTCAAATTTGTGTCCTCTTATTGTCTCATTGATCACTGTTTACCATATCATAATCCTTCTTGTTTTTGAAGATGTCTGTCAGGTCACAGCCTTTACCTTCTCAGCTCCAGAAATAAAAAGCTCATTTTGGAACTGTTATTGTTTATCCCTGGAAACATGTTAGTCAATCTATCTGTATTTTTACCATTCCTTTTATATCGTTCCCAAAATGAGACTCGTAAAACTGTAACTGTGGTGTAATTAATGCCATGTACAAATTTAATGTTATATCAATGCTTTCATACTGTAAGCCCCTAGATACAAACCAAGGATTATATTTGTTCCAATAATACTGCCAAAAAATTCAGAATTGCTTGGCTCTGATGTCATTATAGAACATGATTTCTAACATTAGGCACTGTTAACAAGCTTTACAAATAATCAAGCATCCGTTCGTGACAAACTAGATTCTGCAACAGCACAATATGATATCAGCAAAGTGATGGACGATGTCGTCGACGGTTCTATCAAGCGCCACTTAAACAGCAATAACCTGCTCAGTGACGCTCAGTTTGGGCTCTGCCAGGGCCACTCAACTCCTGATCTCTTTACAGCCTTGCTCCAAACATGGACAAAAGTACTGAACTCAAGAGTTGAAGTGAGAGTGGTTGCCCTTGACATCAAGGCAGCATTTGACCGAGTGTGGCATCAAGGAGCCCTAGCAAAACTGAAATCAATGGGATTCAGGGGGAAAACTCTCCACTGGTTGGAGTCATATCTAGCACAAAGAAAGATGGTTGTGGTTGTTGGAGGTCAATCATCTCAGTCCCAGGACATTGCTGCAGGAGTTTCTCAGGGTACTGTGCTAGGCCCAACCATCTTCAGTTGTTTTATCAATGACCTTCCCTCCATCATAAAAGCAGAAGTGGGGATATTCACTGATGATTGCACATGTTCAGTACCATTTGCAACTCCTCAGATACTGAAGCAGTCCTTGTTAAAATGCAGCAAGACCTGGACAACATGCAAGCAAGCCGATAATCATGTGGGATTTTAATCTACATATATACTGGAAAAAGCAGATGGGCAAAGGTAGCTAAATAAGGCATTCATAGAATGTTTTTGAGATAGTTTCTTAGAAAGGCACATTCTGGAGCCAACCAGATATCAGGCTATACTAGACCTGGTATTGTGCAACGAGATAGAATTAATTAATGACCTTATAGTGAAAGCGCCCCGCAGCAATGGCTATCATAATATGATTGAATTTTACATTCAGTTTGAGAGAGAGAAGAGTAGGTCGAAGACTAGTATTTTAAACTTAAATAAGGGAAATCATGAGGGCATGAAAGCAGAGCTAGCTAAAGTGAACTGGCAAATTAGGATAAGGGATAGGTCAATAGAGATGCAGTGACAGACATTTAAGGGGATATTTCAGAATACACAGAGTAGATACATTCCAACGAGAAAGAAAAATTCCAAGGGGAGGACCATCCATCTGTGGTTAACTAAGCAAGTTAAAGATAGTATCAAACTTAAAAGAAAAAGCATATAATTGTGCAAAGATGGGTGGCAGGTCAGAAGATTGGACAGAATCTCAAAAAAAGCAAAGAATGGCTCAAAGATTAATAAGGAGGGAAAAATTAGAGTGTGATAGAAAGCTAGCTACAAATATAAGAACAGATAGTAAGAGTTTCTATCGATATTTAAAATAGAAAAGAGTTAACAAAGTGAGCGTTGGCCAATAGAAAATGAGTCTGGGGAATTAATAATGGAAAATAAGGAGATGGCAGATGAATTGAACAGGTATTTTGCATCGCTCTTCACTATAGAGGATACAAGTAACATCCCAGAAATAGCTGTAAATCAGGAAATGGAAGGAAGGGAGGAACTCTAGAAAATTACAATCAACAGGGAAGTGATACTGAGCAAATTGCTGGAGCTGCTTCCCAGCTCCGGGGGTGGGGGATCCCTTGTTAGAAGGCACTTTGTGCCTGAATGAGGGACCCGTCATCAGGAATGGGGGGGTGCCCGCTGAGAGCCAATCCTTGCCCTTGCCACCGAACCCCAATACACCCCCCTCCCCCGCCATCCCCACCCCACGAGACCCCTCCTGCCCTGATCTACCTGGGTTCATCAATGCTCCTCAGCCTCCTATAGGTTCTCCTCCAGCAGCAGCTACTGCCTCTGGGGTGACGCTGCAGCTGCTGGGCTCTGATTGGCTGTCAGCTCTCCAAGAGTGCGACTTCCAGCAACGGGGTCCTTGATCCTGTGGAAGGCCCGCTTCTGTCCACCTAAGTGCCTAATTGACACTAGATTTGGCATGCCTTCCGGAGAATAGGCAACGCAGGGATCTCGGCGTTGCTTTTTCCAGACATCAAGAATCCCGATGCCAGAATAAAATCCCAGCCAGTGGCACAGTTCTAATGAGTATTCAGGAACAGAGTGACCTGGGGGTGCATGGACATCAACCTTTGAAAGTGGAAGGACATATTAAGAGAGTGGTTAGCAAAGTATAGAGTCATAGAGTTATACAGCACAGAAACAGGCCCTTCAGCTTATCGTGTCTGCCTGCCATCAAGCACCTAAGTATTCTAATCCCATTTTCCAGCACTTGACCTTGTATGCTATGGCGTTTCAAGTGCTCATCTAAATACTTCTTAAATGTTCTGAGTGTTCCTGCCTCTACCACCCCTTCAGGCAGTATGTTCCAGATTCCAACCACCCTCTGGGTGAAATTTTTTTTCATCAAATCCCCTCTAAACCTCCTGCCCCTTACCTTAAATCTATGCCCCCTGGTTATTGACCCCTCTGCTAATGGAAAAAGTTTCTTCCTATCTCACCTATCAATGCCACTCAACGTTGTATACCTCAATCACATCTCCCCTCAGACTTCTCTGCTCTAAGGAAAACAACCCTAGCTTTTTCAGTCTCTCTTCATAGCTGAAATGCTCCAGCCCAGGCAACATCCTGGTGAATCTCCTCTGCACCCTCTCCAGTGCAATCACATCCTTCCTATAGTGTGGTATAGTGTGGGACACAAGTACGCCAGCTGTGGCCTAACTAGCATTTTATACAGCTCCATCATAACCTCCCTGCTCTTATATGCTATGCCTTGGCTAATAAAGGCAAGTATCCCATATGCCTTCCTAACCACCTTATCAACATGTGCTGCTGCCTTCAGTGATCTATGGACAAGTACACCAAGGTCCCTCTGACCCTCTGTACTTCCTAGGGTCCTACCATCCTTTCTGTATTCCCTTGCCTAGTTAGTCCTCCCAAAATGCATCACCTCACACTTCTCAGGATTAAATTCCATTTGCCACAGCTCCGCCCATCTTACCACCCCGTCTATATCATCCTGCAATCTAAGGCTTTCCTCCTCACTATTTACGACACCACCAATTTTCGTGTCATCTGCAAACTTACTGATCATACCTCCTATATTCGTGTCTAAATCATTAATGTACACGATAAACAGCAAGGATCCCAGCACTGATCCCTGCAGTACACTACTGGTCACAGGCTTCCAATTGCAAAAACAATCCCTTGACCATCACCCTCTGCCTCCTGCCACTAAGCCAATTTTGGATCCAATTTGCCAAATTGCCCTGGATTCCATGGGCTCTTACCTTCTTAACCAATCTCCCAGTTAGGACTTTATCAAAAGCCTTATTGAAGTCCATGTAGACTACATCAACTGCTTTACCCTCATCTACACATCTAGTCACCTCCTCGAAAATTTCAATCAAATTTGTTAGACATGATCACTCCCTGACAAAACCATGATGACTATCCTTGATTAATCCCTGCCTCTTCAAGTGGAGTTTGATCCTGTCCCTCAGAATTTTTTCCAGTAGTTTCCCTACCACTGATGTTAAACTCATTGGCCTCTAATTACCTGGCCTCTAATTATCCCTGCTACCTTTCATGAATAATGGTATCACATTCACTGTCCTCCAGTCCCCTGGCACTTCTCCTGTGGCCTGAGAGGATTTGAAAATTTGATAGAGCCCCTACAATCTCCTCCCTTGCCTCATATAGCAGCCTGGGATACAACGCATCTTGGCCTGGGGATTTATCCACTTTTAAGCCCGCTAAAACCACTCATACCTCCTCCCTTTCAATGCCAATTTGTTCAAGTATATCACGATCCCCCTCCCTGATCTCTACACCTACATCGTCCTTCTCCATCGTAAACACAGATGAAAAGTAATCATTTAAAACCTCACCTGCGTCCTCCAGCTCCACATACAGATTGCCACTTTGGTCCCTAATGGGCCCTACTCTTTCCCTGGTTATCCTGTTGCCCTTAATATACATAAAACGCCTTGGGATTTTCCTTTATCTTGCCCACCAGTGTTTTTTCATGCCTTCTCTTCACTCTCCTAATTTCTTTTTTAAGTATCCCCCTACACTCTCTATACTCCTCTCGGGCCTCCTATGTTTTCATTTCTCTGAATCTGCCATAAGCCTCCTTTTGTTTCCTTATCCAGTCCATCTCCCTTGACATCCAGCGTTCCCTGGACTTATTGGCCCTACCCGTCACCTTTAAGGGAACATGTTGACCCTGAACTCTCACTATTTCCTTTTTGAATGACTCCCACTGGTCTGATGTAGACTTTCCTGCAAGTAGCTGCTTCCCGTCCACTTTGGCCAGATCCTGTTTTACCATATTGAAATCGGCCTTCCCCCAATTCAGTACCTTTATTTCCTGTCTAGCTTTATCCTTTTCCATAACTACCTTAAATCTTAGAGTTATGGTCACAACCCCCGAAATGCTTCCCCATTGACACTTTTGCCACTAGCCCGGCTTCATTCCCTAAGATTAGGTCCAGTACCGCCCCTTCTCTTGTAGGATTATCTATGTGCTAGCTGAAAAAGCTCTCCTGGATGCACATTAAGAATTCCGCTCCCTTTAAGCCTTTTGCACTAAGATTATCCCAGTTGATATTGGGGAAATTGGGGAAATCAGGGGGAAAGCCCTCCGCTGGCTGGAGTCATACCTAGTGCAAAGCAAGATGGTTGTGGTTGTTGGAGGGTAGTGTCCTAGGCCCAACCATCTTCAGCTGCTTCATCAATGATCTTCCTTCAATCATAAGGTCAGAAGTGGGGATGTTCGCTAATGATTGTACAATGTTCAGCACCATTCGTGACTCCTCAGATACTGAAGCAGTACGTGTAGAAATGCAGCAAGACCTGGACAATATCCAGGCTTGGGCTGATAAGTGGCAAGTAACATTCGCGTCACACAAGTGCCAGGCAATGACCATCTCCAACAAGAGAGAATCTAACCATCTCCCCTTGACATTCAACGGCATTACCATTGCTGAATCCCCCACTATCAACATCCTAGGGGCTACCATTGACCAGAAACTGAACTGGAGTAGCCATATAAATACAGTGGCTACAAGAGCAGGTCAGAGGCTAGGAATCCTGAGGCGAGTAACTCACCTCCTGACTCCCCAAAGCCTGTCCACCATCTACAAGGCACAAGTCAGGAGTGTGATGGAATACTCTCCACTTGCCTGGATGGGTGCAGCTCCAACAACACTCAAGAAGCTCGACACCATATAGGACAAAGCAGCCCGCTTGATTGGCACCCCATCCACAAACATTCACTCCCTCCACCACCAACGCACAGTGGCAGCAGTGTGTACCATCTACAAGATGCACTGCAGCAATGCACCAAGGCTCCTTAGACAGCACCTTCCAAACCCGCGAACTCTACCAACTAGAAGGACAAGGGCAGAAAATACATGGGAACACCACCACCAGCAAGTTCCCCTGCAAGTCACACACCATCTTGACTTGGAACTATATCGCCGTTCCTTCACTGTTGCTGGGTCAAAATCCTGGAACTCCCTTCCTAACAGCACTGTGGGTATACCTACCCCAAATAGACTGTAGTGGTTCAAGAAGGCAGCTCACCACCACCTTCTCAAGGGCAATTAGGGATGGGCAATAAATGCTGGCCTGGCCAGCGTCGCCCACATCCCATGAATGAATTTAAAAAAAATTGAAATCCTCTACTATTATTACCCTATTATTTTTACGCATCTCTGAGATTTGACACCATATCTGCTTCTCTATCTCTCCCTGACTGTTTGGAGGCCTGTAATACACTCCCAGTAAAGTGATTGCCCCTCTTTAGTTTTTAAGTTCCAGCCATATGGCCTCATTTGCGGAACCTTCTAAGATATCATTCCTCCTTCCTGTAGTTATTGACTCCTTGATCAATTGTGCAATACCACCTCCTCTTTTACAACCCCCCTCCACCCCCACCCCTCCCTCACCCCCGTCATGCCTGAAGATTCTCTACCCTGGAATATTAAGCTGCCACTCCTGCCCTTCCCTCAACCATGTCTCTGTGATAGCAATAATATCATATTCCCATGTGTTAATCAATGCCCTCAATTCATCTGCCTTACTTGTAAGACTCCTTGCGTTTAAAATAGAAGCAATCCAGCCTTGCATTATTCACTTGTGCCTTAACAGGTCTATATTTGCTCTGTCTTCCATACTGACTTAGTTTCTTTTCTATATTTGACTGTGCATCACCCACTACTGTATCTCCACTCTGTACGCCATCCCACTGCCAAATTAGTTTAACCTCCCCGCCTCCCCCCCCCCCACACCCCCAAACAGCAGCAAACTTCTCTGCAAGGATGTTGGTTCCGTTCCGGTTCAGATGCGAACCGTCTGACTTGTACAGGTCTCACCTTCGCCAGAAAGAGACTTAATGATACAGGAAAGTGAAGCCCTCCCTCCTGAACCATCTCTTCAGCCAGGCATTCATCTGCTCTATCCTCCTATATCACTCGCACATGGCACGGGGAGTAATCCAGAGATTACAACGTTTGAGGTCCTACTTTTTAATCTGCTACCTAGCTCCCTAAAATCTTATTGCAGGACCTCATCCCTCTTGTTATCTAGGTCGTTGGTACCAATATGGACCACGACCTCTGTCTGTTTACCCTCCCCCTTCAGAATGTCCTGCAGCTGCTCCGTGACATCCTTGACCCTAGCACCAGGGAGGCAACATACCATTTTGGAGTCACATTTGCGACCGCAGAAATGCCTATTTGTACCCCTTACGATAGAATCCCCTGTCACTATAGCTCTCCCACTCTTTTTCCTCCCTTCCTGTGTAGCTGAGCCACGCGTGGTGCCACAGTCTTGGCTCTTGCTGCATTCCCCTAACAAGCTATCTCCCCCAATAGTATTCAAAGCGAAAAATCTGTTAGAGAGGGAGATGGAAGCAGGGGACTCCTGCACTACCTGCCTAGCGGTCATCCATTCCCTTTCTGCCTGAGCAGTCTTTACCTGCGGTGTGTCCACCTCCCTGTATGGGCTATCCATGATGATCTCAGCCTTGTGGATGCTCCACAGTGTCCCCAGCTGCTGCTACAGATATCAAACGTGGAGTTTGAGTAGCTGCAGCTGGAGATACTTCCTGCACATGTGTTGGCCCTGGGCACTGGAAGTGTCCCTGACTTCCCACATTGCACGTTGTATTACACTACAATTTAACAGTGTTAACATTTTCTGACTCTTTCTGATACGATCGTATCACAACTCAGAACCATATTTTGAGAACACAAGAAATGAAGCAGGAGTAGGCCATTCAGCCCATCGAGCCTGTTCCACCATTCAATATGATAATGGATGATCTTCTACCTCAACTCCACCTTCCCATGCTCTCCCTATATCCTTTGATTCCCTTAGTATCCAAAAAATCTATTGATCTCTGACATCAATATTTTCAATGACTGAGTATCCATACCCACTGGGGTACAGAATTCCGAAGATCTACAACCCTCAGAGTAAAGATATTTCTCCTCATCTCAGTCCTAAATGGCCAACTGCAGTTTCAATCATAGTTAAAAGTCCTTAAATTGGAAAGGGCTCATCTTCCATCAAGGATGATGCAATTTCATTGCCATTGTTTGATTAATGATTCAGGTTAAAAAGAACTATGTCCAATGGAGATGGATAGGGTACTTTCCTGTTTTCTCAATCATTTGATTTGAGTACCTCATCCCATCTCTGGAGAGTCAGTCAACACATTGGCCGGTGCAAGCATCTCTTTGCAACTGTCTTTTTAGCCTATTCTGTCAGTTGGAGCAGAATGCTGTGTACATTGCACAACATGATTCAACTTTTCAACTTAATAGGTAATGAATCTGTGTGTCAGCTTGACTACATTGATAGTAATCTCACCTCTCTTTCAGTAAGTTGTAGATTCAAGAGAAAGACCAGTGTTTGTGCTCCAAATCTAGGCTGATCGTTTTATGTGGTCCTGAGGAAGTTTTCAGAGGTGTGATCATTCAGGAAGAAGTTAAACAAAGGTAAAACAAAAGCAAAAAAACGCTGGAAATATGCAACAGATCAGGCAGCATCTGTGAAAAGCGAAACAGAGTTAACAGTCTGAATTTCCTGGCCCCATGGTTTTGGTGGTGGGGGATTGGGAAAGTAGCAGGAAACCTCGTTGGGGCAGCTCCCTGATGCTGTCCTGCCTCCAGGGACAGGATTAAAAATTAAATTAGATTAAAAATAGAGGCTTATAATCTTGCAAAGAATAGTTGTAAGTCTGTGGATTAAGAGTGTTTTAGAAACCAGCAAGGGCAACCAAAATGTTGACTTTTCGAGGGACTGGCTGCCAGGATGATCAGCAGAGTCTGACAGCCAATAGCACCAATTCAGGGTCCAATCAAGAGCCATTATTCTTGGAATATCAGGAAGTAGAATCGGTTTGGATTTAGATTAGGAAGAGTATGAGTCAGAAAATGCTTCTGGGAGTGGTTTATAGGCCCCCAAATAGTGGTTATACCATTGGACACAGCATTAAATAAGAAATTATTGGAGCATGTAACAAAAGCAATGTAATAATTGTGAATAACTTTAATCTTCATATAACCTGGACTAATCAAATTGGCAAAGGTGGTCTGGAAGATGAGTTTTCAGAATGCTTTTGTTTTCTGGAGCAAAATGTTGTGGAACCAACTAGGAATAAGGCTATTTTAGGTCTAGTATTGTGTAACGAGGCAGGGATAATTAGTAATCTCATAGTAAAAGATCTGCTGGGAAATAGTGATCATAATACAATTGAATTCGATATTAAGTTTGAAAATGACATACTCCAATCATAAGCAGGAATCTTAAATTTTAACAAAGCCAATTGCATAGGTGAAAGGAGAGAGCTGGCTAAGTTTGATTGGGTAAATAGACTAAAAGGTATGGTGGTAAATAAACAGTGGGAAACATTTAAATAAACAATTCAAAATGTTCAGCAAAAATATATTCCATTGAAAATCAAAAACTCACCAAGAAACATCCATCCATAGCTTACTAAGGAGGTTAAGAATAGTATTAGATTAAAAATAGAGGCTTATAATCTTGCAAAGAATAGTTGTAAGTCTGTGGATTAAGAGTGTTTTAGAAACCAGCAAGGGCAACCAAAATGTTGATAAAAAGGGAAAAAATAGAATAAAAGTAAACTAGCCAGGAATATAAAAACAGATTTCAGGATTGCAAGAGCTTTTACAAGTATATAAAAAGGAAGTGAGTAGCTAAAGTAAATGTTGGCCCCTTAGAAGCAGAGACAGGAGAAGTTATCATGGGGAATGAGTAAGTGGCAGAGACATTGAACAAATATCATGCATTTTTTAAAAATTCATTTGTGGGATGTGGGCATCTCTGGCTAGGCCAGCGTTTATTGCCCATCCCTAATTGCCCTTGAGCTGAGTGGCTTGCTAGGCCATTTCAGAGAGCATTTTAAGAGTCAACCACATTGCTGTGGGTCTGGAGTCACACATAGGCCAGACCAGGTAAGGACAGCAGATTTCCATCCCAAAAAGACATTAGTGAACTAGATGGGTTTTTACAACAATTGACAATGCTTTCATGGTCATTAATTCCAGATTTATTAATTGAATTTAGATTTCACCTCTGCCGTGTTGGGATTCAAAACCATGTCCACAAAGCATTAGCCTGGGCTCTGTATTACTAGTCTAGTGACATTACCACTGTGCCACCACAAAGTAGAAGACACAAGTTACATACCAGATATCAAGGGTAATCTAGGAGCTAAAAGGAGTGAGGAAATTAAGGTAATTAATATCATCAGAGAAAAAGTATTGGAGAAGCTAGAGGAACTAAAATCCGACAAATCCCCAGGACCTGATGGCCTACATCTAGGGATTCTAAAAGAGATAGCTGCAGAGATAGTGGTTATGATTTTCCAAAATACCCTAGATTCTGGAACAGTCCCAGCAGATTAGAAGTTAGCAAATGTAACTCTGCTATTCAAGGAAGGAGGGAGAGAGAAAACAAAGAACTACAGGCCAGTCATCAAGAAAGTGCTGGGGTCTATTATTAAGGAAATCTTAACAATGCACTTAGAAAGTCATATTATGATCAAAGTCAATATGGTTTTATGAAAAGGAAATCGTATTTGACAAATTGATTAGAGTTTTTTGAGGATATGGGTGCTAAATATTCCTGGATACAAGGTGTTTAGGAAAGATAGGCAAGGGAAAAAAAGGGGAGGGGTCAGTGATATTGATTAAGGAGAGCATTGCAGTGCTGGAGAGAAAGGATGTCCCCGAGCGGTCGAGGACAGAATCAATTTGGTTTGAGCTAAGGAACAAAAAAGGTGCAGTTACATTGCTTGGTGTTGTCTATAGGCCACCAGCTAGTGGGAAGGACATGGAGGAACAAAATTGCAAGGAAATTACAGAGAAGTGCAAAAATTATAGGGTAGTTATAATGGGGGACTTTAATTATCCAAACATAGACTGAGATAATAGTAGTGTAAAGGGCTGTGAGGGGAAAGAGTTCTTAGAGTGTGTACAGGAAAATTTTCTACAACAGTGTGTTGCTAGTCCAGCAAGAAAGGAGGCACTGCTAGACCTGGTTCTTGGGAATGAGATGGGACAAGTGGATCAAGTATCAGTAGGAGAGCATTTAGGGGATTGTGGTCATTGTATCATAAGGTTTAGAATGACTATGGAAAAGGACAAAGAGCAATCCAGGGTAAGAATAATTAACTGGGGGAAGGCCGACTTCAATGGGGTAAGAATGGAGCTGGGGCGAATAAATTGGAGTTAAAAGCTGGCAGGAAAACCGGTCGATGAACAATGGGCTACCTTCGAAGAAGAGATAGTTCAGGCACAGTCAAGGTATGTTCCCTCAAAGGGGAAAATTAGGGCAAACAAACCCAGAGCTCCCTGGATGACAAAAGAGGTAGAGATTAAGATAAAGAAGAAAAAGTGCACTTATGACAAATGCCAGATAGAAAATACTATTGAGAATCAATAGGCGGTGCAGTGGTTAGCACCGCAGCCTCACAGCTCCAGCGACCCGGGTTCAATTCTGGGTACTGCCTGTGTGGAGTTTGCAAGTTCTCCCTGTGTCTGCATGGGTTTTCGCCAGGTGCTCCGGTTTCCTCCTACAGCCAAAGACTTACAGGTTGATAGGTAAATTGGCCATTGTAAATTGCCCCTTGTATAGGTAGGTGGTAGGGAAATATAGAGACAGGTGGGGATGTGGTAGGAATATGGGATTAGTGTAGGATTAGTATAAATGGGTGGTTGATTGTTGGCACAGACTTGGTGGGCCGAAGGGCCTGTTTCAGTGCTGTATATCTAAATAAATAAGAGAAGCAAAGAGACAGCATGAAAAGAGAATGGCAGCTAGCATTAAAGGAATTCCCAAAGTTTTTTAGAGGCATATAAATAGTAAACAGGTGGTAAAAGGAGGGATCGAGCCAATTAGCGACCAGAAACGGGATTTACACATGGAGGCAGAGGGCATAGCTGAGGTATAAAATAAATACTTTGCATTAGGCTTTACCAAGGAAGAAGATGCAATGCAGGCAATGTTGAAAGAGGAGGTAAGTCAGACGCTAGAGGGGTTTAAAATTGATAAAGAGGAAGTGTTAGATAGACTGTCTGTACGTAAAGTGGATAAGGCACTAGGACCAGATGAGATGCATCCAAGGATACTGAGGGAAGTGAGGGTGGAAATCACAGAGGCACTGGACATAATTTTTCAGTTTTCCTTAGACTCGGGGGTGGTCACAGAAGATTGGAGAATTGCAAATGTTACACGCTTGTTCAAAAAAGGGTGTAAAGTTAAGCCCAGCAACTACAGGCCAGTCAGTTTAACTTTGGTGCTGGGAAATCTTCTAGAAAAAATAATGCAGGACAAAATCAATTGTCACATGGACAAATGCGATTTAATTATGGAAAGCCAGCATGGATTTCTTAAGGGACGATCATGTTTAACTAACCTGCTGGAGATTTTTGAGGAGATAACGGAGAGTGTTGATGAGGGCAATGCTATTGATGTGGTGTACATGGACTTTCAAAAGGCATTTGATACAATGCCACAGAACAGACTTGTGAGCAAACTTGTAGCTCATGGAATAAAAGCAACAGTAGCAACATGGACATGAAAATGGCTGAGTAACAGGAAACAAAGAGTAGTGGTTAATGAATGGTTTTTGAGCTGGAGGAAGGTTTGTAGTAGAGTTCCCCAGAGATCAGTGTTGGGACCCTTGCTTTTCCTGATATATATTAATGACCTAGACCTTGGCGTACAGGGCACAGTTTCAAAGTTTGCCGATGATACAAAACCTGGAAGCATTGTGAAACTGTGAGGAGGATAGTGTAGAACTTCAAAAGGCCATAGACAAGTTGGTGGAATTGGCAGACAGGTGGCAGATGAAGTTCAATGCAGAGAAATGTGAAGTGATTCATTTTGGCAGGAAGAACATGGAGAGACAACATAGAATAAAGGGTACAATTCTAAAGGTGGTGCAGGAGCAGAGGGACCTAGGTGTATATGTGCATAAGTCATTGAAGGTGTCAGGACCTGTTGAGAGAGTAGTTAACAAAGCATACAGAATTCTGGGCTTTATTAATAGGGGCATAGAGTACAAGAGCAAGGAAGTTATGTTGAACTTGAATAAGACACTAGTTCAGCCTCAGCTGGAGTATTGCGTCCAGTTCTGGGCAAGCACTTTAGGAAAGATGTGATGGCATTGGAGAGAGTACAGAAAAGATGCACAAGAATGGGGAATTTCAGTTATGAAGATAGATTGGAGAAGTTAGGATGGTTTTCCTAGGAGAAGAGAAGGCTGAGAGGTGATTTGATAGAGGTATTCAAATCATGAGGAGTCTGGACAGAGTACATAGAGAGAAACTGTTCCCACTCGTGAAAGGATCGAGAATGAGAGGACATAGATTTAAAGTATTTGGTAAGAGAAACAAAAGTAACATGAGGAAAAACTTTTTCATGCAATGAGTGGTTAAGGTCCGAAATGCGCTGTCTGATAATATGGCGGAGGCAGGTTCAATTGAAGCATTTAAAATGGAATTAGACAGTTACATGAAAAGGAAGAATATGCAGGATTATGGGGAGAAAGCAGGGAAATGAAACTGAGGGCGTTGCTCTTTCAGAGAGCGGGTGCGGACACGATGGGCCGAATGGCCTCCTTCTGCACTGTAACGATTCTGTGATTCTGTGAAATTTAATATGGAGATACAAGCATTTTCCTTAAACTTTTCAGTCTGAATTTTCTTCTTTTAGTTGCCAAAACTGGAAGAAACAGCAAGAAAATTGAGGCAGCTGAATCTTGCTGGAAAACTCAGCAGTCTCCACAACAATCATAACAAGTTCCAATCTTCCACAGAGCTAGTTGCAACTTTTCTTTAGACAGCAATTTTAAAAAATTACTCCAAAAAATATTCTTCTCCTAAAGTTAGATAAGAATGTTCAACAGGTTACATATATCCATTATTGATCTTTTGGTTTTTTTGTAGCCAAGGCCAACTGTCAATTGGCCAAGAGAAGTTGAAAGAAATGTTGTTATAGTTTAATAATGCCACAGACCTGAACCCTTTTCGTCAAAGTTGTCATTTTCTTTCTTATTTTACCTACAGCATTAAGAACTTCACTCCGAAAGTAGGAAAACTTGAAACCCACAGAGCAATACGCCGTGCCTTTGATGTGTGGCAGAATGTAACTCCCCTGACATTTGAAGAAATACCATATGAGGAGTTGGAAAACAAGAAGAGGGATGTGGACATTACAATTATGTTTGCTTCTGGTTTCCATGGTGACAGCTCACCCTTTGACGGGGAAGGTGGCTTCCTTGCACATGCTTATTTCCCAGGACCTGGCATTGGGGGTGACACTCACTTTGACTCCGATGAGCCGTGGACATTAGGAAACCCAAACCATGATGGTAAGCACTCTTATTTCAAAAATAATCCATAGGATGTTTGAAAGTCATATGTACCTATAACTGAAATAATAATTGTGACTCATCATATCTTGCTTTGGAACCCTCGATGTTAATGAACATTACAAGGATCCAGGAGAGAAATTGCAGTAACAGGAGGCTCTTATCAACAGATAGTTTATTATAGGAGCTGATACTATAAATACATTAGACACTGACATTATTACTTTTACTCTTCAGAGACTACACTAAAATAAACAGTAAATCCAGGACACAGCTGTTTCATTTCAAAGGATGCTGTAAATTAAGATACATTACTCTGACATTTCTATAATAATTACATACCAAATCATATATTTTCCAGAATTCACTTTGCCAAATAACCTAGTAACACTTCAGAAAACTTACTGGGGGTGGGGACAGGGATGGGGGTGGTGAGGTTTGCTACAAACAGCAATCAGAGTAATTCTTCAGTGTTGTGGAAGATGCAACTGAGCTCCTATATTTTATACTGATGAAGGGCCAAGGTCCGAAGTGCAAGGCAGCGATAAGATTGAAATAACATTGCAGGGACAGGCCTTATTGTTCATTTTACATACATTGTATATTATGTGGTGCAACTTTCAAAGAGATGAACGTACTTAAAGAGATAAATATTGCTCTGTGTGTAAGGTTAAAGACATATGCCATTAACTTTCAAAAGATGCTGTCCCAATTGCCTGCTTTAACCTTGGTGGAAGATCCATGGGAATCCTGGAGTAAATGGTCCTCACTTTCCATGGATCTCCCACAGAAGTTAAAGAAGATGTTCAGAAGACACCCTCACCCTCCCAAAACCTTGCAAATTCAGCCTGATACTCTTTAGATGAACTAGGAATTCTGATAATTTTTTTAGTGATGTTTTAGTAAAATAGTTTTTCTATAATTTTACTTGTGGAACAATTTATACTAGCGAAAGTAAAAGCATATGAGGTCAATATTTGGCTTGCTCACCTGGCCAGTGCTCTGCCAGGATTATCTGCTTGTTGTAGAACCCACCCAAATTTTATTCCATTCTAATAAAGGAAATGAAAACAGGACAGTTTGTACAAGCCAAACACTTTGCCAGATTAGCAGAGAAGCCAGAAGGTCTCCCCAATAAGCCTTCTCATTCTTTAAATGTTACATTTCGGAAGATAGGAGCAGGTGAAGGTGATGCAGCCGCTAAAGCCTGTCTCACCATTCAATTATATCATGGCTTATCTTGAGCATGCTCCTGAAATTAAGGAGCATCCTGGCTAGTTTCATTTGTAAATACAGGGAAGAAGGATATTTAGGCTTATCACATCTAAATTAAGGTTTTTGAGGCCAATGTTATTCCATACTGGTTTCATTTGTAATGCCAATCAATTAACTTTATTAATCCCATTATAATTCTGAAATCCTTGTTTGCTTTGACTAAATGTGATACCAGTGTTGAGCCACTAAGAGTATCAGCAAGAAAAGTGAAAAAAATTGCTCTGATGGACAGATGTTTATAAATACATGGGAAATAGTGGGCTGAGTTTTATCCTGCCCTTGGAGACAGGAATGGAGGTGGGGAGGGTGAGGGTGGGGGTGGCGCACACAAAATAGTGTGGGGTGGCGTTGGCAGCCTGCCCAACCTTCTCCTGCCCCCATGCCATTTAGTCCATGGCGGGGAAGGTGGAGGACTGCCCTCCCACCCAAGGCCAATTGAGCCACTTAAGTAGCCAAATAAGACCACTTAAAGGCAGCTTCCTGCCTCCACTCCCATTCAACTAATGTCGGAGGGGCCAGCCACCACATGGAAACACCACCACATGAGATCGGAGGCCTCATAGTGGGCTCGGGCAAGGTCTCTCCTTTGAGGGTAATCCATGGCCCATGGAGGCACTTCCCCAGAGGCGATGACTGCCCCCATGGCAAGGGCCCCCCCCACACCTTCACCAACCACCCCCCTCCTCCACTCCCTTGCTTGTCTCACTGGCCCCGGCAACCCTGATCCCACTTACCTGGATCCTGGGGTCTTCTCTATGTTCACTACTGCAGACCTTCTGCAGTGCCGGCAGAGTCCACCACTCCCTCTGATTGGTCAGCAGCTCTGGATCTGGGGGTTGTCCCTTAAAGATTGGCAGTTAATTGCCTGCCCGCCATTGAATTTGGCTGTAGGTCCAACAGAGGGTCAAGGTGGGTTGCCCGCCGCATGGACCCCGTCGCTGAGATAAAATCCAACTGTGTGTGTGTGTGTGTGTGTGTGTGTGTGTGTGTGTGTGTGTGTGTGTGTGTGTGTGTGTGTGTGTGTGTGTGTGTGTGTGTGTAATGTGTATAGAAAGATAGAGGAAAGCAGGTATGAATATGACTGTGAATGGGTCACATCCAGTAAGTCATGTCAGGTTCTAGTCAAACAAGTTGGATAATTTTAACTTAATCTGCCCTGTGGGAAACTGACGGGATTGGGTCAGATGCATGTTTGATGTCAGTGGAGAGTGACATGATCACATCAGTTCCTCCTAGATGAGTCAAGTTAAAATGACCCCATAGATGCCAATCAGAGAACATTAATTATTTACGCATGTTGACGACTAGAATGTATTGCAGAAAATGATTACATTTGACTATTATGTAAGGACCAGGGAAGGTAACATTCACTCCAAAAGTTAAGTCTGCCTTGCTGACAATGTAAATTAAGGAGCTTGCTCAAAATAACAGAACCTGGTAATGCTTGTTTTCTGTATAAAAAAACTGCAACTCGTGAATACTATGATACAGATGTGAATGATTGTTGTACCAAACTGTCTTTGGTGAGCTGTTCAATTTATTTGCTTTATCCTCAAAATAAGCAGGAAGAGTTTCCCTTACTATCATAATGGAACTTCGGTTTATTTCGTTTAGAAACTTATCATTTTCAGTGTTCATTTCTGTGATATAATATACTGCCTCATTGAACTATTATCACACCCACCCCATGGATTAAGACCAAAACAAATAATTAAGGTAGACCTGCCTGAGGTTTTGTAAAATTATCCATTTTAAGAATGATTGCTGTGAATATTCAAACTTTCATGGTCTTGCAGTGTCAGCTGTGGCTCAGTTGGTAGCATTCTCGCCTCTGAGTCAGAAGATTGTGGATTGAAGTCCCCACTCTAGGGCTTGGAGCGCTAAAATAGAGGCTGACACTCCAATGCAATACCTAGGGAGTGGTGCACTGTCTGGGTTACCATTTTTTGAATGAGATGCCCTCTCAGAAAATGGCATAGAGGTAGTTGATCAGCCATGATCTGTTTGAATGGCGGAGCAGGCTTGATGGGCTGAATGGCCTACTCCTGCTCCTATTTCCTATGTACTGTGGCACTATTTTAAAGAATAGCAGGGGAATTATACGTTGCCAATATTAATCCCTCAATCAACGTCACAAAAACAGATTATCTGGTCATCAACACATTGCTGTTTGTGAGAGCTTGTGCAAATTGGCTGCCACATTTCCCATATTACAACAGTGACTATGCTTCAAAATAGTACTTCATTGGCTATAAAGTGTTTTGGGACATCCTGTGGTCATGAAATGTGCTATGTAAATGCACGCCTTTCTTTTCTTGTTCCTTTAACTGTGTGCAACATGGTTGAATGCCAAAAAATTCAACTCAATAGAGCCATCTCAAGCTAGATCACTTGGCAAATATTTTTGGTACAAATGCTCTCAGGCTGGGAAAGTCTGTCCAGCATTTTCTCTTTTTATTTCAAATTTCCAGCGGCAGCAGTATTTTGCTTTTGAATTATTTCTACCACACCTGTAGTAATGCCACTGATCGGCGCAATTAATGAGCTTAAAATTGGTAGAACTTCACTAATGATGCGGTGAAGTGTTTATGACTCCAGAGCTTTTTCTCCTGTCTGGCTTGGCTAAATGTCCACAAAACTAAATACACCCAGAAGACTCTGAATTCTCCTGTACCATGTAAAGTAACTCTTATGGCTTTGTCAAATAATATAATGCAGCCATTATTAATTAAAATGATTGCTGGTCAGAGTGCTCCATGGTACTTGTCTAATAAGTTGTATTATCAGCTCCAACCCCTCAGCCAGTTAATCATATTTTTGGACTCTGAGCAGCAAAGCCGCCTCATGCCTTCTTCATGCCTTTGAGCAATTCAATGGAAATTTTTACACTGTAAAATAGAGGAAATGTAATTAATTTGCGGCTGAGATTAAATGGCTTGAAAGTCATTTATATATCTTTAGAAAATATCGTTTTGCACTGTAAGTAATGAAGATGTGTTGAAACATACATGTATAACTACACTTGAATGGAATATGAAGTGACGAAAAGAGTATTTAGCAAAGCACTTGTGCATCACTAGGGAAGGCGGTGGCATAGTGGTTACATCACTGGACACAGGTTCGAATCCCACCACGGCAGGTGGTGAAATTTGAATTAATAAAATAAATCTGGAATTAAAAAGCGAGTCTAATGGTGACTCTGAAACCAGTGTCGATTGTTGTAAAAAACCCATCTGGTTCACTAATGTCCTAAAGGGAAGGAAATCTGCCGTCCTTACCTGGTCTGGCCTACATGTAACTCCAGACCCACAGCAATGTAGTTGACTCTTAAATGCCCTCTGAAATGGCCTAGCAAGCCACTCAGTTCAAGGACAATTAGAGATGGGCAATAAATGCTGTCCTAGCCAGTGACACCCACATCCCATGAACAAAATAAAAATCACATTATATATGATTCATGTGAATGGGGACTGGATTTTCCTCCACTATCTCGACTTGAGATTGGGCGGGATAGCAATGAGGAAGTGTGAGGCTAGCCATCGGCACTGTGCCCAACCTGGATTTCCTCTCCCAGCCCTGCCAATACAGCTGCTGGCCTTTCCTTCCCTGTTTGCTGCATGTAAATGGAAATAGGATAGGGCCCTATTTCCCAGGAGATATCCCTATTATGTGTCTTTCTTAACACCTCTCACAGGATCATTCAGGGGATGATGGAGTCAGTAGGCTCAGGTTAGCAATGGCACTGGCATTAATGGTTTAAGTACCACTGGGAGCCTGATGTGCACGGGAAATGAGTCCAGTTCAGAAAAATGGGTTACAGTTATGACAGAGTCAGAGGGGCCGCCGCATAAAAGGAATCTTGACCTTGTAAGTTTTTTTGGCATTTCCGAATTGCAGTTCATTGTTCAACACGGTCTTTCACTGATATGTAACTCAGTGGGGGCTAAATTGGAAAGCTCTCGAAAACAAGCGTGGGATCGCAAAGCGTGATTAATCCATGCCCATTAATTGTAATGAAAGCAGCATGGCAACTTCATGCTGCCTGCTTATTTGAATGATCTCTGCTTCCTGCCAGCACTAACCACACTATTCATTGGCAGGGGACCGATATCATGAGTGGCTAGCACCATTTAAATCTAGCCTACCATGCTTTAAGCTAGCCTGCCCCTCTTAAAGGGGAGGTACATTATAGCTGGAGCAGGTGTTGGGAGTCGTGGTGAAAGGGAACCTGACCTGGCAAAGAATGAGGAATGGTACAACAGTGGAAGTGTGGGCTGCAGACTTTTCAGACACGGTATTGGATGTCTTGGTGGAGGAGGTGGAAAGGAGGAGAGATGACTTGGATCTGCACCAGGCAAGGAGAGCCTTCAGACACACACTCAAAAGGCAATGGGAGCAGATTCCAGGAGTCAAGCCCTGTGGAGCTGGATGCAGTGTCGCAAGAAGTTCAATGACCTCACATGAGTGGTCAAGGTCAGTGAATGCATTTTCATATGCCATATTCTACCACCTGCACCAGTACCCTCAGCCAGTGTTCAATTCACCACAGCCCCCATTACTCACCTTCAGGCCTCATAGCTAATTTTCATATGTTTCACTTCACCCTCAAAGACTTAGCTCAACATCTCACATGTTGCACACAATATAGCTATTCCATAGCTATAGCCACATCAGTGAAACACTTCCCTCTCTCTTGCAGGGCAAGGTAGCAAACAACTGGAGAGAGCAGGAGTTAACCAGAGGAGACAGGATAACCTGCATGTCCTAACCCCCATGAAGGAGATGATACTGGCTATTATTGAAATGCCCATAACTGAGGCTGTAGTCAAAGATGACAATATCCTCATACCTAATCCTCCTTCTTAAATCCCACTTCCTCCTCATCCCACACTCTCTTCTGTTCTACAAGCTGCAGATAGTGTAAGCATGCTCCTCTTACATTCCCATTACCCCCACCACAAGCTTCACCTTGTGTCTTTTTCCTTTCAGATTCCCAAGAGGTGCAAAGTGGCCAGGTAGTGGAGAAACACCAAGAATAGAATGATGATGAACACACAACACTGTCACTTGATTTCCCACTTGCAGAAACCAGCTCAGGTACTGGCACTGCATGTATCAGAGGATATATTTTAGCTGGGATCTGCATATGGTGAGTTACCAGGCACGAGTGTGTTGCAGCCAGGGCAAAGGTCATGGATAGCACAAGTGCCAGCTTGCTGAAAGGACAAGGTCATACACAGTTTCTGCTGCAGAGAACTCAGATGAAGACATTGATGGGATGCCAATAGAAGAAGGCTGATGGGCATGCACAACGAAATGCCTGGTGCTTTGGGAAGCCTGCCAGAAAGCCTATGGTCACTGTCCAGGAGCATGGAGGAGTCCAACATCAACTTGGCAAGGGACTTTGCTCAAAGCTTGGAGCCGATCCTTTCCAGCATGGAAGTGGTGGTCGAATCAATTTGCACACTTGTGAAACCAACCACGATACAGCATCTGATAGTGGATGCCACAGCTTCCATTGCAGCACAAGCAGCAGCCACCCAACATCTGAGTGCTGCACTGGAAGCTCAGACTGAACTCGTGCAAGGTCAGCTTGCTGCATGCAAGCTCAGACTGCTGCCATCATGGCTGTAGGTTACAGTGTACAAAGGAGCTTGCAGGGTGTCACAGCAGTCCAGCAGTCTGTCCGTCAACAGATTACTAGGATTGCTGAGGTGATGTCCTGGAGGAGTGGCATTGGCTCCATGGAGCACAAACCTGCTGTCCTCTTGCAGGATGACAGCAGTCGTCCTCCCACCCCTGTTACTCCGCCAGTTCCCTTGCTGTTGTGGCTTTTATTTTTACGTTGTGGCCAAGAGGATGGTGATGGGTAGTGACAGAGGGAAGGTAAAGTGTAGGACTGTTGATGAATGGAGATTTGGGTTTGCAGTTACTGGTATCACACTTGGATGAATTCTTCACACACTGTCCAGTCAGAAAAGGGCTGCCTAGGTTGCCTACTTCCTCTTCCTCCTTTTCCTCTTCTTCCTCCTGCTGCTCCTCCTCCTGCTGTTCAGTTGCTCACTGTACACCTGGTGGCAAGGGCTATGCCCTCATGATGGCAAGGTTGTGCAGTATACAGCAGACTACCAAGAATCTTGATACCTACTCTGCTGAGTATTGCAGGGCTCCTCCAGAGGGCAGTGAAAATATTGTTTCAGCATGCCAATGGTCTGCTCTGTCACATTTCCTGTGGCAGTATAGTTTTCATTGTATGCATGGTGCACCCAAAAATGTGGGTTGGGCACCAGGATTATCAGTCATGTCATCAGATAGACCTTGTTGCCCAGTTGCTGTGATGGTTCTAACGCAACTGCACAGTGGACTGTCACAGAATGAAGGCATCATGACTGCTGTCAAGAGACAGCAGTTGATCTGCATGATTCACTGTTTATGGTCACACACTAGTTGGATGTTGAGGGAGTGGAATTCCTTTCAATTCCGGTATAGGGCAGAGCTGACTTGCAGTGCCTGCAAAGCCATGTGTGTACAGTCAATGGTACACTGCACCATGGGGAAAGGTGCAATCCTAGTGAAGCCATGAGCTCACTCCACCTGCTTGTCTCTGGCAAGAGAGAATGAAATGTAGTTAGTTCTCAATGGATAGAGGGCAACAATGGATGGCAAACTTTGAGATGTTGCTAATATCTCCAGCTCTGGCCTGGAAGAAAACAGATATATAAAAGATCATCACCCTGGTCACCTTCACAGCCTCTGACCTTATGGTCCTCATCCTGCTCTGGAGTTACAGTTGTGGCTGCAGTAGGTGACAGATTACAGTGAGGACCTCCTTACTGAAGCACAAACATCACACACATTGTTCCTCGCTGAGGTTCAGGTTGGAGAATTGCTCCCTGAACACCCTAGGCAGATGTGGCCTCTGGTTTCGAGCCCTTCTCCCCCTCCTGTTCCTCCCGCTTCCAGCAGCCTGTCCTGCTCTACATGGCTTTTGTTCATTCTCCAAGTCATGATCTATCCAAGGGGAATGGCTACTAGTGCATCGCTGTCTGGGTACACAGGTTTGTGCAGAAGCCTTGAAAGCACCAAAAACTTCTTCAGCACAGCCACACCACTTCCTGCAGACTTTTGCAATTTGAAGCAACTACAGAATGCTCCAAAAACTTGTATAAATATAGCAACAGCTAGAAGAAATCAAGCAGAAACTAACCTGTAGGTAGTTAATGATCCCTTTAGATAGTACTTGGGCACTTGAAGAACCCAAAATACCGACACCAACAAGCCTAATTTCGCACCCAGCAGCACGACATTATTGCCATGAAGTCATGGATATTCTTGCTTCTGATCTCAAACTCTTCAGTCTGTCTGGTGCAATAAGCTAGAACTGAATTTGTTTGTCATTGAAGATTGAAGAGCTTTAGCTCCCATATGCTCTTTCTGTTTCTTTCAGTTCATCTTCTACACCTTCCTGTTCCTTCTGCTGCTGCAACTCCAGCTCTGACCAGATATTAGCTATCCATAAGCAAAAGAAAAAACTGCTAGAAACATTCAGCAGGCCAGGCTGCGTCTGTGGAGAGAGAAATAGAGTTAACGTTTCAGGTTGATGAACTTTGCGCAGAATTAGGAGCTGCTTAGAGATGAGCAGCTTTTAAGCAAGTACAAAGCCATGGGGAGAAGGGGAGCAAGGACAAAAGTGAAAGGTTTGTGATAGGGTGACGGGTAGGAGTGATTAAATGGCAAAAGGGATGGTAATGCTTTGAGTAATGCCATTTAAACACAAGCATTTTTGGGATCAGTTGAGTGGCTGTCCAATACATTGGGTCCAAGAATGAATGGAACTGCTTCACAGCTTTAAGTGCAGCAGAATAGCCATCAGTATCATCCACTTGTGCTGCTGCTGCATTGTTTAAGGTCATGGGGAGTCCACCTCATTATAATATTGCCAGCAGATTCCTGCTTCACATCATAGATAGGAAAGGGCACAGGAAGTGTAGAATACAAGTAGAATGACGAATCAACATACCATGATGAACAAATAAGCATTCCCAGACTGTATTTAGAACATAGAACATAGAACATTACAGCGCAGTACAGGCCCTTCGGCCCTCGATGTTGCGCCGACCTGTGAAACCATATGACCTACACTATTCCATTTTCATCCATATGTCTATCCAATGACCACTTAAATGCCCTTAAAGTTGGAGAGTCTACTACTGTTGCAGGCAGGTCGTTCCACGTCCCTACTACTCTCTGAGTAAAGAAACTACCTCTAACATCTGTCCTATATCTATCACCCCTCAACTTAAAGCTATGTCCCCTCGTGTTTTCCATCACCATCCGAGGAAAAAGACTCTCACTATCCACCCTATCTAACCCTCTGATTATGTTATATGTCTCTATTAAGTCACCTCTCCTCCTCCTTCTCTCCAACGAAAGCAACCTCAAGTCCCTCAGCCTTTCCTCGTAAGACCTTCCCTCCATACCAGGCAACATCCTAGTAAATCTCCTCTGCACCCTTTCCAAAGCTTCCACATCCTTCCTATAATGCGGTGACCAGAACTGCACGCAATACTCCAGGTGCGGCCTCACCAGAGTTTTGTACAGCTGCAGCATAACCTCGTGGCTCCGAAACTCGATCCCCCTACTAATAAAAGCTAACACACCATATGCCTTCTTAACAGCCCTATTAACCTGGGTAGCAACTTTCAGGGATTTATGTACCTGGACACCAAGATCTCTCTGCTCATCTACACTACCAAGAATCTTCCCATTAGCCATGTTACCTCTAGACTTGACTATTCCAATGCAATCCCAGCTGGCCTCCCACATTCTACATTCTGTAAACTTGAGGTCATTCAAAACTGCTGCCCCTGTCCTTACTCACACCAAGTCCCCTTTACCCATTATCCCTGTGCTCACTGACCTACATGGGCTCCTAGTCAAGCAATGCCCTGATTTTAAAATTCTCATATCTGTTTTCAAATCCCTCCATGGCCTTACCCCTCCCTATCTCTTTAATGTCCTCCAGCCCCATAACCTTGCAAGATATCTGCACTCATCTAATTCTGGCCTCTTGAGCATTCCTGATTTTAATTACTTCATCAATGGTGGTCATGCCTTCAGTTGCCTGGTCCCTAAGCTCTGGAATTCCCTCCCTAAATTTCTCTGTATCACTACCTTGCTTCCTTCCTTTAAGACGCTCCTTAAAACCGACTTTTTTGACCAAGCTTTTGGTCATCTTCCCGAATGTCATCATCTGTGGCTCAGTATTTAATGTTGCTTTATAATGCTCCTATGAAGCACTTTGGGACATTTTATTCCATTAAAGGCACTATATAAACATAAGTAGTTGTTGTTGCAATAGCAACAGGAACAGAATTAACAATGTTGGTGACCCATGGTCAGCCCGCAGTGTAAATGAGGAACTAGCTCCAGCAATGCTTCAACTGTAATACATCAAATGTTAGCATATGTGAACAAGGTTTTAAACTGCAATAAAGCAATAAACTTAACTCATTCAAGAGCATAAGAAATAGGACCAGGAGTAGGCAATGATGCCCCTCGAGCTTGCTGAACAATTCAATAAGTTCATGGTTGATCTACTTCAATTCTACTTTCCTAGCCTATCCTCATATTCCTTTATTCCCTTAGAGTCCAATATCTATCGATCTTAGTCTTGAATATACTCATCGACTGAATATCCACAGCCCTCCAGGGTGGAGAATTCTAAAGGTTCACGGCCCCCTGCATGAAGAGATTTCTTCCCATCTCAGTCCTAAATGGCCAACCTGTGACAGGAGGGAGCAACTATTGGTTGAATTTCATGCCAGCTGGAGAGGGCTGCCTGCTAAATCTTTATACTAAATAGTGCAAAGGCAAGATTTTTACTGTAAGGTAGAATGTAGTTGATTGCAATGTATTGACACACTTCATGATCAAACAGCTTCATTCATAGCGAAAGGCTGCACTGAAAGGAAGATAGTGTCCAAGGTATTTGGGATATAAACAGATCAGCTTAAATCATAGAGTAAACAATTTTGTAACTTGTTAATGTATTTAGAATTGGGCATGTTTCATGGATTCATTAAAATAATAATAAGAGCCTTTTTTTTATTCATTCATGGGATGTTGCTCATCCCTAATTGCCTTGAGCTGAGTGGCATGCTAGGCCAGTTCAGAGGGCAGTTAAGTCAACCACATTGCTGTGGGTCTGCAGTCACATGTAGGAAAGCAATAACTTGCTGTGTCCAACTTTCTGGAGCAGGGTGGTAAAATCCATATATCCTACACTAATGAATGGGTCTTGTATGATTACATATTTTTTTGGGTCAGACAGTATTACATAGAATTTACACCACAACAAACCATTCGACCCAACTGGTCTCTGTCAGTGTTTAACTCCATGCAAGCCTCCTCTCACCCTATCTCATCTAACCCTATCAAAATATCCTCCTATCCCTTTTTCTCCTCATGTACTTACCTAGCTTCCACTTAAATGTATTGTAATTAAGTACTCCCAATCTATGTTGTGTTTCTTGAAATGTTCCATTTGCATTTGACAACATAATTGCTGAAAATAAGCAGTAGTATATTCTGGAACATTAGTAAGCACACTGTTTTTTGAGTGATTTGTTGTAAACTGACAGCAATAGGCCTGAGAAAGGGAGAAAGAGCCAATGCCCGTGCCACCTACAGCCCTGGTTCCTTTGCAACATACCTCTCAGCCACCACTAGACAGGTCCAAAAATATTCAATTCACAACTTCTTCTATTTTGGAATGCACATTACCATGTGGAACTATCTTCAACTCCCTACCTTTTGTCATCGCATATAGCTCATCAATTCCCATGCCATGCAAGGGCTGAGCCCACCAATTTCCTTTATTGAATTGACTCTAAGGGGATTGATTTCTACAAGGTGTTCAGTTGCTCGGTGTCTACACTGTTTTTCCAGGGCTCATTAGCTGAGTTTACGTCAGACGAGTGGGTAAGCTGCTGTAAAAATTCAGCCCCAACATGTCTGTGATATTATGAAGATTGTAGTCTATGCACAGTGTCCTGCAGGTCCCCACCTGCCAAGAATGGGGCACAGATATTTCACCACATGGACATTACATTTTAAAATTGTTGCTGGGAGGAAAAGAAGGCCTATTACAAGGGATTGCCAAGCCCCTGACTGGAAAGACATTTGCATAGCAACAGACAGTGTTGGAAAGGACAAAGGGGCCACTCCCTGTTCCAATTTAATCCACAATGCATTTTTGATTACCAGACGTTGAAGGTGGAGAGGTCGCATTCCAAGTTAATGGCCGAATACACAAACTGACATGGTCAGACCAGTTTAGTCACATGACTAACTGGCTGTTTTTTTTAAAATTTGAACTTGCCACAGAGAATTTGAACTCAGAAAGCTGCTTGCTCCTGGACTGAGAACATTTCGCTCCTGTCTGCTCCCATCTCTTTCTCACAGAACTGAACCCCAAGAGAGAAAAGTCTCCTACAGTGAACAAGGTTTAAGAAGAATACTGGGCCCCAACAAAAAGCAAGACCACCTACAAAGGGACTACAGTGAGCTTGAACCACAGTAACAAGAAACTCTTCTGATATTGCCTCAATCCTCCCTACTTCATTTTTTTTCTTCTGCTGTTTTCTGTCTCTATTTGCATGTGCGTATCACGTATACATGCTAGTGTGGTACGCGGTGTGTATCCGTAGGCGTTAACTGAATTAGAGATTAAGTTTAAGGTTTAATAAAATTTCATTTTTCTTCTTCAAACCTAAGAAGGCCTGTTTGTGCTAATTTCTTTGCCTTAAAATTGGAAAGCGGTGAACAAGGATTCACCAAGGGGGAGCTCAAAACACAGTGTGTTTAAAATTAAACCCTGTTACAATAAAACCAGATGAAGGCTGAAAGAGACCCCTAGACACCTTTCTCACCTGGTCGTAACAGAAAATTGTGTTTTAGGGTCGGGGATTTTACCCACAAACGAGAAAAATTGGAAGTGGGAAGCCAAATTGTTCCCAATCAAAAAAGAGCAAGATTGTGGTTGTGTGTGATTGAATACTAACATGTCTGCAACTGAAGCTAGTAGCTCTCCAAGCCAGGGTGAAGTAACTTAGGATAAGTTAAAAGCACTTTCTGTGGAGGAGTTGAGGAAAATGGCTGAGCAGTGTGGGATCACTGTACATGGCAAGGCTAGGAAGTCTGAACTCCTAAGACTAGTGGCCAGCCATTTTTCCCTTGAAGCTGAACATGCAGAAACAGGGTTAGAAGCAGAATCACACAGGATATTTGCAAATATACAATTGGACAAAGGAAACTTGACTTAGAGGAAAGAGAAAAAGAGAGAGAGAGGAGGAGAGGGAGGAAGAGAGGGCCTTCCAGAAGGCACATGAAGAAACAGAAAGACAGGAGAGGGAACGAGAGAGGCAGGAGAGAGAGAGAGGGAACTGGCAGGCACACGGCTGGCAAAAGTTTAGAAAGAGAAGGGGAAAAAGTGACCAAGAGGGCAGGTTAAATGAAGTCCGGGAGCCCCTACTGTCTGTTCAGCCAACCCCCAACAATGTGAAAAGTTAGACCCCATATCCTCCTATGTAAATGCAGACACTAGAAGCACCCCACCAGAGTTGCTAACAGCATTTACAGGAACCTGCCGAGACAAAGAGAGACCTCTAGGGGGCACAGAAACCATGATGGTGATACCTCACCTAGTTGAAGTGCCACAGGAACGTGTAGTCAAGTCTGCACACATACCTGCATGTAGGAGTGTCCCAGAGAACAAAGGGGAGATTGGCAAAGAATCCCCCCCCCCACCCACAGTCAAAGAAAAAGGGAACCACCCATCCCCTGAAGTCAAACGTCTATGCATGACTCAGAAAATTCAGGATAGACCCGCCCCCTACTAACTCTCCTGGAAAAAACATTACCTCAACAGGAACAAAACCCTATCCAGTCATGGCAATGGGCAAACTGAAGAAAAGCTTCCCCAAAGAACCACATGACTACTGGGATG
Organism: Heterodontus francisci; assembly: GCF_036365525.1. NCBI lineage: Eukaryota > Metazoa > Chordata > Chondrichthyes > Heterodontiformes > Heterodontidae > Heterodontus > Heterodontus francisci. The sequence goes on from NC_090375.1 coordinate 74,205,991, forward strand.
CCAAAAACAAAAAGGGGAGGTTAAAGCAACACTGGCACCCAGAAAAGACAATTTTAATAAGCTTTAAGAGTTATGAATGAATGGAAATGAATGAGAGAAATGCATGTTTTTTCTTTCTGTATCTTCTATTTCTCTCAAACCTTGTAATGAAATGCGCCGTTTCTTTTCAAATTGCATTTCATTCCCCTGGGTGTGGCAGTGTCATGCAGGCCCCGACCTGCCAAGAATGGGGCACAGATATTTTGCCACGTGGACATTAAATTTTAAAATTGTTGCTGGGAAGAAATGAAGGCCTATTAAAAGGGGTTGCCAAGCTCCTGACTGGAAAGACATTTGCATAGTAACAAACAGTGCTTGGAAGGGACAAAGGGGCCACTCCCTGCTCCAATTTAACTCACAATGCACTTTTGATTACCAGACGTTGAAGGTGGAGAGGCTAGCATTCCATGTTAATGGCCGAATACACAAACTGACGTGGTCAGACCAGTTTAGTCACATGACTAACCGGCTGTTGGTTTTTTTAAAATTTGAACTCAGAAAGCTGTTTGCTTCTGGACTGAGAACATTTCTCTCCTGTCTGCTCTCATCTCTTTCTCACGGAACTGAAGACCCATTGAAGATACGTGAACCCCAAGAGAGAAAAGTCTCTAACAATGAACAAGGTTTAAGAAGAATACTGAAACTCCAATGAAAAGCAAGACCACCTATAAAAGGACGACAGTGAGCTCGAAGCACAGTAACAAGAAACTCTTCTGATATTGCCTCAAACCTCTCTTAATTTTTTTCTTCTGCTCTTTTCTGTCTCTATTTGCGTGTGCGTATCGCATATGCATGCTAGCCTGGGGTGCGGTGTATATCTGTAGGCGTATACCAAATTAGAGTTTAAATTTTAATAAATTTCACTTTTCTTCAAACCTAAGAAGACCTGTTTGTGCTCATTTCTTTGCCTTATAATTGGAAAGCGGTGAACAAGGATTCACCAAAGGGGAGCTCAAAACACAGTGTGTTTAAAATTAAGACCAGGCGAAGGCTGAAAGAGACCCCTAGATACCTTTCTCACCTGGTCGTAACAACAGTATAAGAAAGAATGGAGCAATGTCAAATTGATTCTTAACCAATGGCAGTCACCAAATCTGCAACTTACCAGCTGTATGCATTGTATTGTTCAGAGATGGATTGCCTTTAGGCTTTCAATTGCCCAAGAGCCTTGTCCTTTCTTTCTATAACTCCAATCCTGAAGATATTGAACAGCAATCACCTATAGCTAGGGCTGTAATTTTGGTATTGTAAACTTCGGAGGAAAGCATGGCGAAAAATGTCAAGTCCAGGGAACTGCTGTAAAAAACATGAAAATTCACAGGCATGTTTACAGCAACCAAACTACCTCTGTTTTGTTATATTTGCTTGCTAAGTTCTATTTTTCTCACTCTTCTTTCTCATCTTTTTCTCTCTGCTCCTTTACTTCTCATGATTTTTCAAAGAATAAAGAACAGTACAGCACAGGAACAGGCCATTCAGCCCTCCAAGCCTGCGCCGATCTTGATGCCTGTCTAAACTAAAACCTTCTGCACTTCCGGGGTCCGTATCCCTCTATTCCAATCCTATTCATGTATTTGTCAAGATGCCTCTTAAACGTCACTATCGTACCTGCTTCCACCACCTCCCCCGGTAGCAAGTTCCAGACACTCACCACCCTTTGTGTAAAGAACTTGCCTCGCACATCCCCTCTAAACTTTGCCCCTCGCGCCTTAAACCTATGTCCCCTAGTAACTGACTCTTCCACCCTGGGAAAAATCTTCTGACTATCCACTCTGTCCATGCCACTCATAACTTTGTAAACCTCTATCATGTTGCCCCTCCACCTTTGCCGTTCCAGTTCATTTTTTTCCCTCTTCTGTTTAAACTCTCTGTCTGCAACTATAGTTGGGGAGAGATGACATTATTGGAGCTCAGACTGATAGCAGGTTAGAGACCGATGGTCACTGAATCTGGGCCTTGGTAGGAGAATATATACTGCTGAATGTTGCGGAGGGGTGGGATTTTGTTATGTTCAAGCTTAGTAGTACAAGCTTTTATAGGCTGTTTTAGCTGAGTGGCTTGCTCCAGTGGCTGGCTGACATAGCATACCAGCCAGCAGACTGGTAGTCCCATGGGAGACCCTGTCCGATTTATCGACTGGTCCTCATTTCCATCTGGTCAGCAGACTGCAGCCAGAAACCAATCATTCTGAGTCAGCCTACAGACTCTGGGCTACTGTAATGTCAGGCAGCTCGATCAGCTTCTGAGCTAGAGAAAGTTAAGTTCCTTGTGGGAAGGGAACCCCCAGCCATTCCTAGGTGCACAATAAGGTTGCTAATATTCTTGTAACAACTGATTTTTATATGTATGTCTTGCATATCCCCAATTTTTATCATTCCACCTAAGCTCTGGAATTTCCTCCTGGACCCTCTCTGTTCCTCTCTCCTCCTTTAAGATGTTCCTTAAAACCTGTCTTAATAGCTCCTTATGTGGCTCAGTGCCAAATTTTGATTGATAACATTCCTGTGAAGCACCTTGTAGTGTTTTACTATGTTAAAGATGATAGATAAATGCAAGTTGGTGCTGTTTGTCTTGCAGTCATGTCTAATTACCTGTTTATTGCGCTGACAATCTCTTTATCTCATCCATCTTTTTTATAAAATAAGAATAAATGAGTCAGTGCAATACTTGCCTTTGTGCCACTTTGGTTGGAATTCTTTATAATGTAATATTTTTAAAAAATCACGTCACCTTTTGCGAATAAATCAGATATGTAAAAAATATGATTTCTTACCATAAACTGAATAACTATCAATTAAAAGTTATCAAATTTCAAAAATATATCAATTGAGTCAATCAGGTGGGAAAGGTTGCATTTCCCACATGCACAATGTACCTTTCTGCTTACAACAACCACCAGAGCAATCACATGGAGCTGATTTTCATTCTGGCCTTAAGAGTCATAACAAAGCCTGAAGGATCTTGGCAGTGAGACTGATGGCACCAAATTGTTGTGTCGCACATGTTGGTTTAATATTGCCCTGCTATTTTTTGCCTGGTGTTCAATGACCAAAACTAACTGTTATACGCTACAGTAACAAGAAATGCATCAGACTCAAAAAGATAGGGAGCAGTGAGACAATTTGTACGGTGTTGCAGGGGAAAGAGAACATATCAGGTAAAATGAATTAAATATTATTCAATTAACAAGTAATTATCAAGTACAAGGTTAACAGAATGAAAAAAAATGGCTTTGATTTCAGGGAGTGAATTAATATAATTATAGGATTTTAACTCCCGGCTCTACAAACACTTTGCCGATTGCCCATCGGGGAGCAGCAGCGGGTAGGCTTGGCCTATTTTAATGGCCAGGCCTCTTTAACATGCCGCTTGCTGATTTGCTGCCAAAAAGGATTGGGAAGTCAGCCCAGCTGTTAAAATCAGGTGCCACGCTCAGTCAGCCGTTAAAATTCCATCAGGTTTCTCATTACAGGACCATGATTTGCACATATTAATGGGGCTCCTGCTTGAGTCCAAGGTTGTCCAGAAGAAAGGATGTCAGCAGGTGCGAATCAAGCAGGAACAGATTGTAAGTTTTTACACAGCTATTTTAACTGTGTGCCCTCTCCATTTCTGCCAGGTGGGTGGGATGAAATTCCTCCCAGTTTTTAACTATGATCTATGATATGGACACAACAAGTTACACCTAGTTGTATTTAACTGGCAGAATGATACATTGTGAATTACATGATATAATATTGCTGTCCTCAATGTCCCCTTCAAACTACCATAATCAGTGCCATTGGAGAGCCATTGGTAAGAACTGAAAAATGGACACTTTTAGAAGTGTTTTCTTAATGATAAAGTGTTCAGCAAAACCATTCATTGACTGGAGATGGAGAAGCACCCAAACACCAGACATCATTCTTGTTGCATTGGTGCTTCAATGTAGTTTACATGGTTGTATTGTGTGTTGTAAAAAAGAGAAAGATTTGCCAAGCACTTTCCTAGAAAACAACCCCTTTAATAGAGGGAATCTCATCACTGTTTAGAGAGGCTATTGTAAATCTTTTTGTTTTTCATCAAAGCCTATGTAGGTCAGCAAAATGAATTAAGAGATAAAAACTACAGATAGAAGTAGATCAGGTAGTGCCTGAGGTGTTCCTCACAAGTATCTGCTGAACACAGCAATTTATTCTGTCACTTGCTTTGTTCTAGATAGAAGCAGGAAATGTTGATAGAACAAGGCACTGTAGGACTTTTTCTTCAGTAAATTTGTTGTAAATATCACCTGGCCAGTTCAGCCATTATTAGAGCATTCAGTGGTTTATGTGCAATCCCTGCCGGGTAGTTGAAAAAACGGCGATACTGTTATATGGTAGAGATGCCCTTGTGTTTTTAAATTGTGAAATTAAGGTGAAGGGTCAAGGTCTATAAGACAAGAAGCTACCAGAGTTAAAAAGAATAAAAGAGGTACATTGTAGCAATTAGATGATGCTAAGCTTGGGTTTTAGAAGCCTGAAGACTGTGGGGGGTAACCTTAACCTAACTGATGGAATTGGATCAGGTGCCTGATTTACACACTGGCTTTCTTCCTATCATGCAAGAACACATCATTCAATACGATAACAAGAACACTCCCTGCGCACAACACAATTGAAGTTCAACCATCTGTGTGTCATGCTAATTTTTCTACCATGTGTTTTCTTGTGGTGAGAAGGCTTGATTGATTCATAGCAGAATCACAGACTGGTTACAGCACAGAAGGAGGCTATTCGGTCCATTGAGCCTGTGCCAGCTCTCTGCAAGAGCAATTTAACAAGTCTCACTCCCCCGTCCTTTCTCCGTAGGCCTACAAATTCTTTCCCTTATCCAATTCTGTTTTGAAAGCCACAATGGAATCTGCCTCTATCATTCTTTCAGGCAGTGCATTCCAGATCCTAACTACTCACTACGTAAACAAGTTTTATCCTCATGTCACCTCTGGTTCTTTTGCCAATCACATTAGATCTGTGATCTAGTTCTTCACCCTTCCAATGAGATCAGTTTCTCTTTATCTACTCTCTCGAACCCCCTCATGATTTCTCTAAGGAGAATAATCCCAGCGTCTCCAATTTATCCACATAATTGAAGTTCCTCAACCCTGAAACCATTCTTGCAAATCTTTTCTGCATTCTCTCTAAAGCCTTCATATACTTCCTAAAGTGTAGCACCCAGAATTGAATGCAATGCTCCAGTTGAGGTCAAACCAGAGTTTTATAAAGGTTCATCATAATTTCCTTGCCTTTGTACTTTCTGTGCCTCTTTATAAAACCCAGGATCCCTTATGCCTTTTTAACCATTTTCTCAACCTGCCCTGCCACCTTTAATGATTTGTACACAGAGACTCAAGGTCGCTGTATTCCTGCACCCCCTTTCAAATTGCATCCTTTATTTTGTATTGCCTCTCCTTGTTCTTACCAAAATGTATCACTTCGCACTGCTCTGCATTAAATTTCATCTGCCACGTGTCTGTCCATTCCACCAGCCTATCTATGTCCTCTTGAAGTCTATCTCTATCCTCCTTCCAGGTTTTATGCAAATTTTGAAATTGGGTCCAAGTCCATGTCATTAAAATAATGCAGGACAAGCAGTGGTCCTAGTACTGTCCCCTGGGGAACCCAACTAAATACTTTCTCCCAGTCTGAAAAACAACCATTCAACACAACTCTCTGTCACTCAGCCAATTTCCTATCAATGCTGCCACTATACCTTTTATTCCATGGGCTTCAATTTTGCTGACCAGCTGATTATGTGGCACGTTATCAGTATTTCTTCTGTGTACTCCTCAACGGCTATCCAGCCCTACAATCCTCCAAGATCACTGCCCAGAGAGGTTGAGAGGAGAGGAATATGTTTTATCATTGTACAGTGAATGGAAGAGTTTGTAAGGAAGGAAAAGATTGTTAGGAAATGAACTGTTATTAGGAAAGAAAGCTGCTGATAAATGTACCCAGGAGCATAATGAGTAATCATGAAAAGCTATTAAAGTGCTTTAGGACTGTGTGGGTGGGGGTGTGGGGTGGGGGCGGCTGTGGGGGAGTGGGGGGGTATTAATCATGGCATGAATGGTGAATACACTCCATTAAAGTAAGGCTACAGTGAGGTCTTCTCATGACACAGCTGGTGAGACCAGTAGATGTCTTGTGGCCCTATAGCCAAGATACAGTGCTGCTTCGATTGACATGCATTACTATCTCATGCCACACACCTTCATCCACTCTTCAGGGCAACAGATGACCATCCGGTAACTCCCTCCTCCAGCACACTTGATCTAATAACATTTCTACATTCCCATCTGAGGAACAGGACAACCGATTGCTCCCAAGATTGCTGGGTGACATGGCCAATAATTTGATCACTACTACAGCAATTCCTTTGAAAAGGCTGCAGGTCTTTAAGCACTTTGGCCGGAATTTTACGCCACCCCCCAACAACCCTGGGAGTGGGCTGGGAGGCAGGTGAGGTAAAATCAAGTCAGAAGCAGGGGCACCATGCCTATAGCCTATCCATCCCCGTTGCTATTTTACCAATTAATTGCCACTAAAGGGCCTCTTTCCATGGCCATTGGTATCTTACCAGCGACGGATGGGCACTTCAGCAACCCAGGAGGCTGCCCAGTAATACCTGGTTGCCTCCTTGCAGGCTGGGAAGGGGGCCTTCCTGATCCCACACCCTGTGTCCCATGAAGGGCCCCCCTAGCAGCATGGTGAATACACTCCATTAAAGTAAGGCAACAGTGAGGTCTTCTCATGACACAGCTGGTGAGGCCGGTAGATGTCTTGTGACCCTATAGCCAAGATACAGTGCTGCTTCGATTGACGTGCATTACTACCTCATGCCACACACTAAAACTACCCCCCCCCCCCCCCCTACCCTGCCTTGCTCTCTGACTCCCACCCATCTCACCAGGGCCTAGCCAATTGTTCCCGGTGAGACCCAAATCCCATTTACCTTCCTGAAGGGCGGCTTTCATCGTCCTCTCCTTGCTGGATGCATTCTCAGTAGTGGCCATCGCTCCCAGTGGCACTGCTGGGGCTGAAGAGATGCCAATCCACTGATTGGCCTGCAGCTCTTAGAAGGGCAGAAGTCCCGACCATGGCATATTCAGGGCCTGGGCCATGCAAAATTGCAACGTGGCTTCCTGGCCCTGCGGAGGTAGGCGCTCCCCTGACTTTTTAGCCAGTGGGCAGGTCCACCGCCACAACGTAAAATTCTGGCCATTATTTTTGTCTACAAATCATTCCTGTAGATTCTTTTCAATGTTTATCAGAGTGATGCTTGAAATAGAAGCAGGTTCCGCACTATAATTGTAGGGCATGTGCTAATATTGTAACATCTGACATGCATCCCAATGAAAGACTGTCATGAAAATTGGATCAAGTGTACAGGTGAGCGTGCAAGAAAAGCAACATCCCCTTCTCATCTGCACTGATATAGTATCCACAGGGATGGTTAGATTCTAATCTCCAAACTCTAAATGTCAGTCCTTACTATATTAGTACCTGTATCTCAAAGAACATACTGAGTACAAGGGCTGAATTTTATTCAGGAAATAGGAACAGTGGGGAGGGTGGCAGCATAAAATTGCAATGGAAGACGTCGCACCTCTTGCTGGCCCGTCCAGATTTTACTGTCGGCAGCCAACATGGAGGGCGGACTTCGCACATCCATGTGGCAGGAAGGCAATTAAGATATTTAAGAGCCCGGTAGGCAAAAACTTTACTCACTGGGTCGATTTAACTGATGGTGAATGGCAGCCACGGGAATTCAGAGCCTTGCTTGATTAAAGGAGACGATAAAGAGGTGGGAGCTCAGAGCTGACTTCACTGGGAAGCCATCGGGAGCAGCAGCGTTGCTTGGCAGCGAGGGTAGAGGAGGGAGGGTGTCAGGAGTCGCTGTCAGGAATGGAGGCAAAGGTGCCAGGACTGCAGAGGAGCCATACCAGGGTGCAGACATGACAAGTGAGGAGAAGAGGGGGACCATTTGCCATGAGGGCCTTGAACTCAGGGACAGCCAACATGTCATGGGCCTTGTTCACCCTGGCTTCGGGTCCCCTGTTTAGGAGGAGGAGCAGCAAAGAGGGAGAGAGTTTCAGGCACAAGCAGGGGCATTCCAGCAAGTTGGGTGCCCACAGGAGGGCCAGCCTCTGGAACAGGAGGATGAAGAAGGATGCAGAGGGGCACGCCAACAGCCTCTTGCATGCAGAAGAAGCGATGCTTCATGGAATATCTACCAGCTGAGGCTCAACTACCAGCAGATGTCCGAGTGGCAGTGTCTCCGAAGACTGTGGCTGTCCAGGGAGGCCATTACTGACCTGTGCTGCATGATGCAGGATGAACCTAGCCCTATGGAACTTGGTGGGCACCGGAGACCAATGTCGCTCAAGGTCGACTGACACTGAACTACTACGCCACTGGACCATTCCAGGGATCAACTGGAAATATGTGTGGAATCTCACAGTCTGCGATGCATCTGTGCATCAAGGAGGTCACCAATTCCCTGTTCAGGAGGGCAGGCGGCTATGTGCGCTTCCACACTGATCCAAACTGTCAAGCTGACTGGGGAATAGGGTTCTGGGCCATTACTGGATTCACCCAGGTGCAGGGTGTCATTGACTGCATGCATGAGGCCATCAAGGCTCCCACAGATCAGCCAGTAGCCTTCATCAACAGGAAAGGCTTCCACTCCCTAAAAGTACAACTGGTCTGTTAACACCGCTGAAGGATCCTACAGGTCTGTGCAAGGTTCTTGGAAAACAACCACGACACCTACATACTTCGGCAGTCCCAGGTGCCAGAACTTTTCCGTTCCTCCACACACCTTCAGGGATGGATCCTTGGAGACAGGGCTAACCACTGAGGACATGGCTACTGGCGGCCATGAGAAACCCACGCATGAATGCAGTGGAGAGATACAAAACCTGCCACAGATCAACCCAAGTGACCATCGAATAGGCCATTAGTCATAGAGTAATAGAGTTATACAGCACAGAAACAGGCCCTTCGGCCCATCATGTCTGTGCCGGCCATCAAGCACCTAACTATTCTAGTCCCATTTTCCAGCACTTGGCCTGTAGCCTTGTATGTTATGGCGTTTCAAGTGCTCACCTAAAGTCTGCTCAAGATGAGATTCCATTGCCTGGATTGATCTGGCAGAGCTCTTCAGTATGCCCCATCGAGGGTCTCGCGTATCGTGGTGGTCAGCTGTGCAGTGCACAACCTGGTGCTGCAGGGGGGGAGGTGCTGACCACTGAGGATATCGTGGAGCGCGATGCCTCCTCTGATGATGAGGATGTTGTTACAGTCAAGTGAGGAGGGGACAAAGGGCTTCCCTCTTTTCCCTCTGCTTGTTTGACCACAACAGGTTTAATTGTATTGGCCAATTCAGTAGTTGATTGATAGGTTCTTGTTATGATCATAACAAGAACCTATCAGTCGGGTTTTCTTGAGTAAAGAAAGAAAGAGGTTAACTTTATTGCACCTAAAACAAATTAATAAAATAATAATGCGCATCTTTCACTCTCAGACACACACACACTAGTGGTTTAAACACACACAAATAGGTTACAGAGTGGGGAAATATAGATTGATTGAGTTAAAGTCCATACAAAAATGTATAATCTGTGGAGTTTGGTGATTCGGCTAGCTTCTCGCTGAATTTAATGGTCCTGAGGCTTTCAGTTCGAAGATGTAGATTACTGGTTCGGTGAGGCTCTTGGAGATAATGGTGCGGATGATATACGCACATACGAATTAGGAGCAGGTGTAGGCCACACGCCCCCTCGAGCCTGCTCTGCCATTCAATAAGTTCATGGCTGAACTGATTACTCCACATTACCACCTACCTCGATAACCTTTCACCCCCTTACTGATCAAGAATCTGTCTACCTCTGCCTTAAACATATTCAAAGACTCTGCTTCTGCTGCCTTTTGAGGAAGAGAGGAAGAGAGTTCCAGAGAGTTTTTTTGCACTGGAGTGCTGAAATGTGAGTTTTGTGACTGAGGGTAATTAAGGGTTAGTTGTATCTAAAGTCTAGTCTTTCTTTTAAGCAGCAAATTAACTTAACAGTTGCTGTTTGGGTTGGAGAAGGTGAGTTTTAGACCAGCTTTAAACAAAGTTCACTCAGGCTCTGCTTGCAGCTACACCTTGTTAATTAGATAATTGGCTTAAACCAATTTTCAGGGGCTAGAGTCAGACAGTATAAAAGTGGGCCACCTTGTTTGCACTGAAGTGCTGACTTGGGTTGCATTAGAGTGCTAAAGTGGGAGTTTTGCAACTGAGGGAATTCGGTGAGGAGGGAGTGAGGAGCTCCTTTCATTTCCTACCTGTCCTCAAAGAGCGTGAGGGGAGCCGAGAGTTTCCACAGAGCACATCTGACTGGTGAGTAAGTCCTGGTGGGTATTTTTCAAACTGGATTGAATTGTAAGTCATTGTTTTAGCAAGACTTAGTTGATTTTTTTAATGATAATAGTCTTCTAAAGTTTTAAATGTAAAGGGTTTAGTCATGGCAGGAGAGCTTAAAGCTGTGGTTTGCTCCTCTTGCTGCATGTGGGAATCCGGGAACATTTCCAGTCCCCGGGACCAGCATGTGTGCAGGATGTGTGTCCAGCTGCAGCACCTGGAAGCTCGGGTTTCAGAGCTGGAACGGCGGCTGGAAACACTGTGGAGCATCCGTGAGTCTGAGAGCATCGTGGATAGCACATATAGAGAGGTGGTCACACCGCAGCTGAAGGGACTTGAGGAAGGAAGGGAATGGGTGACCACCAGGCACTTCAAGAGAATCAGGCAGGTAGTTCAGGAGTCCCCTGGGGTCCCGCTTGCAAATCGGTATTCCATTTTGGAGACTGATGAGGCTGGTTCCTCCAGGGAGTGTGGACAGAGCCAAGCTTCTGGCACCACAAACAGCCTGTCTGCACAGGAAGGGGGAAAGAGAGGAAGAGCAATAGTAATAGGGGATTCTATAGTCAGGGGAACAGATAGACGCTACGGTGGCCGTCAACGTGACTCCAGGATGGTGTGTTGCTTCCTGGTGCTAGGATCCGGGATGTCACTGAACGGCTGCAGGGCATCCTGAAGGGGGAGGATGATAAGGCAGAGGTCATGGTACATGTTGGTACCAATGACATAGGTAGAAAGAGGGATGAGGTCTTGCATCAAGAATTCAGGGAGTTAGGCAGCAGACTAAAAAGCAGGACCTCTTGGGTTGTAATCTCTGGATTACTCCCAGTGCCACATGCTAGCGAGTATAGAAATAGGAGAATAGCACAGATGAATGCGTGGCTTAAGAGTTGGTGCAGGAGGGAGGGTTTTAGATTCCTGGACCACTGGGACCGTTTCTGGGGAATGTGGGACCTGTACAAGCGGGATGGTCTACATTTGAACCAGAGAGGGACTAACATCCTTGCTGGTGGGTTTGCTAGTGCTGTTGGGAGGAGTTTAAACTAATTTGACAGGGGGAGGGGACGCAGACTCCTAGCAGAATAGGGATACAGCTAAACACAGGAAAGCAAACAAGTCACAGGGAATACAGTGGAAGAAAGTTTCAAGGGAGTAAGACCAGGATGGATGGCCTCTACTTTAATGCCAGGAGTATTACAGGTAAAACAGATGAGTTAAGGGCAAGGATTGACACGTGGAATTGTGATATAGTAGCCATCACAGAGACATGGTTGAGGGAGGGGCAGGATTGGCAGCTCAATATCCTAGGATATAGAATCTTCAAGCGAGACAGAGGAGGGGGCAAAAGAGGAGTGGGCATTGAAATATTGGTTAAGGAATCAATTACTGCAGTGAGGAGAGATGATATCTTGGAGGGGGCATCAAATGAAGCTTTATGGGTAGAGTTTAGGAATAAAAAAGGGACAGCCACATTGCTAGGTGTTTATTATAGACCCCCAGATAGTCAGCGGGAAATTGAGGAGCAAACATGTGCGCAATTCACAGAGGTGTGTAAAAATAATAATAGGGTAATTATATTAGGTGATTTCAACTTTCCCAACATTAATTGGGGTAGTCATCGCGTTAAGGGCTTAGATGGAGTGGGGTTCTTAAAATGTATACAGGAGAGCTTTTTAGCTCAGTATGTAGAGGATCCAACAAGGGAGGGTGCAGTGCTGGACGTAAATCTGAGGAATGAAGCCGGACAAGTGGTTGATGTGTTGGTGGGGGAGCATTTTGGTGATAGTGACCACAACATGGTACAATTTAAGCTTCTTATGGAGAAAGAAATAGACAAGTTGCAAAAAAAGGTTTTGGATTGGGGGAGAGCGAATTTTAGTAAAATAAGGCAGGATCTGGCCAAGGTAGACTGGAAAGAATTACTTGTCGGGAAATCTACAGAAGAGCAGTGGGGGGCATTTAAAAAGGAAATGGGGAGGGTACAGGCCCAACATGTTCCCTCTAGGGTAATAGGTAGGAGCAACAAGCCTAGAGAACCATGGATGACCAGAAACATTCAGGGTACGATGAGTAGGAAAAGGGAGGCTTTTAGCAAATACAAAGAGAGCAAATCATTGGAAGCATTAGTGGAGTACAGAAAGTGTAGGATGGAGTTTAAGAAAGCAATTAGGAGAGCAAAGAGGGGATATGAGAAAGCTCTGGCTGGTAAAAGTAGGGAAAATCCCAAGATATTCTATAAGAATATCAATGGGAAGAGGATAACCAGGGAAAGAGTAGGACCCATTAGGGACCAAGGGGGAAATCTGTGGGTGGAGCCAGAGGACATTGGTAGGGTGTTGAATGAATACTTCACAACTGTCTTCACCCAAGAGAATGAGGAAGTAGATATGGAACTCAGAGAGAGACCATGAGGTTCTTGAGCAAATTGTCACAGGGAGTGACAAGGTATTAGAGGTTTTCGCAGGCTTAAAAGTGGACAAATCTCCAGGTCCGGACGATTTGTGTCCCAGGATGCTGTGGGAGGCGAGGGTGGAGATTGCAGGGGCTCTGACCTAAATTTTTAATTCCTCTCTGGCCACCGGGGAGGTGCCAGAGGACTGAAGAACAGCTAATGTGGTCCCACTATTTAAGAATGGTTGTCGAGATAAGCCAGGGAACTATAGACCCGTAAGTCTCACGTCAGTGGGAGGGAAACTACTGGAGAAAATTCTGAAGGAGAGAATCTATCTCCACTTGGAGAGGCAAAATTTGATTAAGAATAGTCAGCATGGCTTTGTCAGAGGGAGGTTATGCCTAACAAATTTGATTGAATTTTTTGAGCATGTGACCAGGTGTGTAGATGAGGGTAGTGCAGTTGATGTAGTTTACATGGATTTCAGCAAAGCCTTTAACAAGGTCCCACATGGGAGACTTATCAAGAAAGCAAATGCACATGGGATACAGGGTAACTTGATAATGTGGATTCAAAATTGGCTTACCTGTAGGAGACAGAGAGTGATGACAGATGGCTGTTTTAGTAACTGGAAGCCAGTGTCCAGTGGCGTACCACAGGGATCTGTGCTGGGTCCCCTATTGTTTGTCATTTATATAAACAACATAGATGACTATGTAGGGGGTAGGATCAGTACGTTCGCGGATGACACAAAGATTGGCCGAATGGTTAACAGTGAGGTTGAGTGTCTTGGGTTACAGGAAGATATAGATGGGATGGTGAAATGGGCAGAAAAGTGGCAGATGGAATTTAGCCGTGAAAAGTGTGAGATGATACACTTTGGAAGGAGTAATGTGACATGGAAGTATTCAATGAATGGCCTGACACTGGGAAGTTCCGAGGAACAAAGGGACCTTGGTGTCCATAAATCCCTGAAGGCAGAAGGGCAGGTTAATAGGGTGGTGAAAAAGGCATATGGGACACTTGCCTTTATCAATCGAGGCATAGATTACAAAAGCAGGGAGGTCATGTTGGAGTTGTACAGAACTTTGGTAAGGCCACAGCTGGAGTACTGTGTGCAATTCTGTTCGCCACATTATAGGAAGGATGTGATTGCACTGGAGGGGGTGCAGAGGCGATTCACCAGGATGGTGCCTGGGATGGAACATTTAAGCTATGAAGAGAGGTTGGATAGGCTTGGATTGTTTTTGCTGGAGCAGAGAAGACTGAGGTGTACAAGATTATGAGGGGCATGGACAGGGTGGATAGGGAGCAGCTGTTCCCCTTAGTTGAAGGGTCAGTTATTAGGGGGCACAAGTTTAAGGTGAGGGGCAGGAGTTTAAGGGGGATTTGAGGAAGAACCATTTTACCCAGAGGGTGGTGACAGTCTGGAATGCACTACCTGGGAGGGTGGTAGAGGCGGGTTGCCTCACATCCTTTAAAAAGTACTTGGATGAGCACTTGGCATGTCGTAACATTCAAGGCTATGGGCCATGTGCTGGCAAATGGGATTAGGTAGACAGGTCAGGTGTCTTTAATGCATCGGTGCAGACTTGATGGGCCGAAGGGCCTCTTCTGTGCTGTATTATTGTGTGCTTCTGTGACTCACGACTCTCTGCGAGAAAACATTTCTCCTCATCTCTGTCGTAAATGGGCGACCCCTTATTTTTAAACAGTGACCCCTGGTTCTAGATTCTCCCACAAGGGGAAACATCCTTTCCACATCCACCCTGTCAAGACCTCTCAGCATCTTATATATTTCTATCTAGTCGCCTCTTACTTTTCTAAATTCCAGCGGATACGAGCCTAGCCTGTCCAATCTTTCCTCATAAGATAGCCTGTCCATTCTAGATATCAGTCTAATAAACCTTCTTTGAACTGCTTCCAATGCATTTCCATCCTTTCCTTAAATAAGGAGACCAATACTGTACACAGTACTCCAGATGTGGTCTCACCAATGCCCTGTATAGCTGAAGCATAACCTCCCTACTTTTGTATTCAATTCCCCTCACAATAAATGATAACATTCTATTAGCTTTCTGAATTACTTGCTGTACCTGCATATGAACCTTTTGCGATTCATGCACTAGGACACCCAGATTCCTCTGCATCTCAGAGCTCTGCAATCTCTCACCATTTAGTTAATATGCTTTTTTATTCTTCCTGCCAAAATGGACAATTTTACATTTTCCCATATTATACTCCATTTGCCAAGTCTTTGCCCACTCACTTAACCTAAATATATCCCTTTGTAGCCCCCTTATGTCCTCTTCACAACCAACTTTCCTACCTATCTTTGTGTCATCAGCAAATTTAGGAACATTACCTTCAGTTCCTTCATCTAAGTCATTTATATAAATTGTAAAAGGTTGAGGCCCCAGCACAGATCCCTGTGGCACACCACTCGTTACATCTTGTCAACCAGAAACTGACCCATTTATGCCTACTCTCTGTTTCCTGTTAGCCAATTTTCTATCCATGCCAGTATGTTACCCTCTGCACCATGAACTTTTATTTTTAGCAATAGCCTTTGATGTAGCACCTTTTCAAATGCCTTCTGGAAATCTCAGTACAATACATCCACCGGTTCCCCTTTATCCACAGCACATGTAACTCCCTCAAAAACCTCCAACAGGGTTTCTGATTGTAGCCGGAGTATGCAAAGGTGGTCAGTCAACAAGCAAGATTTGACAGCTTTCAAGCTGGAATGGAGAGAGAGAGAGACCCCCACTTAGGGTCTGCTCATGTCAAAGTCCGAGAAAACACCAGTTTAAAATCGCAGATGGGGAGGGGCTTGTCACATAACTCACTCAGTGATTCAAACATCGCAGTTAGCAGTATTTCTTCTTCTTGCTGAAAGAACAGGTAGTTACTTTAAACTTCCTGGGTCTTGGTTCTTGCTGGGGAATTAGCAGACATTGTGTCTCTCTCCTCACAAGCATTGCAAAGTAGGATACAGTGTTGCAAATTAGGTGATCATCTTCATCTGAAAGGATGACTTTGCTGGCAGCTTGTCTTTTAAAAATATCTTTGAAAAAAATATAAATTCAGATCTCCTGTCAGTGGATTAAAGAAAATTATCATTCAACAAAATACATTGACATAACAGTATGGAAGGGGATGTTGCCCAGGCATTACAAGATGAAGGACCCTAGGGACACCCGGAAAGGAACCATGAGATACGTGCAAGGTAGACACGAAATGTTACCACCTTCTGGAACTGCACCAATAAAGCCTTACCTTTAAGTAGTCCTGTTATCGCCTCCTTCCTTCTACACTCCAGCGCCCAGCTGCACATTGCACAGTGGCAAGACCTAAGCATGGAGCACTAGCACCTTGGTCCCTCGTGTCCAACCCCTTGAGAGGCAGGGTCTATGTGAAGTTGCAACAGACATCAACAATAGGAAGGAGACACAGTGCAAATAACACATCTTTATTCTGCGTGACACCAAACGTAACCCCTTTCTTCTGGAATCTACCTTCACCCATGAATCCCTAGGTGCATCTAAGTGTTATTTTAAAATCTTTTCTGGATGTTTCTACGTAGTGCTCCCCCTAGCTAGCAGCTGAGGTGGAGGAAGGCTGCTGACCTCGCTGTCCCCTGGCTTGGGTTGACCTTAGCAGCCGTCCTCTGGCTGCCTGAGGTCTGGAGGCCCCCGGCACACTGAGGGGCTCGATGGAGGAAGCCACGCATGCACCAGTCAGATGCATGGTAGCACTTGAGGCCCGGATGGACTCCTCCATTGTCCGCACCTAGGCACGCATTGCCTCCGGCATCTCTGCCAGATGTTGCTTTACCTCTCCCTGCAGCTGCAGCATTTCCTGTGTTGCTGGTAACACCAGAGGCACATCATGAGCCTGGGCCTCAGCATGGGCATGGGGCTGGCCTGCCGAAGTCCTCTGACTGTCAGTGGCCTCAGCTGTCACAGCCTCCGGCAGCTGCCCATGCACATCTGTGATGTGCTCACTAGGTTGTGTGCCCAAATCTAACCATGATTGGATATGCACCAACGTGACAGTATCTGTTCTGGTGGAGGGTGCAAAGGAATAATGTGTCGGTGCATCCTCTGAGGCTCCCTCCTCTTCCTCCTCCTCCTCCTCAGAGGCAGCCAGCTGTCCCCCAGTCTCTTGAGCTCTTTGTTGCTGTCCTTGGGCGTAGCCTGCATGAGAGAGCAGATAGATTGAAAGGTTCTGAGTTTCCTGACGCAATATTCCATTTACCCGACTGTGGAGCTCCATGTATCCAGTGGTGGGCACATGAGCACCATGGTATGTTTGTGCCACATACACCCTTGTGCTCCTGAACATCCGCACTCACTCTCTTGGGTGGGCGCCCCTGTCTCCCCATCCACTATGGAGGGCCACCTTGCTGTCCTGCCAGTTCCATCGCCTCCTCTTCCATTGGGCTCAGAACGTGTAGGTAAGACAAACCACCACCAGTCTTGGCCCACTCCTTTCTGCTGTGCACAATCTTCTCCTGCAAATGCACAGAGACGCAATGATATTCCACCATTGGGGATAGGCACAGCATCTATGCTGGTGGTAGTCCAGCTGCCTATGATGGGGGCACACAAATGCCCCTGCATGCGGCCACTCTTAAGGGATTGTGCTGGGGAATGCATTGACAGATGGACACCTCTCACTGAGATGCAGCCATCCCTTAGGCAGCATTCCCAACTCTCTAACTCCATTGCCCATGGCTGGGTGGTCACTCCCTCTCCACCAAACATGCCCTCTTACTCTGCCACAAGCTTGGCCCAAAGGGTGGGAGGTATATGGAGCGCTCACCTTGGCAGCCCAGATCAGGTTACTGACCCTTTTCTGGCACTGGATCCAAGTCCTGGAGGTGACCCCATGGCTGCTGACCTCCTCCGCTATCTCCGTCCAAGCTTACTTGGGTCTCTTCCTCCTATCCCTGGGGAAAAAGACCTTCCATCTTTCCCTTGCATCCTGGAGGAGAGTCTGGAGGGAGGCATCTCTAAACTGTGGGGCTATCCGGGGTCTTCCTCTGCCATTCTGCCTGTCGGCTTCCGAACTTTGACAGGGCTCTGGAACAGCAGGCAGCATCAGGCAGGAGTTCTGGAACAGCAGGCAGCATCAGGCATGGGGTTCTGGAACAGCAGGCAGCATCAGGCAGGGGTTCTGGAACAGCAGGCAGGGGTTCTGGAACAGCAGGCAGCATCAGGCAGGGGTTCTGGAACAGCAGGCAGGTGCTCTGGAACAGCAGGCAGCATCAGGCAGGGGTTCTGGAACAGCAGGCAGCATCAGGCAGGGGTTCTGGAACAGCAGGCAGGGGTTCTGGAACAGCAGGCAGCATCAGGCAGGGGTTCTGGAACAGCAGGCAGGTGCTCTGGAACAGCAGGCAGCATCAGGCAGGGGTTCTGGAACAGCAGGCAGCATCAGGCAGGGGTTCTTGAACAGCAGGCAGGGGTTCTGGAACAGCAGGCAGCATCAGGCGGGGTTCTGGAACAGCAGGCAGCATCAGGCGGGGTTCTGGAACAGCAGGCAGCAGCAGGCAGGTGCTCTGGAACAGCAGGCAGTACTGAGTGCAGGGCTGGAAGCCCTTTAAATATTGCACCAGGAGCTTCCATGGCCTCCCCTACCGCCTCCGTCCTCACTGGATGGGCCCCGGGAATCCCGACTCTTAATTGGCCAGCTGCCACTTAATCGCATTCGGCTGGCTGCTCATTGCCCCAATCGAAGCCACACCTGCTTCCAGTCCTGATGTTGGGACCTGTGGCCTACTATTATTTTATAATAAATGGCACCATTTCACGTAAAACAAATTATAAAATCTAACTATAATTGTTCTCAAACTCATACGTTTCATGTTATGTAACATTTCCAAAAGCAATGATTAGAAGCAACAGCTTGCAATTTTAACAGTGCATTGCACTCAATTATATTTACTTATTTTGTTAGAGATTACAATTGAATTCTTTATTATTTGCTTCAATTAAAAATATTTGGAGATTAAATACCACATGTTTTGTTGTACGGGGGTGGAACAGTTTACTCCTCATGCTTTGCGTTACTTCATTAGTCATATTTTAGCAATTGAAAGGTGCTCAGCTGTTACTATTTTCACGGAGGAAATTGTGCCCTGGCAACTGAACAGGGAAACAGTTGGATGCACCATACACACACACACACACACACACACATCTCTTTCTTTATATGCTAATGGTTGAGCAACACACAGCTCCACACACTCCCAAGCAGGAAAGCGGCCGACCCTTCCAGTCAACACTGCTGCCCCTCCTAATGACCTCCACCCACTCTTCTCGCCACTTTTACCTTCTCTCTGTCATCCTTCTTTCCGTTGCCATTTAAGGACTCACCCGAGGACCATTGCTGGCATTGCAGTGCCCTAATCTTTAAGTCTTCTTCTTCGGTGAGCTACCTCGGGAAACTTATTAGTTGTCTGCAGCTTGCCAGCCCGATGATAATGAGGACCAGGGCCTAATATTACGTGCGTCTCAGGCTGATCAATTCAAATGCAGGGATTGTTCCCTGTGTGCCCCCTATGTGCCCATTTTTGGGTACACTAGAATTTCTAGGCAGAAAGAAACAGATATCAGACCAGAGTTTGAAGGGATTAATCAGTACTGAGCCTGACATAAATACAATTTTGGATTTGGAACAAAAAGAGACACTCTTAAAGACAGTGTGATCTGTCACACTGAAGGAGCTTATCGTGTGGGTGTCTTTGATGAAACACTTCAAGGAATTTTGAAAGTTCTTAAGTATATATGCAAATTACACTGCAAGCATAACAGTTGAATTGCAGCATGTTCCAAGACTAACAATATCATAAACCATGAAAACAAAGTTTGAAAATGATTCCCCTTCAAAGATTGTCATACAGTATAGACAAATTTAGAACAATTCTTGTGTTGTAACCGGGCCCCCATTCACCTTGTACAACATGAGTCCCATATTGTATGAGCCAAGGTGAGTCAACTGAAGTTATCTTTAATAGTGTATATAATGTTTGTCATATCTGAAACATTTTGTAGGATTTTGAGAAAATATTATGGTATTACTGGGAAAATGGGCCTTTCTTTAAGTCAAAGTTGTGGGGACTGCTGTAAATCACCAGTGAACCACCTCAGAACCTATGACTTGCTGAGAAGAGACTAAGATTGATAGAGCTTACAGGAGTAGGCACCAAGGGGAGGAGTAGGTGTCTTAAACAGTAGAAAACCTGTCTGATTTGTTGTCAGTGAAATATTATGTTACTAACAAGAACTGTGCAGAAGATTAGGGACAAATTGGGAAACTACCTACATGAAGAAGTTACATATTCATGTCAGCAAGTGATTGTGTTAAGTTTGCTGCCAAACGGGTATGCTGATGGCCTTGGATCTTAGTCACCTGGATCTCTCCCTTATGAACTGTTCCTGCAGCTGCCTAGCCACTGACACAAGTCAGTTATTGCTTTGTGAGGGAAATGCAGCCTTCTCAAAGATTGCTGAGCATCAGAATGAAAATAGCCCACGTGGATCTGTAGCGAGGGTGGCAAGGGTACCAGCAGAGAGTGATCAGAAGCTACCTACTGTCCCTCTCCAGCCTAGCATCGCTGTAGTAGCTTAGATCCTCATCTTCCTCCTCTAGGCAGAGAAACAGGAAAGGACCAAGGGAGACCTCACTGGTTCCAGAGGTGAAATCGAAAAGATAATATTTTAAAAAAATATTAAAATACTTTTATAAATTCTAAACTATCTTTAAATACATGTAAAACCGCTTTGAGAAAAACTCAAACAGAAAAAAGGATTTTTTTCCCCCTGGCAATGTGACAGGAAGCACACATCCATTCCTGAGCAGTTTTTTGAGGTAATGTATGTTTCTTGCCAATCTAGTGTTGGGGGTGTGGAGAGTCAGGAATCTGTTCAGTTTCATGAGGGAAGTCTTGCAAATCATCTTTATTTTTCAAACATTTGGTTTTAAGTGACAAGTTTCAACATTAAATTCTAATGGTCAAAGAGAAAGTTCAGTTGCTCAACACAAGTCTCCTTCACATTACAGCGTAGTTGTGGATTAAGTAACTGACTAATTCTGGATTATCTAACTCCAGAAAAGTGTGTAAAACAAAACAAAAGACTCCTCCATGTGGGATGAAATTGTGAAATATATCTGAGTCCTAAGATTTTGGGAATGTGTTGGAAGGTTGTGGGGGGGGGAGGGGGGGGGGGGCTGGGGAGGGGGTTGGGTGGTGGCACTGGAGGAGAACCAGAAGAAACTGTTAATGTCTGAAGTGAAAAGTATAACGATATGAACTTTTCTTCTCTGGGAAGGTAAGTTATTATGGAAATGTGACTCCTGCTGCTACTTCAGTGACTGATGCAAGAGCCAAGGGCTCCCTCTGGTGTGTACCAGGCTGTTGTGAAAGTCACACGATTTACCTTTTTGTAATCATAGAATCATAGAAAGTTTACGGCACAGAAAGAGGCCACTTGGCCTATTGTGCCTACGCTGGCCAAAAGTAAACAGACAACAAGCCACCCAGCCTAATCCCACTTTCCAGCATTTGGTCCGTAGCCCTGCAGGTTACGGCACTTAAGGTGCATATCCAGGCACCTTTTAAATGAGATGAGGTTTTCTGCCTCTACTACCATTTCAGGCAGTGAGTTCCAGACCCTCACCACCCTCAGGGTGAAAAAGAAATTCCTCATCTCCCCTCTTATCTTTCTACAAATCCCTTTAAATCTATGCTGCTTAGTCACTGATCTTTCTGCTGAGGTAAATAGTTCCTTCCCATCCACTCTATCCAGGCCCCACAATTTTGTACAGCTCAATCAAATCTCCCCTCAGCCTCCTCTGTTCCAAGGACAACAACCCCAGCCTATCCAATCTTTCCTAATAGCTGCAATTTTCCAAACCTGACAACATCCTCATAAATCTCCTCTGTACCCTCTCTAGTGCAATTACATCCTTTCTGTAATGAGGCGACCAGAACTTCACACAGTACTCAAGTTGTGGACTAACTAATGAGTTATACAGTTCCAGCATAACCTGCCTGCTCTTATATTCTATACCTCAGCTAATAAAGTAAAGGATTCCATATGCCTTCTTAACCACCTTATCGACCTGTTCTGTTACCTTCAGGGTTCTGTGGACATACACTCCCAAGTTCCCTCATTTCCTCTACACCTCTCAATTTCCTTCCATTTATTATGCATTCCTTTGCCTTGTTTGACCTCCCCACTTCTCTCGGTTAAATTCCATTTGCCACTTTTATGCCCACCTGACCTCTTTGATCTCTTCCTGCAGTTTACAGCTATCCTCCTCGATATCAATCACGTGGACAATTTTTGTGTCGTTTACAAACTTCTTGATCATTCCCCCTACATTTATGTCCAAACTATTAATGTATGTATAATAAGCAGGGGACCTAGTACTGAGCCCTCCGGAATCCCACTAGAAACAGCCTTCCAATCACAAAAACACCTGTCGGCAATTACCCTTTGTTTCTTGCCACTGAGCCAATTTTTTATCCAGCTTTCTACCTTTCCCTGGATCCCATGGGCTTTTTTATTAACCAGTCTGCCATGTGGGACCTGTAGTATAAGGATCTGAAAGGGTGAATGTTTGAGACAGTGCAAGTAACCCCTCCCACTGTAGGGATGACTTGGTAAAAGTCACATGAACAGTAGACCTGGAAGCAGCTAGAAGCACCATTAGAAGTACTAGCTCGAGATACTCATGGACAGTGTAAATATAATGTAAATATAAATAAGAGTTAATGTTCAGCTATCCAGAGACTCGAGACCTTTATGAAGAGCACTATCACCATGCTACCAACAACATACTATATCATGACAGCGATATCCAACAGGATCATGGCCGGAATTTTACATTGGACGGGAAGCCATGCCCACCAGCCAAAAAGTCAGGGGCAAGCCCACCTCTCCTGGGCGTGGGGAGCCAGACCAGGATTTTTCACTCCCGAGGTCCTTAATTGGTCTTGGGTGGGACTTTCACCTCCTTGAGGCAGAAAGTCCCGCCTAATGGAGCTGCCAGCCAATCAGTGGGTCGGCAGCTGTTAGTCCTCACAGCACCACGGGTAGCGGTGGCCACTGCTGAGATTACACCGAGTCATCGGAAGATGGAGAAAGGACAGCCCCAGAACAACAATATGTTTTTGGGGCCTTGCCAGGGCCAATTAGCTGGGCCCCAGCGAAGCAAGTGGGGGGGGTCAGTTGGTGGGGGTTGGGGGGAGTCTTGTGCGGTGGGGGTGATTGAGACTTCGGGGACGGCCCTCCGTGGGGCACAGGGGGCCTGATCAGGAGGGCACCCCCCCCAGCCTGCAAGAATACCACCAGGTTTTACCTGGCAGTGTTCTTGGGACCTTTGCCATCCACCCGATGCGGGTAAAATGTCAACGGCTGCGGGAGGAGGCCCCTAAGTGACACTTAATTGGCTGCTTAAGGGCCTGGAACAGGCGGGCCATTTCTTGCCGACTGCTGCCCCACATAAAATTGCAGTGGGGACGGGAAGGTGTCGGGAATGGCTCCCCCAGCCTTCCACTCAATTTTACACTCCCCCCACCCCCCACCCCACCACCAGCCTGCTCATTGCGGGGGCATTAAATTCCGACCCTTGTCAAAAGTCTTGCCAAATCCATGTAGACCACATCAAATGCACTACCCTCATCATTCCTTCTTGTTACGTCCTCAAGAAACTCAATCACGTTAGTCAGACACAACCTTCCCTTAACAAATCCGTACTGATTATCCTCAATTAATCTGTGCTTTTCTAAGTGACAGTTTACCCTGTCTCTCTGAATTGATTCCAATAATTTGCCCACTACTGAGGTTAGACTGACTGGCCTGAAATTATTTGGTCTATCCCTCACTCCCTTTTTAAACAAAGGTACAACATTAGCAGAATTCCAATTCTCCAGCACCACACCTGTGTCCAGAGAGGATTGCAAAATGATGACCAGACCCGCTATTTCCTCCCTGGCTTCTTTTAACAGCCTGGGGTACATTTCTTCCTGCCCTGGTGATTTATCCACTTTCAAGGATGCTACTCCACTTAATACTTCCTCTCTCCCTATGCTTATCACATCCAATACTTCAGACTCTTCCTCTTTAACTACAATATCTGCATCGTCCCCCTCTTCTGTGAAGACAGACACAACGTATCCATTAAGAACCATACCCACATCTTCTGCTTCCAAACATAGGTTACGTTTTTGGTCTTTTATGAGCCCTACTCTTTCCTTAGTTATCTTTTTACTCTTAATGTATTGATAAAACATCGTTAGGTTCTCTTTGATTTTACTTGCCAAAATGTTTTCTTTGCTTTCTGAATTTCCTTTTTGATTTCACCCCTCCACTTTATATACTCTTCTTGGTTTTCTGCAGTATTGAGTTCTCAGTGTCTGACATAAGCTTTCCTTTTCTGCCTTATCATATCCTGTAAGCTCCTTGACATCCAGTGGGCACCAGATTTGGCCGTCCCACCCTTTTTCCCACATGTTTACTCTGAACTCCTTGAATCTCCTCTTTGAATGCCTCCCACTGCTCTGACACTGATTTACTTTCAAGTAGCTGATTCCAGTCCACGTTTGCTAAATCAATTCTCAGCTTAGTAAAATTGGCCTTATCCCAATTTAGAACTTTAACTCCTGTTCTACCTCTGTCCTTTTCCATTCTTATGTTAAAACCAACTGAATTATGATCATACTACCAAAATGCTCTCCCACTGCCACTCCTTCCACCTGCCCAGCGTCATTACCCAAAACCAAGTCCAGATCAGTAATAAAAACAAAAAGTCCTGGAAATACTCAGCAGGTCTGGCAGCATCTGTGGAGATAGAAGCAAAATTAACGTTTCAGGCCAGTGACCTTTCATCAGACCAGTAATCTATGCCAGGAGCATGAGGTTCCCAGAGGATCGTTTAGGTGAATATAAATGTACATTTCGCAGTGACAAGGAATATGTAGAAAGATCAAAGGGTTTATTCACTTTTTTGCTTGCACAAAAGAAAGAAAAAAGTGAGAATAGGATATATAGCCAGAATTTTACACCCCCCAACCCCCACACCGTTCCTGTTCCTGTCATCTTCCTGGCCCTGCTGCAATTTTACAAGCGGCGGGGGAGGTGGCAAACGGCCCGCCCACCACAGGCCAATTGAGGCTCTTAAGTGGCCAATTAATTGCCACTTAAGGGCCTCCTCCCGCTGCCACTAATTTATTACCAGCAGCGGATGTGCACTTCACCTCCTGAGAAGGCTGCCCAGTTAAAACTGGCAGCCTCCTTGCAGGCTGGGGGTGGAGGGCCCTCCTGATAGGGTACCCTGCACCCCATGGGGGGCCCCCCCTTGGAGGCTGGACTTTCACCCAGAGAGTGGTGAGCCTGTGGAATTTGCTACCACAGAAAGCAGTTGAGGCCAAAATATTGCATGTTTTCAAGAAGGAGTTAGATATTTCAGGAACCTTGGATAACACGGGATATTGTGAGCCTAGTCAAAAAGAAAAAGGAAGCATTCGTAAGGGCTGGAAGGCTGGGAACAGACGAAGCCCTTGGGGAATATAAAGACAGTGGGAAGGAGCTTAAGCAAGGAGTCAGGAGGGCTAAAAAGGGTCATGCAAAGTCATTGACAAACAGGATTAAGGAAAATCCCAAGGCTTTTTATACATAAATAAAGAGCTAGAGGGTGACCAGGGAAAGGGTTGGCCCACTCAAGGACAGAGGAGGGAATCTATGTGTGGAGCCAGAGGAAATGGGCGATGTACTAAATGAATACTTTGCATCAGTATTCACCAAAGACTTGGTGGATGATAAGTCTAGGGAAGGGAGTGTAGATAGTCTCAATCATGTCGTTATAAAAAAGGAGGAGGTGTTGGGCGTCTTGCAAAGCATTAAGGTAGATAAGTCCCCAGGGCCTGATGGGATCTACCCCAGGATACTGAGGGAGACAAGGGAAGAAATTGTTGGGGCCTTGACAGAAATCTTTGTATCCTCATTGGCTACAGGTGAGGTCCCAGAGGACTGGAGAATAGCCAATGTTGTTCCTTTGTTTAAGAAGGGTAGCAAGGATAATCCAGGAAATTATAGACCAGTGAGCCTTACGTCAGTGGTAAGGAAATTATTAGAGAGGATTCTTCGGGACAGGATTTACTCCCATTTGGAAACAAACAAACTGATTAGTGAGAGGCAGCATGGTTTTGTGAAGGAGAGGTCGTGTCTCACTAACTTGATTGAGTTTTTGAGGAAGTGACGAAGATGATTGATGAAGGAAGAGCAGTGGATGTTATCTATATGGACTTCAGTAAAGCCTTTGACAAGGTCCCTCATGGCAGACTGGTACAAAAGGTGAAGTGAGACGGGATCAGAGGTGAGCTGGCAAGATGGATACAAAACTGGCTCCGGCATAGAAGACAGAGGGTAGCAGTGGAAGGGTGCGTTTCTGAATGGAGGGCTGTGACCAGTGGTGTTTCGCAGGGATCAGTGCTGGGACCTTTGCTGTTTGTAGTATATATAAATGATTTGGAGGAAAATGTAACTGGTCTGATTAGTAAGTTTGAGGATGACACAAAAGTTGGTGGAGTTGCGGATAGTGATGAGGATTGTCTGAGGATACAGCAGGATATAGATCGGTTGGAGACTTGGGCGGAGAAATGGCAGATGGAGTTTAATCCGGACAAATGTGAGGTAATGCATTTTGGAAGGTCTAATGCAGGTGGGAAGTATACAGTAAATGGCAGAACCCTTTGGAGTATTGGCAGGCAGAGAGATCTGGGCGTACAGGTCCACAAGTCACTGAAAGTGGCAACGCGGTTGGATAAGGTAGTCAAGAAGGCATAAGGCATGCTTGCCTTCATCGGTCGGGGCATAGAGTATAAAAATTTGCAAGTCATTCTGCAGCTGTACAGAACTTTAGTTAGGCCACACTTAGAATATTGCGTGCAATTCTGGTCGCCACACTTCCAGAAGGATGTGGAGGCTTTGGAGAAGGTACAGAAGAGGTTTACCAGGATGTTGCCTGGTCTGGAGGGCATTAGCTATGAGGAGAGGTTGGATAAACCCGGATTGTTTTCACTGGAACGACGGAGGTGGAGGGGCGACATGACAGAGATTTACAAAGTTATGAGCGGCATGGACAGAGTGGATAGTCAGAAGCTTTTTCCCAGGGTGGAAGAATCAGTTACTAAGGGACATGGGTTTAAGGTGCGAGGGGCAAAGTTTAGAGGGGATGTGTGAGGCAGGTTCTTTACACAGAGGGTGGTGAGTGCCTGGAACTTGCTGCCGGGGGAGGTGATGGAAGCAAGTACAATAGCGATGTTTAAGAGGCATCTTGACAAATACATGAATACGATGGAAATAGAACAAAGAACAAAGAACAGTACAGCACAGGAACAGGCCATTCAGCCCTCCAAGCCTGCGCCGATCTTCATGCCTGCCTAAACTAACACCTTCTGCACTTCCGGGGCCCATATCCCTCTATTCGCTTCCTATTCATATATTTGTCAAGATGTCTCTTAAACGTCACTATTGTTTCTGCTTCCACCACCTCTCCTGGCAGCAAGTTCCAGGCATTCACCACCCTCTGTGTAGGCATTCACCACCCTCTGTGTAAAAATCCTGCCTCACACATCCTCTCTAAACTTTGCCCCTCGCACCTTAAACCTATGACCCCTAGTAACTGACTCTTCCACCCTGGGAAAAAGCTTCTGACTATCCATTCTGTCCATGCCGCTCATAACTTTGTAAACCTCTATCATGTCACCCCTCCACCTCCGTCGTTCCAGTGAAAACAATCCGAGTTTTTCCAACCTCTCCTCATAGCTAATGCCCTCCAGACCAGGCAACATCCTGGTAAACCTCCTCTGTCCCCTCTCCAAAGCCTCCACGTCCTTCTGGTAGTGTGGCGACCAGAATTGCACGCAATATTCTAAGTGTGGCCTAACTAAGGTTCTGTACAGCTGCAACATGACTTGCCAATTTTTATACTCTATGCCCCGACCGATGAAGGCAAGCATGCCGTATGCCTTCTTGACTACCTTATCCACCTGCGTTACCACTTTCAGTGACCTGTGGACCTGTACGCCCAGATCTCTCTGCCTGTCAATACTCCTAAGGGTTCTGCCATTTACTGTATACCTCCCACCTGCATTAGACCTTCCAAAATGCATTACCTCACATTTGTCCGGATTTAACTCCATCTGCCATTTCTTCGCCCAAGTCTCCAACCAATCTATATCCTGCTGTATCCTCTGACAATCCTCATCATTATCCGCAATTCCACCAACCCTTGTGTCGTCTGCAAACTTACTAATCAGACCAGTTACATTTACCTCCAAATCATTTATATATACTACAAACAGCAAAGGTCCCAGCACTGATCCCTGCGGAACACCACTAGTCACATCCCTCCATTCAGAAAAGCACCCTTCCACTGCTACCCTCTTGTCTTCTATGACCGAGCCAGTTCTGTATCCATCTTGCCAGCTCACCTCTGATCCCGTGTGACTTCACCTTTTGTACCAGTCTGCCATGCGGGACTTTGTCAAAGGCTTTACTGAAGTCCATATGGATAACATCCACTGCCCTTCCCTCATCAATTATCTTCGTCACTTCCTCAAAAAACTCAATCAAATTAGTAAGACACGACCTGTCCTTCACAAAACCATGCTGTCTCTCGCCAATAAGTTAGTTTGTTTCCAAATGGGAGTAAATCCTGTCCCGATTAATCCTCTCTAATACTTTCCCTACCACTGACGTAAGGCTCACCGGCCTATATTTTCCTGGATTATCCTTGCCACCCTTCTTAGATAAAGGCACAACATTGGCTATTCTCCAGTCCTCTGGTTCCTCACCTGTAGCCAATGAGGATGCAAAGATTTCTGTCAAGGCCCCAACAATTTCTTCCCTTGCCTCCCTCAGTATTCTGGGGTAGATCCCATCAGGCCCTGGGGACTTATCTACCTTAATGCTTTGCAAGACACCCAACACCTCCTCCTTTTTGATAATGAGATGACTGAGACTATCTGCACTCCCTTCCCTAGGCTCATCATCCACCAAGTCCTTCTCTTTGGTGAATATTGATGCAAAGTACTCATTTAGCACCTCGCCATTTCCTCTGGCTCCACACATAGATTCCCTTCTCTGTCCTTGAGTGAGCCAACCCTTTCCCTGGTTACCCTCTTGTTCTTTATATATGCATAAAAAGCCTTGGGATTTTCCTTAATCCTGTTTGCCAATGACTTTTCATAACCACTTTTAGCCCTCCTAACTCCTTGCTTAAGTTCCTTCCTACTGTCTTAATATTCCTCAAGTGCTTCATCTGTTCCTAGCCTTCCAGCCCTTACAAATGCTTCCTTTTTCTTTTTGACTAGGCTCACAATATCCTGTGTTATCCAAGGTTCCCGAAACTTGCCAAACTTGTCTTTCTTCTTCACAGGAACATGCTGGTCCTGGATTCTAATCAGCTGACATTTGAAAGATGTCAGATGTTGATTTACCCTCAAACAGCCGCCCCCAATCTAAATTCTTCAGTTCCTGCCTAATATTGAATAGAGGGATACGGTCCCCGGAAGTGCAGAAGGTTTTAGTTTAGACAGGCATCAAGATCGGCGCAGGCTTGGAGGGCCGAATGGCCTGTTCCTGTGCTGTACTGTTCTTTGTTCTTTGTTCTTTATAGCTCTTGGGTTTGAAGGGATCAAAGGGTATGGGCGAAAGCGGGAACAGGCTACTGAGTTGGATGATCAGCCATGATCATAATGAATGGCAGAGCAGGCTCGAAGGGCCGAATGGCCTATACCTGCTCCTATTTTCTATGTTAAGTTCTGCCTGAGGGCAATTAAGGGCCTGGGCCACATAAAATCATGGCGTGGCTTCCAGGCCCTTTTTGGCCAGTGGGCGGGGCTTCCACCCCGCGTAAACTTCCCACCTATATCTTTTTAATTTAAACTATTTGTTGGTTGGTAAAACATTATCAGTGAGGGAGGTGTTATGCCATCAAACTCGTCCTCGTCCATCTATGGAAGAACATTAACCCTCAAAAGCTGCAGCAATTCCATTGGTCTTGCCCCCCACCCCCAGAATAAAATGTGCCCTGTCTTTGCCTATCCTGGGAATTTCTGACATGTCCTGAAAGAGACAAAGCCTCAAACTGCCCCTTTCCAAGGCAGATATCAGCAGGGGTGGAGGTCACCTACACAAGGGATTTCCACTTGCCAGACTCAGCCAGGACGTGGCATAGTATTGGAGACCAAAACCTTAAATAAGAGGAGGAAATTGGTCTCAGCCCCTGAAGAAAGTGAACTTTCTTGCATAAGTGACTAAAGGAGATATTGTTGGGGTGTGGTGAGGAGGAGGCTGTGTAGCCCAGCCCCAACCCCAACAACCCTGATGTGGGCATGCAACAAATTTTCTTGCTGCATGAGATAGGTGGACCTTGGAAATACATTCACTATGGTGCTTCTTTTTACCTACCTGTCTCAGACACATTAGGTGTCCTCTCATTTACCCGACAGACTTTGGCAGGGTCAGTGCTGGAGGGCATTAGGAGGCACTATCCCATCACTTTTTTCAGGTCCATTATTCTTCCTGATAATAGTCACTGTGAAATCTGTTTGCTGGAGACCTAATAAAAAGCTGCAGATGTATGGCATCAGACGTGAGTCTGCTTAAACTTAGTTTTGACATCAGCACTGACAATTAACTGCTCTTCATACCTTAAGAGTATGATTAAATAAAATGTGAAAAATCAACAACTTATAAGACGACATAATAAATATTTCACATCATTCCCATGTAGTAATGGTCACAGGATCAGTTTGGCATGAGAAGACTAAGCTGAGTTTCTGGTCACCTGATATTCAGTATCTGCTTTTCTGCTGTGTCTCCATGGGAATAATCTATGTAGTCTTCTAACCATCGTTATATGTGAAAGGTGAGACCATGTTGGCCTGATCTGAAAAGTTGATACAATAGGTAGTTTCTCTTCGCACAGTTATTTAATAGATCAGTTATCCCAGTGGTATGCCAATATGATTTTGAGAGCACTACGACTGGCATCATTGAGTGATACCACCCTTCTTGCATTGTTGGCAAATGCAGTAAAGCAGAAATCTATATGCATTTAGATCAGTCCAATTTACTACGTGGTGAATTTTTCTAATATTTGAGTCCAGTGAACAGATTCCTTGGGCCCATCGTAAATTTAATATTAATGTTTAACATGTTGATTTTACAAATCCAAAGACAGATTCGACCACCTCCTCAAGGCAGTCTCATATCATATATAATGTGCTGAACTTCTACCAATTCAGTTGCAATTATAATAGGCCAGGTCTCATTCTGCCATAAGGGGATGGAAATTGACTCACCAGTCGGAAACCTCACGAACAGTTAAAATCCAGGCCTAAGTGTTGGCAGGCTGTATGACTGGAGGAAGAATCTCAGCATAGCTAATCATGTCCTCTCTGAATGTCCGCATGTACATGCCCCATAAAGTTCTCTGGATTATAGTCAGGAGCAGGAACCATGGCACATTGCACCAGCTGAGATCCGTTAACTGAGCACAGACCTGACATCGAATAGGATATTCCTGGTCTGTATGGCTCAGCTGCTCACTGTGCAAACCCACTGAACCATCATTGGAGCAAAACATTGTTTTTCGAACATGTACTGTAGTTTCCATCTGAGAAAATACTGAATAATTTTCAGACCTGATTTAAAAAGACAACTACCGGACTCACTGAGAAAATGTCAGCAAATGGAGAAAAGCAAGGGCTTCAGAAAAGAATTACTTCACAACAACTTTCCAGGCACCACATGCCAGTTGTATTTTAAGTAGTTATTTTTTAGCTTCAGTAGATGGATCTTATTTTATGTCTACATTATAGCCTTCAATAAGGTGTGATGGTGAATCTTCAAAGGTCGATGACACTGTCTCATAGTACAGCATTTTTATTTCTGGTGCCATAGACACCATAAACAAATACAGCAAAGCATTGTGATACTACAGTTAATGAAGCCTAGTTTTCCTTGTTCTGATGGTTGTTAGTCTGCTTAAATATGCGATTGCCTGGGTTCATTGGTCTCATCATGAAAATTGGCAGAAGTGGTTGTCAGATTAATTATATTGGAAAAAAGTTCAGGTTTAATGTTTGTCATGCTCCTCCTGACGAAAAACAGAAACTAAGCAATTCTGTAGCATTTTAAATATATTAATGTTTTGCTTAAAAAGACACTGATGTCATGCTTTTAGAGAAAACTACACAGATTGAAATAGAACTCATTACTTTTCTGATATCTGTCACAAATTCACTTTTATTTCATTTCAGTATTGACAACAGGTATTTCATCTGTTGGTCACCAGGTGATCATATCACATTGTTACTGGCTAGCATATAGTATATGGAAAAATTGAAGGGGATTATCAAAGTCATCTGAAATGAGCCTTGGTCGGGATTTGGAAATGTGTGTAAGAAACCCGATGTCAACTTGCTTGGAGAGGACAGGATTGATAAGAGTACAAGACTTTGTGCAGGTGAAAACATAGCTACCCTGTTTTATGTGGATTATAAACTTTGGAGAGCTGAGGTGAGGAAGCCAGCTCTGGGAACATTATAATATGGGAACATTTGTGGTGACTATAGTTTGGAGAGTGTTACGATCAGGTGAGAAAGGTGTCTAAGGGTCCCTTTCAGCCTTCACCTGGTCTTACTGTAACAGGATTTATTTTTAAACACACTGTGTTTTTAGCTCCCCCTTGGTGAATCCTTGTTCACCGCTTTCCAATTATACAGCAAAGAAACCAGCACAAACAGGCTTTCTTGGGTTTAAAGAAAAAAATTTGAAATTTATTAAACTTAAACTCTAATTCGGTTAATGCCTACGGATACACGACACACCCCACACTAGCATGCATACGCGACATACGCATGCAAGTAGAGACTGAAAAGAGCAGAAGAAAAATAAAGTGGAATAATTTGAGGCAATATCTGAAGAGTTGTTGTTACGATTCTTCGAGCTCACTGTCAAGTCCTTGATTGAAGATAGATCTTGCTTTTTCTTTGGACCCAGTATTCTTCTTAAACCTTGTTCAGTGTCGGAGACTTTTCTCTCTTGGAGTTCATGTGTCTTCAGTGGATTCAGAGGCTTGTGAGAAAGGGATGGGAGCAGACTGGAGAGAGACCTTCTCAGTCCAGGAGCAAACAGACTTTCTGCCCAAACTGTTTGTACAAATTCCAAAAACTCAGGTTGCCCAGCAGGTTAGTCAGTGACTGGCTGGTTTGACCATGTCCATTTGTGTATTCAGCCATCTTAGCAGTCAACCTGGAATGTGAGCTCCCCCACCTTCAACATCTGGTGATCAAAAGTCCATCGTGGGTTGAATGTCAGGAAATGGCTGTTTTGTCTTTCCAAACACTGTCTGCAAATGTCTTTTCCAGCCATGGCTAATCTGTTTAACAAGTCCTTTCTTCACTCCAGTAACCGTTCAAAATCAATGTTCATGACAAAATTAATGTGCCTCATTCTTGGCAGGTGGGGGCCCAGCATGACACCGCGACACCCAGTGATTTGAGAAAAGTGCACTTCATTAAAAAGGTCGAGAGAAATATATGATATAGAAAAAAAACATGCATTTCTCTCATTCATTCCCATTCATTCATAAACCCTAAAACCTATTACAGCCTGTCTTCTCTTGGTACCAGTGCTGCTTTAATTGCTCCCTTATCGGCATCCCAATAAACATGTTTTTTTTGGGAGTCTTCTCTTCTGTTTGCCCATTTCCATGGCTGCCTAGCATCTTTGTTCCTACTGAGGTAATGTGTTTTTAAAGAAAGAGTCAGTAGTGGGTGGGTCTATCCTGAACTCTCTTTCAGTGCTTTGCTGAGTCATGCAAAGGCTTTTGACTTCAGGGGATAGGTGGTTCGCTTTTTTTCTGACTGTGGGGGAGGATTCTTTGCTAATCTCTCCTTTGTCCCAGAGGACACTCATGCCTGCAGGTACTTATGCAGACTCGACTGCACTCACCTGTGGCACTTCGACTAGGTGAGGCATCACCTCATGGTTTCTCTGCCCCCTTGAGGTCTTTCATTGTCTCTGCAGGTTTCTGTAAATGTTAGCAACTCTGGTGGGGTGCTTCTAGTGTCTGCATTTACGTAGGAGGATGTGGGGTCTAAATTTTCACATTTCTTTGGGTTGTTTGACCGGACAGTCGGGGCTGTCATCCGGGATTCCTCCCAGACTTCCTTTAATCTGTCCTCTTGGTCACTTTTTCCCCTTCCCTGTCTAACTTTTTGCCAGCTTGTGCCTGCCTGTCCCTTTTTGTTCTCGGCGGGGGTCCCTTACAGTTCACCAGCCCTCTGCTGGAGAGTCCTCCTAACAGGAGGACTTAGGTGTGCAGGTTTCACTATGGGTTGGGGTTTTCCCTCAACCTGGCACATATGGCAACTCCTGCAGTACTCCACCACATCTTTGTGGAGATTTGGCAAATCAAATTGCTGTCTTGTGAGGGTTTTGGTCTTTCGTATCCCGGCATGTGCAGCCACTGTAGTCTCATGGGCCTTTCTTAATATTTCTCTCTGGTACCTCTGTGGCACCACTAACTGGTGAGCTACTGTCCACTCCTTGCTCTCAGATCTGAGGAGAACTCCATTTCCTCACCTGTACCTCATTCTTTAAATAGTAGCAATCAGGGACTCCTTCTGCTTCACTTTAAGACTGGGAAGCCTGTGCTAACTCTTGCAATACTGGGTCGGCTCGCAGAGCCTCGGCTAGGGAAAATCCATTTAATTCATTCCCTGGGTCTCCTAACTTTCCAAAGAAAGTCTCGGACAGGCAGACCTGATGATCATCTGCCTGCAGTGCCAATGCAGTCTCCTCTGGGAGAGCTGGTTTGCTCACGGCCTGATCCACTGCACATTCAGGGAAAAAGCAGGGGCCCGTTTCCTGCCACTGCCCTGTCTGTCTGACCTCCTGCAGTCTTTCTTTCACTACTGGAGGGGGGGCTACCACCTTCACCCCTGTCAGATCATTACCTCGGAGCAGGTCAACCCCATCCACAGGTAAACTAGGGACAATCCCTACAGTCACCGGTCCCAAAACTAAGTCTCACTCCAGGTGCAGCTGATGTACAGATACAGGCATACACTGCCCTCCAATACCATTCACCACCATTTTGGTGTTCATTGCACTCTCTGGGGGAAAAGTCAGGCTTTTTTCCAGTAAAAGGGATCTAGTGGCCCCTGTGTCCCTGAGAATCCCTATGGGCTTGCTTGCCCCACTCGAGCTGTATGGGGTTACTCTCTCTTCAGCCACAAAACCCTGATAGCCCTCAGGAACCCCATTCAATATGCCTGCACTTGCAGTGGTAGACTTCCTGGGTCTCACTCTTACTGCAGTTAAAGCCACAGCTTGTTCTGCTGTGCTTTCCATCAGGGTCCTTTCTCCTTCACTAATCGGGTGTGCCCTAATTAACCCTACAGGTTTTCCCTTTAGTTTCCAACGGTCAGCTCTTAAATGGCCTGCTTTATTACAATGGAAGCACACCTTCCTTTTTGACTGGAGGAAGGCCCCCTGTGGCTCCTGCTTTACTTTCTCTTCCAGGACTGCCTGGGCGGATATCATCTTTTGCCCTTTTCGGATTTGTGGGGGTGACTAGGAAAGGCTCACCCCTGCGAAACTGACTTATAAATTAAAGCAAACTCATTGGACAGGACGGTCGCTTGCCGGGCTCCCTGATTGCACTGCACCTCGACATGGGTCTTTATGGCGATTGGGAGACAGTGTTTAAATTCCTTTCACAGAATTACTTCTCTGAGATTCTCATAGCTGAGCAGTATTTTAAGAGCCCTCAGCCACTGGTCAAAAGACAGCTGCTTATTTCTTTCAAATTCCAGGTAAGTTTGATTAGCTTGCTGCTTGAGAGTTCTAAACTTTTTGCAATAGGCTTCGGGGACTAAGTCATATGCCCCGAGGATAGCATTTTTGGTCAGTTCCTAATTTGATGAACTCTTGTCTGGCAACAGAGAATAAACTTCATGGGCTTTTCCATTTAGCTTGCTTTGTAGTAAAAGAGGCCAGGTCTCAGCTGGCCATTTTAACTGCCTTGCCAGTTTTTCAAAAGACAAAAATACTTTTACAACCTCTTCATTGAATTTCACAATTAGTTTGTACCCAGCCCTGAATTATGCTTCTTTTTATTGGCCATGCTTTCACTGATGTTAATCTGTCACCCCTGGTTAACACAAGCCGCTTCAACTCTCTCTCTTCGCATTCCTTCCGGAGTATTCTTTCTCTCTTCCTCACCTCAAATTCGAGTTTCCTATGTTCCAATTATATCTTTGCTAACAATACTCTGTTGGAGTTGGCTTCTATCCCTGTTTCGATAGGTATGTGAAGAGAAAAAGATTGGTGAAGACAAATGTAGGTCCCTTACAGTCAGAAACAGGGGAATTTATTATGGAGAACAAAGAAATGGCTGACCAACTAAATGCATACTTTGGTTCTGTCTTCACAAAGGAGGACACAAATAACATACCAGAAATGTTGGGGAACACAGGGTTCAGTGAGAGCGAGGAACTGAAGGAAATCAGTATTAGTAGAGAAATGGTGTTGGCGAAATTGATGGGATTGAAGGCTGATAAATCCCCAGGGCCTGATAATCTGCATCCATAGTACTTAAGGAAGTGGCCCGAGAAATAGTGGATGCGTTGGTGGTCATCTTTCAAGATTCTATGGACGTTGGAACAGTTCCTACAGATTGGAGGGTAGCTAATGCAACCCCACTTTTTAAAAAGGGAGGTAGAGAGAAAGCAGGGAATTATAGACCAGTCAACCTGACGTCGGTAGTAGGGAAAATTCTAGAGTCCATTATCAAAGATTTTATAGTAGAGCACTTGGAGGACAGTGGTAGAATCAGGCAGAGTTAGCATGGATTTACGAAAGGGAAATTGACAAATCTACCAGAATTCTTCAAGGATGTAACTAGTAGAGTTGATGAGGGGGAGCCAGTGGATTTATTCGGACTTTCAGAAGGCTTTCGACAAAGTTCCACATAAGATGTTAGCATGTAAAGTTAAAGCGCATGGGATCTCGGGTAGTGTATTACAATGGATAGAAAATAATTTTTTTTTATTCATTCATGGGATGCGGGCGTCAGTGGCTATGCCAGCATTTGTTGCCCAATCCTAATTGCCTTGAGAAGGTGGTGGTGAGCGGACTTCTTGAACCGCTGCAGTCCAGGTGAGGTAGGTACACCCACAGTGCTGTTAGGAAGGGAGTTCCAAGATTTTGACCCAGCGACAGTGAAGGAACGGCGATATAGCTCCAAGTCAGGATAGTGTGTGACTTGGATGGGAACTTGCAGGCGGTTATGTTCCTATGCATCTGCTGCTCTTGTCCTTCGAGGTGGTAGAGGTCGCAGGTTTGGAAGGTGCTGTCTAAGGAGCCTTGGTGCGTTGCTGCAGTGCATCTTGTAGATGGTCCACACTGTTGCTACTATGCGCGGTGGTGGAGGGAGTGAATGTTTGTGGATGGGATGCCAATCAAGCGGGCTGCTTTGTCCTGGATGGTGTTGAGCTTCTTGAGTGTTGTTGGAGCTGCACCCATCCAGGCAAGTGGAGAGTATTCCATCACATTCCTGACTTGTGCCTTGTAGATGGTGGACAGGCTTTGGGGAGTCAGGAGGTGAGTTGTTTGCCGCAGGATTCCTAGCCTCTGACCTGTTCTTGTAGCCACGGTATTTATATGGTTACTCCAGTTCAGTTTCTGGTCAATGATAGCCCCTAGGATGTTGATAGTGGGGGATTCAGCGATGGTAATGCCATTGAGTGTCAAGGGGAGATGGTCAGATTCTCTCTTGTTGGAGATGGTCATTGCCTGGCACTTGTGTGGCACAAATGTTACGTGCCACTTATCAGCCCAAGCCTGGATATTGTCCAGGTCTTGCTGCATTTCTGCACGGACCGCTTCAGTATTTGAGGAGTCGCAAACGGTGCTGAACATTGTGCAATCATCAGCGAACATCCCCACTTCTGACCTTATGATTGAAGGAAGGTCATTGATGAAGCAGCTGAAGATGGTTGGGCCTAGGACACTACCCTGAGGAACTCCTGCAGTTATGTCCTGGATCTCAGATGATTGTCCTCCAACAACCACAGCCATCTTCCTTTGCGCTCGGTATGACTCTAACCAGCAGAGAGTTTTCCCCCTGATTCCTATTGACTCCAGTTTTGCTAGGGCTCCTTGATGCCATACTCGGTCAAATGCTGCCTTGATGTCAAGGGCAGTCACTCTCACCTCACCTCTGGAGTTCAGCTCTTTTGTCCATGTTTGAACCAAGGCTGTAATGAGGTCAGGTGCTGAGTGGCCCTGTCGGAACCCAAACTGGGTATCACTGAGCAGGTTATTGCTAAGCAAGTGCTGCTTGATGGCACTGTCCACGACACCTTCCATCACTTTACTGATGATCGAGAATAGACTGATGGGGCGGTAATTGACCGGGTTGGACTTGGCCTGCTTTTTGTGCACAGGACAGACCCGGGCAATTTTCCACATTGCCAGGTAGATGCCAGTGTTGTAGCTGTACTGGAACAGCTTGGCTCGGGTTGCGGCAAGTTCTGGAACACAGGTCTTCAGTACTATTGCTGGAATATTGTCAGGACCCATACCTTTGCAGTATCCAGTGCCTTCAGTCGCTTCTTGGTATCACGCGGAGTGAATCGAATTGGCTGACGACTGGCATTTGTGATGCTGGGGACTTCAGGAGGGGGCCGAGATGGATCATCAACTTGGCACTTCAGGCTGAAGATTGTTGCAAATGCTTCTGCCTTATCTTTCGCACTGATGTGCTGGGCTCCCCCATCATTGAGGATGGGGGTATTTGTGGAGCCACCTCCTCCAGTTAGTTGTTTAATTGTCCACCACCATTCACGGCTTGATGTGGCAGGCCTGCAGAGCTTAGATCTGATCCGTTGGTTATGGGATTGCTTAGCTCTGTCTATTGCATGCTGCTTATGCAATTTGGCATGCAAGTAGTCTTGGGTTGTAGCTTCACCAGGTTGACACCTCATTTTGAGGTATGCCTGGTGCTGTTCCTGGCATTCCCTCCTGCACTCTTCATTGAACCAGGGTTGGTCTCCTTGCTTGTTGGTAATGGTAGAGTGGGGGATATGCCAGGCCATGAGGTTACAGATTGTGGTTGAGTACAATTCTGCTGCTGCTGATGGCCCACAGCGCCTCATGGATGCCCAGTTTTGTATTGCTAAATCTCTGCAAAATCTATCCCATTTAGCACGGTGATAGTGCCACACAACACGATGGGCGGTATCCTCAATGTGAAGGTGGGACTTCGTCTCCACAAGGACTGTGCGGTGGTCACTCCTACCAATACAGTCATGGACAGAAGCATTTGCGGCAGGCAGATTGGTGAGGACAAGGTCAAGTATGTTTTTCCCTCGTGTTGGTTCCCCCACCACCTGCTGCAGACCCAGTCTAGCAGCTATGTCCTTTCGTACTCTGCCAGCTTGGTCAGTAGTGGTGCTACCGAGCCACTCTTGGTGATGGACATTGAAGTCCCCCACCCAGAGTACATTTTGTGCCCTTGCCACCCTCAGTGCTTCCTCCAAGTGGTGTTCAACATGGAGGAATACTGAGTCATCAGCTGAGGGAGGGCAGTAGGTGGTAATCAGTAGGAGGTTACCTTGCCCATGTTTGACCTGATGCCATGAGACTTCATGGGACACAGAGTCGATGTTGAGGACTCCCAGGGCATCTCCCTCCCTACTGTAAACCGCTGTCCCGCCTCCTCTGCTGGGTCTGTCCTGCCGGTGGGAGAGGACATACCCAGGGACAGTGATTGCAGTGTCTGGGGCATTGTAGGGTATGATTCCGTGAGTATGTCTATGTCAGGTTGTTGCTTGACTAGTCTGTGGGACAGCTCTCCCAACTTTGGCACAAGCCCTCAGATGTTAGTAAGGAGGACTTTGCAGGGTCGACAGGGCTGGGTTTTGCCGTTGTCGTTTCCAGTGCCTAGGTCGATCTCAGGTGGTCCGTCCGGTTTCATTCCTATTTATTAACTTCGTAGCAGTTAGGTACAACTGAGTGGCTTGCTATGCCATTTCAGAGGGCATGTACGAGTTAACCACATTGCTGTGGGTCTGGAGTCACATGTAGGCCAGACCAGGTAAGGACAGCAGATTTCCTTCCCTAAAGGACATTTGTGAACCAGATAGGTTTTTCCAACAATCGACAATGGTTTCATGGCCACTAGCTTTTAATTCCAGATTTATTAATTAAATGCAAATTCCATCTTCTGCTGTGGTGGGATTTGAACCCATGTCCCCAGATCAATACCCTGAGTCTCTGGGTTACTAGTCCAGTGATAATACCACTAGGCCACCGCCTCCCCATTGGCAGACAGGAAACAAAGAGTAGGAATAAACGGGTGTTTTTCTGAACGGCAGGCAGTGACTAGTGGGGTACCACAGGGATCATTGCTAGGACCCCAGCTATTCACAATATATATTCATGATTTAGATGAGGGAGCTAAATCTAATATCTCTAGGTTTGCAGATGACACAAAACTGGGTGGGAGGGTGAGTTGTGAGGAAGATGCAGAGAGGCTTCAGGGTGATTTGGACAAGTTGAGTGAGTGGGCAAATGCATGGCAGATGCAGTATAATGTGGATAAATGTGAGGTTATCCATTTTGATAGCAAAAACAGGAAGGCAGATTATTATCTGAACGGCTATAAACTGAGAGAGGGGAATATGCAGCGAGACCTGGGTGTTCTCGTACACCAGTCGCTGAAGGTAAGCATGCAGGTCCAACAGGCGGTAAAAAGAGCAAATGGTATGTTGGCCTTCAAAGCAAGAGGATTCAAGTACAGGAGCAGGGATGACATGCTGCAATTATACAGGGCCTTGGTGAGGCCACACCTGGAATATTTTGTGCAGTTTTGGTCTCCTTATCTGAGGAAGGATTTCTTTCTATAGAGGGAGTGCAGTGAAGGTTTACCAGACTGATTCCTGGGATGTCGGGACTGACATATGAGGAGAGATTGAGTCGGTTAGGATTATATTCACTGGAGTTCAAAGAGTGAGGGGGGATCTCATAAAATTCTAACAAGACTTGACAGGGTAGATGCAGGAAGGATGTTCCCGATGGTGGGGGAGTCCAGAACCAGGAGTTATTGTCTAAGGATATGGGGTAAACCTTGCAGGACTGAGATGAGGAGAAGTTTCTTCACCCAGAGAGTGGTGAGCCTGTGGAATTCACTACCACAGAAAGCAGTTGAGGCCAAAACATTGAATGTTTTCAAAATGGAGTTAGATATAGCTCTTGGGGCGAAAGGGATCAAAGAAATTGAGAGAAAGCGGGAACAGGTTACTGAGTTGGATGATCAGCCATGATCATAATGAATGGCGGAGTAGGCTCGAAGGACCGAATGGCCTACTCCTGCTCCTATTTTCTATGTTTCTGCTTCTTCAGATTCAAGGGAAAGATGGTTGGTCACTAGCCTTTGGAGTTCAAGCTTCCTAGCCTTGCCATGTACCGTGATCCCACACTGCTCAGCCATTTTCCTCAACTCCTCCACAGACATTGCTTTTAACTTATCCCAAGTTACTTCACCCTGGCTTGGAGAGCTACAAGCTTCAGTCGCAGACATGTTAGTATTCAATCACACACAACCACAAGAAAACCTGTATTGAAATCTTGCTCTTTTTTGATTGGGAACAATTTGGCTTCCCACTTCCAATTTCTCTCGTTTGTCTGTGGGTAAAATCCAGGATGGTAGCACCCAAATTTCTGTTACGACCAGGTGAGAAATGTGTCTGGGGGTCTTTTTCAGCTTTCACCTGGTCTTATTGTTACAGGGTTTATTTTTAAACACACTGTGTTTTTAGCTCCCACTTGGTGAATCTTTGTTCACCGCTTTCCAATTATAAGGCAAATAAACCAGCACAATCAGGTTTCCTTAGGTTTAAAGAAGAAAAGTTGAAATTTATTAAACTTAAACTCTAATTCGCTTAATGCCTACGGATACATGACACGCCCCGTGCTAGCATGCATATGCGATACACGCATGCAAATAGAGACTGAAAAGAGCAGAAGAAAAATAAAGTGGAAAAATTTGGGGCAATATGTGAAGAATTGTTTTACAGTTCTTTGAGCTCACTGTGGAATCCCTGTAGATCTTGTTTTTTTGTTGGGGCTCAGTATTCTTCTTAAACCTTGTTTGCTGAAGGAGTCTTCTTTTCTCTCTTGGGGTTCATGTGTCTTCAGTGAATTCAGAGGCTTGTGAGAAAGAGATGGGAGCAGAAAGGAGAGAGATCTTCTCAGCCCAGGAGCAAACAGACTTTCTGCCCAAACTGTTTGTACAAGTTCAAAAAACTCAGGTTTCCCAGCAGGTTAGTTATGTGACCAGCTGGTTTGACCATGTCCATTTGTATATTGGGCCATCTTAGCAGTCAACCTGGAATGCGAGCTCCCCCACCTTCAACGGCTGGTGATCAAAAGTCCATTGTGGGTTGAATGTGTCAGGGAATGGCTACTTTGTCCTTCCAAACACTGTCTGTTAATATACAAATGTCTTTTCCAGCCACAGCTGATCTGTTTAACAAGGCCTTTCTTCACTCCAGTAACAGTTTAAAATCAATGTTCATGACAAACTTAATGTGCCTTATTCTTATCAGATGGGTGTCAAGAGGTTAAGGAGAATGCAACACCAGCAATAACAATGGTGTCGTTAACCTAGGGAAATGTTACAAAGTGCTTCAGAGGAGCATAATCAGCCAAAAATTGACACCAAAGAAGGAAACATGAGGATGAGTGACTAATGACTTGGTTACAGTGGTAGGTTTTAAGGAGCGTCATAAAGGAGGAAGGTGGAGAAGTTTAGGGAGGGAAT
This sequence comes from Heterodontus francisci, assembly GCF_036365525.1. NCBI lineage: Eukaryota > Metazoa > Chordata > Chondrichthyes > Heterodontiformes > Heterodontidae > Heterodontus > Heterodontus francisci. The sequence continues at coordinate 74,248,760 of NC_090375.1, forward strand.
TCTAGAACTTAGGTTCCTTATTGGCCGAAAGCACAGTCGCCAATGGTGAGGCGAAAGGAATAGGAGAAGCACAAGACACCAGAGCTAAAGGAACACAGAATTCTCAGAGAGTTGTTGAACTGGAGGATATTAAAGATAATGAGGTACAAGACCTTGGAGGTATTTGAACATGAAGATGTTGACAGACAATGTTATGGATGTGGAAGAAAGCAGAAATGTAATGGATATGGGATGGGGGGAGTCAGCTCAGCTTGAGCCAAGCAGAAATTTTGGCACATCCAATATAATGTCAGTCGCGTAGTTAGATATTATAGCAAGGGCCTTTGGATCAATAGACATAGGTGACATCCATGTACATGTGAATGCTGACCCATGCTGCTGGATTAAGTAGTTTAAGAATTCAGTATAGGGTAACCATTCTCTGTATTTTCTTCCAGTAATGGGCTATATTAGTAATAATGCTAAACTTTAGAGTGCCAAGTTGTATTTGGGGTACATTTTCACTCATTGATTTAGAATTTGTCCACATCAAGGAGAAGCTTACAATGAAATAAAGGTCAGACAATGTTGAGTACAACAACAACAACATGCATTTATATAGTGCCTTTAATGTAGTAAAAAGTCCTAATGTGCTTCACAGGAGCGTTTTCAAACAGAGGATGTGCAAAGACCAGAATTGAAGGAGAGCAGAGATCTCGGATAGTAGTACGGCTGGTGGACGTTACAGTATGGGGAGGGTCTAGGCCAGGGGTCTGCAACCTGCGGCTCTTTAACACCTCATTTGTAGCTCCCAACCTTTTCCAGTTGAATCGCATCAACAAGAAAAAAGCCTAAAAAAAAATTAAGTCAAGAAAAGTAAGGGCCGTGTTTTTATTGTGGGAACAAAAAGCTAATCATTCTACTCTCTGTGAACTTGAGGCCATATGGTTTCAAATGATTATTTTAATGAAAAAGATCATCGTTCTCTAAATAAACCTGTTCCAGTAGTACAGCCACACCATGGTTATAGATAATGCCTTTGGTTCAAGGAACAGGTTTTATGGTTGCGACCATGATTATTTCTAATATAGCTGAGATGATAAATTATTCAGAATGTGTTATCAGAAGCCTTTTTTATCACAAGAATCAATAGCTGAAAAAATTATCCTAATTCTACGGATCTTAAGTTATAGTTTATTTTAAAGATGACTTTACCAACAAAATCATAGTAAAAATTAAGTCAAAACCACCATAATTCAGCATTAGGTCGATTTTAATTTTGATTTTTTCCATTGATACATAAATTCAATGCATGTATTTTATTTATTATATATGGAAATTATGTATTCTACCAAAAGCATTGGCAATTTGCCAAGTATTTGTCATGTGGCTCCCAATATTTTTTATTTTGGCAATTTTCATTAGAAAGTCTCTTTAGGTAAAAAAGGTTACTGACCCATGGTCTGTGTTATGGAAGGATTTGGAAACAAGGATGGGAATGTTAAAATTCAGGTGTTGCCAGACCAGTAATTGTAGGTCAGCAAGTAAAGGGGTGATGGGTGTATGGAACTTCGTGTAATTTGGTAGAGGTAATAGACTTTTGGATGAGCTCAAGTTTATGGTGAATGGAAGATGGGAGGCTGGCCAGGAGAGCAGTTGAAAGTCAAGTCCTACAGGTAACAAAGGCAAGGATAAGGCTTTCAGCAGCAGATGAGCTGACTCAGGGATGGAGTCATTGAGCAAGGTTAAGGAGGTATAAGTAAGCGGTCTTCATGAGCTCTCAGCGGTATGTTACCACTACTTCTCTCGACTCCTCCATTGTTGTTACGTTATCAGACTGCTTATCCGACATTCAGTACTGGATGAAAACAAATTTTGTCCAATTAAATATTTAGAAGGCTGAGGCCATTGTTTTCGGTCCCCAGTCCAAACTCTGTTCCCTAGATGCCGACTCCATTCCTTTCCCTGGCAACAGTCTGAGATTAAGCCAGTCTGTTCGCAACCTTGGTGTCACATTTGACCCTGACATGAGTTTCCAACCTCATATTTGTGCCATCACTAAGAGCGTCTACTTCCACCTCTGTAACAGAACAAGAACAAATATGTAGGCAAATCTCTGAGTGCAAAAACTATAGGGCAATAATAGTTGGGGATTTCAACTACCCCTGTATCAACTGGGATACAAACAGTGTGAAGGGCACAGAGGGCACAAAATTCTTGAACTGCATTCAAGAGAATTTTTTTAGCCGGCATGTAACAAGCCCAATGAGAGGGGGTGCAATTCTAGATTTAGTCTTTGGTAATGAAGTGGATGAAGTAACAGTGAGTGACCATTTTGGAGATAGTAACCATAATACAGTTAGTTTTAGCATAATTATGGAAAAGGACAAAGCTAAAACAGGAGTAAAAGTTCTAAATTGGGGGAAGGCAAATTTTACAAAACTGAGAGGTGACCTGGTGAAAGTGGACTGCATACAGCTACTTGAAGGAAAATCAGTGGCAAACCAGTGGGAGGCATTCAAAAGTGAGATATTACAGACACAGTGTAGGCATATCCCCACAAAGATAAAGGGTGGTACTGCCAAATCTAGAGCCCCCTTGTTATCTAGAAGCTTACAGGGTAAGTTAAAGCAAAAAAAGAAAGCTTATGACGATCACAAAAAAACGTAATACTTTAGAAAGCCTAGAGGAATATAGAAATTGCAGGGGTGAAGTAAAAAAAGAAATTAGAAAAGCCAAGCAAGGACATGAAAAATTATTGGCAGGTAAAATCAAGGAAAACACGAAGATGTTTTATGAGTACATTAAGCGCAAGAGGATAACTGAAGAAAGGTTATGGCCTATCAGAGATGTACTAGAGAACTTATAAGTGGATGCAGAAGATGTGGGCAGGGTTCTTAATGAGTTTTTTTGTCTCTGTCTTCACAAAGGAGAAGGATGATGCAGACATTGTAGTTAAAAAGGGGGAGTGTGAAATATTAGATACGATAAGCATAATGAGAGAGGAAGTACTAGAGGGTCTGACATCCTTGAAAGTGGATAAATCACCAGGGCCAGATGGATTGCATCCCAGGTTGTTAAAGGAAGCCAGGGAGGAAATAGCGGATGCGCTGAAGATCATCTTCAAATCCTCACTAGATACAGGCGAGGTACCAGACAATTGGAGGTCTGCGAGCATTGTACCATTGTTTAAAAAGGGTGGGAGGGATAGGCCAAATAATTATAGGCCAGTCAGTCTCACCTCGGTGGTGGGTAAATTATTAGAATCAATTCTAAGGGATAGGATAATCTGCCACTTAGAAAGGCATGGTTTAATCGGGGATAGTCAGTATGGATTTCTTAGGGAAAGATCATGTCTTACTAACTTGATTGGGTTTTTTGAGGAAGTAACAAGGAGGCTGGTGAAGGTAGTGCAGTGGATGTGGTCTACATGGATTTTAGTAAGGGATTTGACAAGGTCCCACATAGCAGACTGGTCAGTAAAATGAAAGCCCATGGAATACAGGGGAATGTGGCAGGTTGGATGCGAAATTGGCTCAGTGACAGGAAACAAAGGGTAGTAGTTGACAGATATTTTTGCGAATGGAAAGTGTTTTCTGGCGGCATTCCACAGGGCGCAGTGTTGGGTCCCTTGCTGTTTGTGGTATATATTAATGATTTGGACTTAAATGTGGGAGGCATGATTGGGAAATTTGCTGATGACACAAAAATTGGCCATGTAGTTGATAGTAAAGAGGATAGCTTTAGACTCCAGAATGATATCAACAGTTTGGTTGAGTGGGCAGAAAAGCGGCAAATGGAATTCAATCCAGAAAAGTGTAATGCATTTGGGGAGGGCAAACAAAGCGAGGGAATACACAATAAATGGGAGGATATTGAGAGGGTTAGAAGTGAGAGACCTTGGCGTGCATGTCCACAGGTTCCTGAAGGTGGCAAGACAGATAGAGTGGTGAAGAAGGCATATGGAATACCTTCCTTTATTGGCCGAGGTATAGAATACAAAAGTAGGGATGTAATGTTGAAACTGTATGAAATGCTGGTTAGGCCACTGCTGGAGTATTGCATACATTTCTGGTCACGGCATTACAGGATGGACATAATTGCTCTGGAGAGAGTACAGAGGAGATTTACAAGAATGTTGCCAGGGCTTGAAAGTTGCAGCTATGAGGAAAGATTGGATTGGCTGGGGTTGTTTTTCCTGGAACAGAGGAGGCTAAGGGGTGACTTAATTGAGGTGTACAAAATTATGAGGGGCCTAGATAGAGTAGACAGGAAGGACCTGTTCCCCTAGCGGAGAGGTAAATTACCAGGGGAACAGATTTAAGGTGATTGGTAGAAGGATTAGAGGGGACATGAGGAAAAACTTTTTCACCCAGAGGGTGGTGGGTGTCTGGAATTCACTGCCAGGAACAGTGGTGGAGGAAGAAACCCTCAATTCTTTTAAAAGGTACCTGGACATGCACCTGAAGTGTTGTAACCTGCAAGGCTATGGACCAAGTGCTGGAAGGTGGGATTAGATTGGGCAGCTAGTTATTTTGGCTGGCACGGACAGAATGGGCTGAATGGCCTCGTTCTGTGTTATTATCTTTCTATGTTTCTATCATTATATCATCCAACTTTACCCCTGTCTCAGCTCATCTGCTGCTGAAATGCTCACTCATGCCTTCGTTACCTCTAGACTTGACTACTCCAATGCAGTCCTGACTGGTCTCCCACATTCTACTCTCTGTGAACTTGAGGCCATCCAAATCTTTGCTGCCCGTTTCTTAACTCCCACCAAGCGCCATTCCCCTATCACCCCTGTGCTCGCTGACTTACATTGGCTCCTGGTCAAGCAACATCTTGATTGTAAAATTCTCATTTTCAAATCCCTCCCTATCTGTGTTATCTCCTCCAGCCCCACAACCCTCCAAGATATCTGCACTCCTCTAATTCTGGCTTCTTGTGCATCCCTGATTTTATCACTCCACCATTGGTGGCCGCGCCTTCAATTGTCTAGACTCCAACCTCTGCAGTACCCTCCCTATACCACTCCACCTTTTCACCTCACTTTCCTCCTTTAAGAAACTCCTTTCCTGCTTTAAGACACTCCTTAAAACCTACCTCTTTGACCAAACCTTTGGTCATCTGACCTAATATCTCCTTTTGAGGTTCGGTGTCATACTTAGTTTCATAAAGCTCCTGTAAAGCAACTTGAGATGTTTTATTACATTAAAGGCACTATATAAGTTGTTGTTGTTGATGCCGCAGATATGTGGTCGGAAGCTCATCTCGTGGTCAAATACAACATCAAGATTATGAACAGTTAGGTTCAGCCTCACAGAGTCAGGGAGAGGGATTGAGTTGGTAGCTGGGAAACGGAGTTTGTGGCAAGGACTGAAGGCAATGGCTTTGGTCTTCCCAATATTTAGTTGGAAGAGAGCTTTGATTTCCATCTTTCTCATAGTACCTGTAACATTCTCTCCTTCCACCACTGGTGCACCGTGTCTGCAGTGTATACCATCTACCAAAGTTTCATCACCAGCACATTCCAAACCCGTGACCTCTACCACCTAGAAGGTCAAGGGCAGCAGGTGCATGGGAACACCACCACCTCTAGGTTCCCCTACTAGTAACACACCATCCTGACTTGAATATATATCACTATTCCTGCATTGTCACCTGGTCAAAATTTAAGAACTCCCTCCCTAACAGTAGAGTGGGAGTACCTTCACCACGTGGACTGCAGTGGTTCAAGAGACGGGTCACCACCGCCTTCTCAAGAAGAATTAAGCATGGGCAATAAATGCTAGTCTTGCCAACGATGTCCAATTCCTATTAATGAGTAAGAAACATCTCCAATATAAAAATACAGTACTGATGTACCACGTTGGAGAATCCTGGTGACTCTAATACAACACTGGAACATTGGCAAGTATAGAACACGAGCAATGGGATGGATTTTCTTACGGGCTTTTGGACCTCAACATCGGGATCAACTGGGGCCTGAGCCTGCACTTACTGACAGCAAGACCAGTGGCACAATCTTCCCAGAGATGGTCGCCTAATTGGCCACCTCCACGCTTGCTGTTTAAGGACAGCGGGCAGGCTCCTGGTGCTGCTGGCCCAATCAGAGGGCTGACAACTCTAAACCCTAGGCAGCACCACTAGGAGAGGTGGGCATTCCTCTGAGGGTGCCTCCATGTTGAGACACCTTTGTGGTCCCCAACCTGCCTCAGCAGTGCTCACCTCTCCCGGTATTAGGGCCGAAGCCGTTAGACCCCTCGACGCTGAAGGGAAACCCATCCGGGTAGATTGTTTAGGCCACTGGTAAGGCCTTTCTTGGCCGTGGCCCCCTCTTTGCAGCAGGGAGCCTTGGCTCCGATGGCCCACTGGCCTGCCACAGGGAGGCTGTCTCCATTGCGATGGCAGCCTCTGCGCGTGGAAGGGGGCCACTCCGCTAGCGGCAAAATGCCCACAATATCAGACCTAATTGTTTTAACTGGCTGTCTGCCTCTGTGGAGTGGGCAGCTGATCTGGTTACCCATCCACTCATAGGAATGTTCCCCAGCAGTGGGAATACATCAGGGAGCCATCCCGACGTGGCTCCCCCCCATTTTCCCAGCTACCCCTCCGCCCCACCCCATCACCAAGCCCGCTATCACGGGGCTGGGAAAATTCACCCCATAATATGTTCAATGAATATTATAAAAAGCAAGGTGACTAAAAAGGAAATTAAGACCAGATATGGCAATAATATCATGTCTTTATACAATAGAAGCCACTTTAAGTGGGCACACATTTGATGAGACAAATGTTCCATTCACCTGGTTGCTTGTGCCTTTAAATACTCATGGTGTGATGTGGTAATACAGTAGGTAGCTTCACTGAGATCCTGCAGTAAAGTGCAGCAAGATAATTTGCTCACAGCCAAAAATTTGTTCACGCAACTTTATAGCATTGTGTTCTTGGCAAGGCAAGGCAAGGAAGAGGAACGTGAATGGAAGCCAAACTATAACAGAAAACAGGGAACATTCAGTGCACAAGTTAACTTGTGTCATTATCACATACTTCCTCCTAGATGGGGGAGATGGTGGTGTCGTTGAGCTAATAATGCAGCAGCCTAGTTCTGGGGGCATGGGTTCAGATCCCGCCACAGCTGTTTGAATTCTATTTTCTCATTGGAAAAAAATCTGCAATTGAAAGCTAGTCTCAGTAATGGTGCGATTAAATCATTGATTGTTGTAAAAACTCATCTGGTTCACTAATGTTCTTTCAGGAAGGAAATCTGCTGTCATTACCTGGCCTGGCCTCCATGTGACTCCAGACCCACAGCAATGTGGTTGACTCTTAACTGCTCTCTGAAATGGCCTAGCAAGCCACTCAGCTATCAAGGGCAATTAGGGATGGGCAACAAATGCTGGCCTTGCCAGTGATGCCCACATCCCATAAAAGAATTTGGAAAAAAAAATCTTACAGAATAACATACATAGAAAGCTGGGAGTATGTTGTCTGGCTTGCTCAGTGGACTTGCATTGTAGCTCATTACCAGGGATACTTCTATGTTGAAGTTATTAAATCATAGATGTTTTATTTAATTGTGGGAATTTGTGCTTGTGGTAAATGAACTTATTAGTCCCTCCAAAATGGAAAAGCAAACATTTGGGAATATATTATTTATTCATTATTCCATAGAGATTAGTTAGGTTGATGTCTGTTTTCATTTACAGTAAGATTTTAAAGTCAGAAGCTGCTAATTAAAATGATATTTGTTATAAACCTCTGGGGAAGGCACAGGAAATGCTTGATGTAGGTTTTCCAGTTGTCGCTTTACATACCAAGTGTCCTTGTGTAGACTGAGCGTGAACTAACTGCTGATATGTAACTGTAACAGCGGCCTTTTTCTTAAATAGCCTGGTTGACTTTGAATTTATTGGAGCAGCTTTATCAGGAAGGATTTAAAGCAGAGCTTCAGGATCACTGGGGGAAGATTTTGTTCTTGTACTAGGTGCAGCAAAATCCTAAATCCATTTGTGAAGAATAGCGTTATAATTTTGTTACACCAGTTCTAAGTAGAAATCATTCCCTGCTGTCAGACAATCTTGTTAATATTTAGAATGCACAATTTGGATAAATCATACTGCACAGAAGGGGGCCATTCAGCCTGGCATGCCTTTGCCAGGTTTTTGAAAGATCTGTCCAATTTTGGCCATACCCCAGCCTTTTCCCCATAACTCTGCAAATTCGTTCTCTTCAAATGCATGTCTTGTTGCCTTTCGAAATATGCAACAGAATCTGATTCCACCACCTTTTTCAGGTAGTGCATTCCCGATTATTACAACTCTCTGTGTGAATTAATTTATTCTCATTGCCCCTCCAGCTCTATTTTTCAAATATTTTAAATCTGTGACCTCTGGTTACTAAACCACATGCCAGTTTCTCCCTACTTTCTTTATCAAAACCCCTCACAGTTTTCAATACCTCCATGAGCCTTCTCTACTCTAAGGAAAGCAATCTCAGCTTCTCCAATCTCTCCACATAACTGAAATCCTGATATCACCCTAGTAAACCTCCTCTGTATCCTTACCAAGATCTTGACATCATTCCTAAAGCGTGGTGCCCAAGAGGTACTGTAGCAAATGCACTGTAGCAATTCACCAAGGGTTCTACGACAGCACCTTCCAAACCCATGACCTCCACTGCATAAAAGAACAAGGGAACACCACCACCTGCAAGTTTCCTTCCAAGTCACACACTATCCTGACTCACAAAGATATTACCATTCCTTCATCATCGCTGAATCAAAATCCTGGAACTCCCTACCGAACGACACTGTGGGCATACTTATACCACGTGGACTGCAATAGTTCAAGAAGGTGACTCACTATGACCTTCTTGAGGCCAATTAGGGATAGGCAATAAATGCTGCCCTTGCAAGCAGCACCTACATCCCATAAATGAATTTTAAAAAAGACTTTTACACAATACTCAATCTGAGGCTTAACTAGTGATTTGTAAAGGCTTAGCATGACTTCCTTATTTTTGTATTCAGTGGTATACTTACAAAGCCAAGTATCCTATACACGTTCTTAATTACCTTACCAATTTGCCCTGCCACTTTGAAGGATTTGTGCATGTGCACCCCCGGTCCCTCTGCTTGTGCGACCTCCTTCAAAATTATGCCATTTAGATTATATCTTTAGCAAACAGGGTTAAGGAAAATCCCAAAGCCTTTTATTCATATATAAGGAGCAAGAGGGTAACTAGAGAAAGGATTGGCCCACTCAAGGACAAAGGAGGAAAGTTATGCGTGGAGTCAGAGAAAATGGGTGAGATTCTAAACGAGTACTTTGCATCGGTATTCACCGAGGAGCGGGACATGACAGATGTTGAGGTTAGGGACAGAGGTTTGATTACTCTAGGTCAAGTCGGCATAAGGAGGGAGGAAGTGTTGGGTATTCTAAAAGGCATTAAAGTGGACAAGTCCCCAGGTCCGGATGGGATCTACCCCAGGTTCCTGAGGGAAGCGAGAGAGGAAATAGCTGGGGCCTTAACAGATATCTTTGCAGCATCCTTAAACACGGGTGAGGTCCCGGAGGACTGGAGAATTGCTAATGTTGTCCCCTTGTTTAAGAAGGGTAGCAGGGATAATCCAGGTAATTATAGACCGGTGAGCCTGACGTCAGTGGTAGGGAAGCTGCTGGTGAAGATACTGAGGGATAGGATCTATTCCCATTTGGAAGAAAATGGGCTTATCAGTGATAGGCAACATGGTTTTGTGCAGGGAAGGTCATGTCTTACCAACTTAATAGAATTCTTTGAGGAAGTGACAAAGTTGATTGATGAGGGAAGGGCTGTAGATGTCATATACATGGACTTCAGTAAGGCGTTTGATAAGGTTCCCCATGGTAGGCTGATGGAGAAAGTGAAGTCGCATGGGGTCCAGGGTGTACTAGCTAGATGGATAAAGAACTGGCTGGGCAACAGGAGACAGAGAGTAGCAGTGGAAGGGAGTTTCTCAAAATGGAGACGTGTGACCAGTGGTGTTCCACAGGGATCCGTGCTGGGACCACTGTTGTTTGTGATATACATAAATGATTTGGAGGAAAGTATAGGTGGTCTGATTAGCAAGTTTGCAGACGACACTAAGATTGGTGGAGTAGCAGATAGTGAAGGGGACTGTCAGAGAATACAGCAGAATATAGATAGATTGGAGAGTTGGGCAGAGAAATGGCAGATGGCATTCAATCAGGGCAAATGCGAGGTGATGCATTTTGGAAGATCCAATTCAAGAGTGAACTATACAGTGAATGGAAAAGTTCTGGGGAAAATTGATGTACAGAGAGATTTGGGTGTTCAGGTCCATTGTTCCCAGAAGGTGGCAACGCAGGTAAATAGAGTGGTCAAGAAGGCATACGGCATGCTTTCCTTCATCGGACGGGGTATTGAGTACAAGAGTTGGCAGGTCATGTTACAGTTGTATAGGACTTTGTTTCGGCCACATTTGGAATACTGCGTGCAGTTCTGGTCGCCACATTACCAAAAGGATGTGGATGCTTTGGAGAGGGTGCAGAGGAGGTTCACCAGGATGTTGCCTGGTATGGAGGGCGCTAGCTATGAAGAGAGGTTGAGTAGATTAGGATTATTTTCATTAGAAAGGCGGAGGTTGAGGGGGGACCTGATTGAGGTGTACAAAATCATGAGAGGTATAGACAGGGTGGATAGCAAGAAGCTTTTTCCCAGAGTGGGGGATTCAAATACTAGAGGTCACGAGTTCAAAGTGCGAGGGGAAAAGTTTAGGGGGGATATGCGTGGAAAGTTCTTTACGCAGAGGGTGGTGGGTGCCTGGAACGCGTTGCCAGCGGAGGTGGTAGATGCGAACACGATAGCGTCTTTTAAGATGTATCTAGACAGATACATGAATGGGCAGGAAGCAAAGAGGTACAGACCCTTAGAAAATAGGCGACATGTTTAGGTAGAGGATCTGGATCGGCGCAGGCTTGGAGGGCCGAAGGGCCTGTTCCTGTGCTGTAATTTTCTTTGTTCTTTGTTCTCTTTGTTCTTATACTGTCGTTTCTCCCAAAATAAATACTTCACACTTTTCTGCATTAAATTGCATCTGTCATGTGTCTACCCATTTCTCCATTCTCTTTATGTCCTCCTGAAGTCACCTACTATGCTGCTCACTATTTACTATGTTGCCAAGTTTGTATCATTCATGCACTTCAAAATTGTACTCCTTATACGGGAATCCAGGTCTTTTATATCTCATACAAGAAAAGTAATTCTGACTCATACAGGACCTGGTTGCATACGTCACTCCAATCAGTTCAAAATGTACACATTAGAAAACAAAATTAAATAATAAAGCCAGTTAATTTCTTTTTCATCCCATATTAAAATTATGTGATACTAAAATCGGAAAATGTATATGCTGTTACATTTACTAGAAAGATAAATGGATTGAAATTTGCCTTAAGCACTGGCACAAAACAGGCGATATCGGATTGGCCACCCGTTATACACAGCATCTGATATTCAGTTCCGTTACAGTCAATGGAATTAAATATCAGGTGCTATATATAACGCATGGCCAAACCAATAAAGCTCATTTTGTGCAACCATTTCAGACCAATCTTTACCCCAAAGGTAAGCTGTTGGAAAGTTCTAAATGAATGTTCTAAAATACCCATTCATTTTTATGCAATTTCAGCCATGTCAGGATCTTGAAATTTTTGTTGCTGTTATTCCTTTGCTGTGTTGTTTGGTCCTGGAACTGTGTTCAAATGAGTGTGGCCTTTTTTTCCCTCTCTGTGCTTATTCAGTTTTAGCTGCTGTTGGAAATTTGACATTTTACGCTTGTTTGACTCGTACACTAAGAGGCAGCAGTGTGAATTTGTTCAACCGTCCTACACATATCTGTGTGTGGATATGCATGAAGGATTGTGTGTACATCTGTAAAGGAAAAGTCTGTTAAAGGCTGAAATGACATATTTTGTCTTCCTAGTTGATTCATGAATATTAATAGAAACAATCTGGATGATTCTATAAAAATGTGCATAATGGTTCACTGAGTAATTCATGGCCATTCGTGCATGTCTCTGATTTTATTTTCTCATTTCTGTCCTGAAGGTAGTGATTCATGCTTTGGTATAGGTCAACAGATGCTGAGTACCCTTCAGAACCTCAGCTGAGAGACCTTTCTTCATTTGTAAGCCTAGTCAATGTGTCTGCTGGCTATTTGACTGTGAGAAACATCACAGCAGAGCCTGATCATGCCCTCCACTCATTGTCCACATACATTCATTTTCCAACAAGGGTTATTGTGATTAAGAGTGGAAACTGTAACCAATTTTTCCCCTTGCTACCTCAGACGCATGGAGCAGAAATTTGCTCGGAGCTTATCCTGCCTGCTCTTCTGTCATAACATCTCCAATAGTGTAGTGAAAACTCTGTTTACATGTGAAAATGGGATTTTGCCATACTGCCCAGGAAGATCTGATGCCAAGCTGAAAGCACCTCCAAAAGAAAATTCCAGGTCATGTTGACCTTAAGGCCAGTTGAGCTAACGTTGCTCAGCACACACCCGGGATATAATCTGCAATCACAGCACACAGTGGAGCCAATTTTATCTCCCACCAATTAGCAGTAATGAGGCAGGAATGAAATCCTGCAAATACCACTCTCTGATCCCAGCCACCAACATTTTGTAAGGGATCTTCACAAGGATGATCTCGGAGCCCGCCTGAAACAGGTCAGATGTTTAATTAAAGTGTGGCAATCGCAGCACCCTTATTGGAGTGAGTCATCTAATGAGCACCCCTTGGCGGCCACTCACAAGATGGCTCAGGAATGTCCACCGCCTGGATCCAGAAAAAAGCCAGACTGCTGCCAGTCCATGCAAGACTCATCCTGGGAACGGCTGCTACCTGGCACTGACAACTTGCTGGAGGAATGTAAATGAGGCCTGGACTTCTAAATAGGCTGCAACTCACCTGTTTTCCACTGTTGGTTCTAATTGGTTCTAGTATATTTAACCCTCGTGAATATTATTTTAGTTTCTGGATATTGATAATTGGATTGTGGAGATTAGCAGAATTCATTCAGTATGAAACAAGCTGGGAGAGTCTCAAAGGACCTGCTGGTCTTCTACTGTCACTTATTTATGTATGTACTTTTCATGGGAGGTCTTGCAATTTATATGCCAATGGCAGGCTGGTAGATTATCTGTGGAGCACATGATCCCACTTCCCTACCCCCAGGAGATCAATCTCTTACAACAGGGAGCATTTCAAAACATTAAAGGAAATAGTATTTTGGACAAATCGTTTGGAATCCAGGATGTGGTCCTGCTCTGAAAAGCCTGGTAGATCACATAACTGCCAGTGAGTTAGGACGCAATGTCATCTCAGAAACGTCACAGGGACAGCTGCCTGCTTCTTCAAATCTGCCCAACCCCAACTTTTTTCCATAGATTCAGGCTCATTTCCAATGTGTCTCGGGCTTCCAGCAGTATACCTGCTGCCCAGCAGAGGTGGGGTGGGTTTAAATTGGTAGAAACACTCCAAAGACATTAGCAACTGTAGACATATGAGAGTAGAATGGAAGCTGAGGAAGCCATTACAAGGCCTTTCCCTCCACAGGGCACCTCCGGGCTATTACTGCACATCCCTGGGCCTACTGCCACCATCCCATTAATGGTCCTGGAAAGTGGCGCTAACACAAGCTGGTGGGAAGGAAGTCCGTCAAGGTCCTGGGCCTCGCTTTTTTGCATCTATTTACATGCAGCAGGTGGGTTAGCAAAGACCAGTGTGTCCCAGTGGGAGCAGGGGAGGGGACTAGAGGTTGGGTGATGAGGCAGAAGTCAGCTCACTTTCCTTCATTCTACATGATGATCTTGCTCAATTTGAGACAGGGTTGCTGTGAAGAATCCAAACCATAGTTTTCTATTACAGTAACCTTAAAGAATTTATTGCTGCCATCCTATGGTAGAAAAATCAGTGAAAATATTAAACAGACTAATTTATATTTAAGTAACAATTCAAACTTTATAATATCTGTATTAAATTATCAATACTAAAATAACTTTTAGTTCGTTTAGCTGTGAGAATATAGAAATGTTTTTATTCCATTTATCACCCAAAGCAATGTAGTACTCAATTCATGGACACTTTTGACTCGGTGGAAGAAAGGAACCTCACATTAAAGCACACTGTGAAACAATGATTACTTTTTCCTCTGTTAAATGAATGGTGGACGATTGGGAAAGGTTAGAACATAACTATAAGCAAACTCAGGGCTGAATAAAGGCCTTTAGGCCCGTCAAAGCTCATCTGTCTACTATTTTGAACAATGAAATGTTTTTCCTTTTACTACTCTGTCGGACAGTTTATTCCAAATATATATCATCCCAGGGAATGATTACAAGTGAGTGATCTGATGGTTGGCTTCTGACGGCACATGAAACTGTGCAAGTGCATGGTTTAGAATCCCCAAAGACATCTTGAATTGCTCTCACAACCATTCTTTCCTTTGTAAGAGATATGCTGTGGATTTCAGGACTTTTGATAAATTCTGTTTTTGGATTGTATATGGGCTTGTTGCGACAGTGGAGTAGTAAGACCACTGCACTCATTATTTGGTAAGTGGTGGCTTTACCACTCAAAGGTTAACATTTGTATTGTAATGACTGCAGGCTTAGCAAGTAACACTCAACACTTTTATTGCCAAGACACCAGAGTCAGTGTATATTAGAAAATGTATTCTACATTTTGCCAATTAGGTAGAACTTCTAAAATGTGAGAAGCTATCATCACCATAATGATGATAATCATTACTGTCAAACATCCCTGTTACAAATTTAGCTCTGCCATAGTTTCCTTCTCAGGGTTGGAATAAATAACTCAGATAAGTGGTCTGAGTGTCTTAATATATAGAGGAATTGACTGACACAGATCTGTATCTACTTGAGCAGTAGTATAACAAAAGCATCCCCTTATAATTTAAAACAGATATTTGTGTCTTTTGCACATGTACCTCTTCAATCTCCCTGAAGATGGACCGAGTTAATACTTGGTAAGTTGAGGTTTGATACGAATATCTGAGCTGCACTATTTCACAGGAAGTAAACATGTAGAGCAATAGTTACAGTCAGTCTCATTTTGTTCAATCAGTGCAAGTAATCTTTGCATAATGATACAAAGCAAAGCACAGAGGAACACGCAACAAGAGTCAAGGGTCATGGAACTCAAGGCCCAAGCATTTTATTAAATCAAATCTTAATCAAAATTTAAAAACGGGAATGATTTTAAATAATTTTATCCAAACATTTGAGTTGTTAGCTTGTCACCACAATTGAGACAAAAATGGGTCAACGAATTGGAAATATCACTGAGCAGAAAATCACTTATGACAGTTTTTCATTTCAATTCTGCTGATAGTATGGACTATGATATTATAAAGTGTAATATTCTCAGGGTCTGTGATTTACTGCCTGAAGAATAGAGCAGAAGTTTAAAAACGTAGAGGTGTAACTTTAGCCCAGCACTGCCCAGTCAGTGTGGGCGGGGTGGGTAGGAGGTAAAAATTGGGTTTGAGCACCTACACAAGTTAGTGAGTTGTTTATTGTGTAATCTATGAGGAAACCAACTTCCATTTAAAGTATTAATCACCTTTTTGTTTAGGTGCTTGAAAAAAATATTTAAAAGGCACTTTGCTTAAGAAACATTCAAAGTAATTCTTATTTGCAATTTTCTTTGTGGAAACTTGGGCCAGAATTTTACATTGGTTGGGAGGCCCCGCCCACTGGCCGAAAAGTCAAGGGCGAACCTGCGTCCGTCGGGCCTGGGGAGCCACACTAGGATTTTTCGCCCTTCCCTGCCAGGCCCTTAATTGGCCTTGGGCAGTACTTCCAGCTCCTTGAGGCATGAAGTCCCGCCTAATGGAGCTGCCAGCCAATCAGCAGGCCGGCAGCTCTTAGTCCCAGCAGTGCCACTGGGAGTGGTGGCCACTGCTCGGACTACACCCAGCCATCGCAAGCAAGGTGAAGGACAGTCCCAGAACAAAGGTAAGTATTTGGGGCCTCGCTGGGGAGAATTGGCCAGGCCCCGGCAAGGCAAGGGGTGCCAGTTGGATTGGGGAAGGGGGTAGTGTTGTGCGTGGGGGCAGTTGGGGCTTCAGGGGCTGTCCTCCGTGGGGCATAGGGTGCCCAATCAGGAGGCCCCCCCCCCCTCCCGGCAAGAAGGTCACCAGCTTTTACCTGGCGGTTTTCTTGGGGCCTTTGCCGTCCACCCGCCAAGGTAAAATACCTGCGGTGGTGAGAGGAGTCCCTTTATGTGACAGTTAATTGGCCGCTTAAGGGTCTTGATTGTCCTGGGGCAGGCAGTCCATTTCTCACTGCTGCTGCCCGGTTTAAAATGGTGATGGGAGCGGGAGGGGGTAGGGAACGGCCCGCCTGCCTTCCAATCAATTTTACGCACCCCCAACCCCCACCCCAGCCACCAGCCCACTCGTTTGGTGCTGTAAAATTCCGCCCATAGCCAAAAATTTGCTGAAACATGATAATCCCAATTATACATTCTAAAGACAAAAAAGAAATACACTTATGTAGGAAATTACATTTATGGACTCATAAGATAAATTGTAAAATTCTAAATCATTGTAAATGTTACTTGTATGACTTAGGAAAGATTTAAAATGTGATGTTTTTCAAGGTTGGTAGGAGATAATTACATCTGTCAGCATCTTCTGCAGATTTCCTCCCACACCATAATGCTTCAGCTGCTGCTTTACAGAATCACTGAATAATACAGTGCAGAAGAGGCTCTTCGGCCCATTGAGTCTGCACCGATGCATTAAAGACACCTGACCTGTCTACCTAATCTCATTTACCAGCACTTGGCTCATATCCTTGAATGTTGTGACATGCCAAGTGCTCATCCAGGTACTTTTTAAAGGATGTGAGGCAACCCGCCTCTACCACCCTCCCAGGCAGAAATTACACAGATTAAAATATGAAAGTTACCATTTAAAATACCCCACACACAAACTCTCACACACACTGACACAAATACAGAAATTCTCTCTGCAGAGCTGTTGCAAGAATACTTTGGCCAAATACTTGCTAATCCTTGAAGAAAAAAAGGGAAGATATGGAAGGATGTCAGTTGTCCCTTTTGGTCTGGCGTCCGGTTATACAGTGACGGGTCACTGGGATCTTTTCTTGAGCAGTTCGTTTCAGGTGGCATCAAGAATTAATCTGGCAGGCCTTCCAGGAGCGTCTCAGGAAAAATGCTGCTTCAGTTTCTCTATTTCTAACGCTTGATTCTCAGGGCTTCTCAAAGCGATAGAAAAGAATGAGCTGATGGTGGCTGCTCTCTGGTAGGCTTATCGCCAACTGTCTTTAAAACTGTTCAGACCCTAACTGAACTGAAAACAATATCCAAACCCCAAATAGAAAGTCAATCTCCATAAACCTTGACATGCGGCTTCTCTATAAACATCTCCCCTTTGTCCAAGGGTCCTGTTGTTTATTTATCTTAAGGCAGGTGATCGCCAGTAAAGGTTGTTTTTAGCACTCCTTTTTCTTCCAGTAATTGTTTCCACAGTCAAGTGTGGCTTTCAATGAGCCCAGTGAAAAAAAAACAAATCCCAGCATTTCTTCAGACTTCCAAATGAATCCATTTCCATAACTTAAATATGAGTCCTTAAAAACATATATGTTTTTTTTAAATGGAAGCACTCGCATAACATCTAATACGTGTATTTCTGAAAGATTTTCCATCTCTTTACCTTCCTTTTCTTATTTTATTTTCTCTTCACCCCCATTTTCTCCTACAAATTATCAAAACTTAACTCTTTTTTTTACAATTAGGTTTAACAGTCAATTTACATCTTTTTTCTTTTTTTCCATAGGAAATGATTTATTTCTGGTTGCAGTTCATGAACTAGGCCATGCGCTAGGCCTGGAACACTCCAATGATCCCAGTGCAATCATGGCTCCATTTTACCAGTATATGGATACAGAAAACTTCCAGCTTCCTCAAGATGACTTACAGGGCATCCAGAAGATATATGGTTTGTAGCTGCATAACATCGCATAGATTTTCAGCTCGCCTCTCTGGCATTAAACTGATGTTGTCCATTCATTTCAATAGAAATGATAATTGGGCAGTTTCTAAAACAGGTGCTGTTCTGCAATGTTAGTTTTTTGCCCAGGTGGCAAGTTGAAAATCTAACGCAATATTTTTATATCTGAACATTAGTAGCTATTATTCTTGATTTAATATGTTTCTGTCTACATTTTTAAATAGGTCCACCAGATAAGATTACAGACCCTACAAAGCCCTTACCTACAGTACCACCACATCGTTCCAATCCACCATTGGATCCAAGAAAGCCTAACAGACAACCAAGACCTCCTCGACCACCTACTCGGGATAAACCTTCCTATCCTGGTGCCAAGCCTAATATCTGTGATGGAAATTTCAACACGCTAGCTATCTTACGGGGTGAAATGTTTGTTTTTAAGGTAAGAGTTGTTCAAGTATTACTATGGGGGAGAATTTCATGTTGTCCCCTGCGGCGACTTTGAAGGTGGGCTGAGCATAGAACCGGAGGGAAGGACTCTGCCACCTTTCTGCCTCCACCCAAATTAAGTCCCAGGTGGGAAGGTCTATGAACAGCCTTCCTGCCCTGCCATCAATTGAGGCCCTTAAGTGGGCAATTAATGCCCACTTAAGGTCCTCATCCCTCTGCTGCTAGAATTTGCCCAGCAGCAGACTAGTCGCTGCGGGGGTGGGGGGGGGGGGGGCATGGCAAGCAACCTGTGCAAGTTGCTTACCAGCTCCTTGAGGAGGTTGGGGGGGTGGTTAGGAGGTCCCTCGTTAAAAGGAACTTAGTGAGATCCACCCCCTGCCCTTGCTGCCGATCCTACTCCCCACTCCACCGCAACGCCCACCTGTGAAACTCTTCCCACCCTGACTTACTTGTGGCCTGGATCCAGCGCCACCGCTAAGTCCAGTACCGGCAGCAGCCACCACTTCCGCGGTGGCATAGCTCAGTTAAGGAGTTGCCGGTCTCTGATTGGCCAACAGCTCTTAAAGGGGGAGACTTCTGTCGCTGTCTACTTAAGTGCCTAATTGGCATTTGATTTGGTGGGCCTTCCCCAGAGGAGGCAATGTGTTGGAGACCCCCGTTGCCCAGATAAAATCCTGGCCATAGTGTGGTGAATATATGTAAGCTTTAGAGCAACCGCTTTCCCACTCATGATCAAAATAATCTTTGCAGACGGTGTAGCTTCTTTTGATTTTCGGCCGTAGTTACACTACAGCTATCGATCTCAGGCCAGTGCATGCAGTGTAAAATCAATTTGCAGCCTCAAGTTACACTGCCAACTGTGTGCCTTTCACTGAGGTTAATGACAAAGAAGCTTTGCATGTCAATGCTTACATGCATATCGAGAGAGCTACTCCCTTGCTGGTTAATTTTTAATATTGTAAGAGAGAGTGGGTGGAAGAAGAAGCAGAACTAAAGGTTCCAGTGCAAACTGGGACCGGAGTCATTTGATCATGTTGGGAGGGTAATGTGGCCTTCCTTGACACTGATCCTTTATGACTCAAATAAATAATATCTCCTTTTGGAGAAGAGATATTATGCAGTTTTTTTCTCAGTACTTTAGGATGGATCTGAAAGTTTGACATTAAATTTACCTCTCTTCCTTACAATCTTGTTCTCTTTTAGTCAGGAACAATTTCTAGGTTGGGAAAGGAAACTATTCAAATAATATGTTCTAAAGTGATAAATACTTTCTGAAAATCACATCAGGGTGGCACAGTGGCGCAGTGGTTAGCACCGCAGCCTCACAGCTCCAGGGACCCGGGTTCGATTCTGGGTACTGCCTGTGTGGAGTTTGCAAGTTCTCCCTGTGACCGCGTGGGTTTTCGCTTGGTGCTCCGGTTTCCTCCCACAGCCAAAGACTTGCAGGTGATAGGTAAACTGGCCATTGTAAATTGCTCCTAGTGTAGGTAGGTGGTAGGGAATATGGGATTACTGTAGGGTTAGTGTAAATATTATCTGCAGCACCTGTGGAAGAGTCTGTCACTCTAGTATTGGCCTTTATAGCCACTCCAGGTGCTGCTCCACAAACTACTGACCACCTGCAGGCGCTTACCCATTGTCTCCCGAGACATGGAGGCCAAAGAAGAGTATAAATGTGTGGTTGTTGGTCGGCACAGACTTGGTGGGCCGAAGGGCCTGTTTCAGTGCTGTATCTCTAAATAAATAAATAAGTGGTATATTAATTAAAGTATCCTACCTTCTACTTTTATAACAATGGAACTCATTGAATAATTAATACATTCATAGCCCATAATTTGCCATGGCTGGGCATTTTACGGCAACTGCCATTAAAGTTATACTTGTCCTTACACGTTTAGGATTTTACATTTTCACATTTACATTTACACTTACATTTTTTGCTGAGGTGCGAGCTGATAATGTTGCAGGAAGGGATACAGGGCACCTGGGACCTGAGTGAACAGGGCAAGCAATTGTGTATCTCCTTAACCAATCAGAATGAAGAATTGTGAAATTAACTGTGCAAGGACTGTGAAAGAAATGTAAATTAGAGTTTGAGAATTCAATGTCAAATTAGGTACAGAAAGAAAAGTAAAGAGAAGGAAAGAAAGCAAAAGCAAAATACTGTGGATGCTGGAAATCTGAAATAAAAACAGAAAATGCTGGAAATGCTCAGCAGGTCTGGCAATATCTATAGAGAGGGAAACAATGGCAATGTTCAGCTCGGTGACCTTTCCTCGGAACAAAGATTGGATTAAGAGAGTGAGAAAAAGGGGACAGAAAGGAAGAGTTAAACATATTATTAAAATTTTACAGTTGTTGAATCTCCAACAACAATTATCAGCCTGAAGAAATGAGACTCCACACTTATAGTTAATTTTCAGTGTAAGAGGTTGACTGGCAGTAATTAACACTTATCACATTATTAAAAGGGTACTTAGACTGGAGAGAACAAGACTTAACTCTCTGTGGCAAGTTTTGTTTGTATCTATTGCACAAGTGCAGTAACTTCACACCATATAATGCATGTCAAGGGTGAGCCTGACAGTGAGATGTGGTTTTCATAAAGCTAATGACAGAGTGGTGCAACTCAGACAGTACCTTCTGGATTTTTGCATTTATTGATGCATCTGTCTTGCCTGAAGTTGCTGTAGCATTTGTGTGTAAATGACAGCGAGCTTGATTAGTCTCAATGTTATTTTGATAGCAATTATGGCCCAATATGTGTGATATTTCCAAATTCTAGAAATTCCCCTAATTGGTATATAGAATCATAGAACGTTTATGGCACAGAAAGAGGCCACATGGCCCATTGTGTCTGTGACGGAAGAAAAACGAGCCACCTAGTTTAATCCCACTTTCCAGCATCTGGTCCGTGGCCCTGCAGGTTAGGGCACTTGAGGTGCATTTCCAAACACCTTTTGAATGAGTTTAGGGTTTCTGCCTCTACTACCCTTACAGGCAGTGAGTTCCAGATCCCTACCACCCTCTGGGTGAAAAAACTTTTCCTCAACTCCCCTCTAATCTTGCTACCAATCACTTTAAATCTATGTCCCCTAGTCACTGGTCTCTCTGCTAAGCTAAATAGGCCCATTGCCTCCATTCTATTCAGGCCCCTCACAATTTTGTACATCTCAATCAAATCTCCCCTCAGCCTTCTCTGTTCCAAGGAGAACGACCCCAGCCTATCCAATCTTTCCTCATAGCTGTGTTTTTCCAGTCCCGGCAACATCCTCATAAATCTGCTCTGTACCCTCTCTAGTGCAATTACATCCTTTCTGTAGTGAGGTGACCAGAACTGCACACAGTACTCAAGTTGAGGCCTAACTAATGATTTATACAGTTTCAGCATAACCTTCCTGCTCTTATATTCTGTTCCTCAGCTAATAAAGGAAAGGATTCCAAATGTCTTCTTAGCCACCTTATCGACCTGTCCTGCTACCTTCAGGGATCTGTGGACATTTATTCCAAGGTTCTACACTTCTCAGTATCCTCCCATTAATTGTGTACTCCTTTGTCTTGTTTGACCTCCCCAAATGCATCACCTCACATGTCTCCAAGTTGAATCCCATTTGCAAAATGTCATTAAGTTTTAAATTGATTCTGATTCATATAGATACTAAATAGTTGCATTTAGATTAGATTAGGTAAATATGTAATTCCTTCCAAAATGTTGTTTAATTATACTTTATGTTGACAAAAGGTAATAGATTGCTGTAGTATTTTCATTCTGTAGCTTGGCAAACATTAGTTGAATGTTGGAACAGGTGCACTATATGAAGAGGTACAAAAGATAACAGATAATCCTAAGAAAGTCAGGTCATGTGAGATTTTAACCTAGCTCATCTAAAGCCAGAATTGCAAAGCACCTTTACTAACCCAGTTACAATAATTTTCTGCATTGATGTTACAAGTTTTTGATTACATTGATGATAAAATTGCAGTATGACTTGGGAGTGAATTCACTGAACCAGGAAGACATCAAGGTTGTGGATGATCTTGAAGAGGTAATCTCACAGCACTACAGCTTTGCACTGGCTTCACTATAATTGAAACTGGTGTAAAGATAACACTTAAAAGTTTCCAGGCAGTCTGTTGAACCATGTTGGATTTTTCTGAAACTTCATTTAAAATTTTTTTGGCACTTCAAAGAATCAGTTATTCCATTTGGCCATTGCTATCCTTACAAAGATAACTAGTGTTTAGGTGCTGCTGAGCAGACAAATCTCTGATTGACTGACCACAGAATGATACAGAACTAGCAGTATAACTCAGAACAACTAAGCCTGTATTGTTCTAAGCAGAGACCAGTCTCCAGCTTCCAGTACATCAGCGTTGCTGAGTTGGGATCTGATCTACACATTTAAAGACTCCGCTGCCTTCCTGCAGATGTACTGTGCATCTGCTGAAAAGAGACTAACACTGGGACATAGCAGGATGTCGCTGCTCTCATTTTAACTGCCAAACACCCTTCCCCCGTTCCAGCCTGGTTTGCGGATTGGGGTCAATGAGGCTAAGAGTAAAGAGCCAGGCCCTGATTTTTGGCTGGTGCAGAGGTAGTCTGGAAAGTAAAGCTGGTGATGGTGACACAATATTGTCACCCACCAACACTGGGAGATTATAAGGAGGAGTTGGTGAGATGAAAGGTTAAACAGGAATGCAATTCTGCAACACTGTTGCACTGCTTTGGTCGGGAGTCATTTCTACTATTTAGAAGCTGCAGTCTCTGAACATTTAAAGGTCTTTGTGAAACTTGCTGAGAATTTAATGGGGCCTCTGCTTAGTGGAATAATGGATTTCCTTCTCGGAATTGCATTGTTCCTGTGCTTTGAAGAGGAGGAAGCTGATGACATGGAAGAGAAAAGATCAGAAATTAGGAAAGCCTGATTTTCAGATGGGTATATAACCAATCGACAACTGTCAGTTCTGTGACCACATCCCTATTTGTAGGGTTCTCATATAGTCTTATTTATTTTGTAATCAGACATGAATATAGTTTTTCTAGATCGGTGCTGTAAGGAATTGCATTTTGTGGGAAATTTTTATAGATAAGGGAATGATTGCAAAATCCACTCAATATATAGGCAGCTGTTATTATTAAGCATAAAATCACAAGAAGTATATTCACACAAGTGAAGAGCAGCTGTATGCCAAGTTTTCTTCACTCTGTATTCCCTTAATAAGATGTGGGTTTTGGGCTGCCTGTGTCTTGGTTCTGACTCTACTTAGTGATCATCCTAAAGATTAGAGAAGAGGATGGGAACACAACTTTTCATTGTGAGTTCAAAAATTGTTTTCACCCAAGTAGCTCCAGGAGCTTTTGTAAATTATAAAGCTGAATCTTCACCTCAGTAGCAGCAGGAGTGCACATTTTATAGATTGCTACTTTTGTTGATGGACTGTACATAGTTAGAAATAATCATTACAGTTGGGACCAGATGGTTGGGAGAAAGATAAGTCTCGTAATTAACTATTTTATTACACATAATTTTACTGATTTAATTATTTTCACTTCAGAAAATAAGTTTCCAACTGTGCTGAATTGGGGCCCAGCAGTCTGTTGAAAATATAAGTGCTGTTGCAGTGAACCCTATCAATGCAATGTCTGTTGATATACTACGTGCTCAGGCATCAGTGTTTTCAGGCGTAGTTATTGCACATGAAAGATACACTGCACCAAATTTCTGTAAAAACAAATGGAATACACAATGCCAGTCTATACAGGAACAATTTGTTGTGCCATTCATTGTTTTCTGCCCTTAATAATCCACCGCATATATAGCAGAATTATCCTGCTGGATTGGAGCTGCCCAATACCCCAGTCTATTGACTGATTCAATCAGTTAGCAGAGGTTGATTTGAGAAGACGTTACATACATAAAATTGACGAGGCAACCTGAATTGGACTTGAAATTCCTTATGGCTACAATCTTTTGTCCAGAACATCTTCCAGAATTTTGCAATGGCTTTGTTGTGTTTAATGGGAATGGGCAGAGTTTGTACCTGAGGTTCAAATTTGGCACATTGGACAAATGCAGAATAATCAAAATTAATCTTGTTTGGATTCAAGATTGATTTCGGAGCTCATTTGTACTGAATATGGAGGAGTAATTCTTCAGGTCCAAGCACAGATTGGGGAATAACAGGTACAGAGGGAGTCCATAAGTTAAGGGTTGATTTTAACCCTGCCTACCTAACCTGAATGGGTGCAGGTTTAAGATTTGGTGGTGGAGGTGGGGTGTGGTGGAAGGCATAGTGTTGCATCATGTTCCTGACACATACCTGCTCTCCACCATGTTAACTGGCCAAGAACAGGTTGGGGAGCATAAAATTAGGAGTCCATTTACATTAGTGAAGAGCAGCTGTATGCCAATTTTTCTTTGCACACTATCTATTCCCTTAATAAGATGTGGGTTTGGGGCTGCCTGTAGCTTGGTTCTGATACTACTTGGTGATCATCCTAAAGACTAGAGATGAGAATGAGAACACAACTTTTCACTGAGTTCTAAAAATTGTTTTCACCCAAATAGCTTCACAAGCTTCTGTAAATTGTAAAGCTGAATCTTCACATCAGTAGCAGCAGGAGTGCGCATGTTATAGATTGCTAGTTTTATTGATGGGCAAGCTGTTCCAGTACAACTACAACACTGACTTCTACCTCACAATGTGAAACATTTCCCAGGTGTGTCCTGTCCACACAGGAAAAGCAGACAAATCCAATTCAGCCAATTATCGCCCCATCAGTCTACTCTCAAAGTAATAGAAGGTGTCATTGACAGTGCTATCAAGTGGCACTTATGCAGCAATAACCTGTTCATTGATGCTCAGTTTGGGTTCTGCAAGGAGCACTTGGTTCCAGATCTCATTAAGTCTTTGGTCCAGACATGGACAAAAAAGCTGAGGTGAGAGTGACTGCCCTTGACATTTTTTTATTCATTCGTGAGATGTGGGAGTTGCTGGCTCGGCCAGCATTTATTGCTCATCCTGAATTGCCTGGAGAAGATGGTTGTGACCTACCTTCTTGAACTCCTGCAGTCCTTGGGGTGTAGGTACACCCACAGTGCCATTAGGAAGGGAGTTCTAGGATGTTGACCCAGTGACAGTGAAGGAACAGTGAAATATTTCCAAGTCAGGATGGTGTGTGGCTTGGAGGGGAACTTGCAGGTGGTGGTGTTCCCATGCAGCTGCTGCCCTTGTCTTTCTAGGTGGTAGAGGTAGTAGGTTTGGAAGCTGCTATCGAAGGAATCTTAGTGTGTTCTTAGTGCTGCAGTGCATCTTGTATATGGTACACACTGCCACCACTGTGTGTCGGTAGTGAAGGGAGTGAATATTGAAGGTGGTGAATGGGGTACAAATCAAGTGGGCTGCTTTGTCCTGGATGGTGTCAAGCCTCTTGAGTGTTGTTGGAGCTGCATCCATCCAAGCAAGTGGAGAGTATTCCATCACACTCCTGACTTGTGCCTTGTAGATGGCATTGGACAGGCATTGGGGAGGTAGTAGGTGAGTTACTCGCTGCAGAATTCCCAGCCTCTGACCTGATGTTATCCAGTTGTGCATCTCAGTCGCAAGTGGGACAAGTGAGCAGGCTGCCTCTACCTCATCCTAGACCACAAGGGGGACACCGCATAGAAGTGGCTGAAAGTGGAGGCCACCTCATCAGACAGAGCACTGAGTGGCTCAATGGGGTTTGCCTTATATGTAGATTTGCACTTTTACTATTTTTCCACACTATATAAATATTGATACATGACACCAGACTTGTCAGCTTCCATACTTTAATGGCGAGACAAGAAAGAGGGATGAAGTGATGAAGGGGAGCAAGGGTCCTTAAATGGGGACAGTGAAACCTCTGGACAGATGTGCATCCTTCATTGGCGGTAAGAGTGGATCTATTCCAGGCTGCGTCTTCAATTGAAGTGTCCTCACAGGAGCTCGAAGTGCGTTCCTGACCATGCCCTTCTCTTGGATTAGAGCGGCTCAGCTGAAAAGTTCCTGGATCAGATGATCCCTGATGTTGATGGCAACCTGACGAGGTACTCGGGCCCTGCACCAGACCCAGCCACCTCCCTGAGCAGCCAGGGCACCTCTGTGCTCTGTATCTTCCTCCTCCTCTTCCACGTCCTGCTCCTCCTCTTCCTCCAATGGGCTGTGTCATTCCAGGATCTCACACCAAGATCCATACCTCTCTAGAGGACCATGTTATGGAGAGTGCATCAGACCACCACAATCTTCAAGACCCTTGCAGGAATGTACTGCAGGGAGTCACCCAACCGGTCTCGGCACAGGAACTGCATTGTCAGAAGCCCAACGGCCTGCTTGATTGTGGTCCTTGTGAGCAGATGGTTTCAGTTGTAGTGCCTCTGACTCCATCTTGGGGTCACATAAAGGGGTGAGTAGCCATTTCTTCAAGAGATAACCCTTGTCCCCTAAAATCTAGTTTGGGGGCTGGAATGAAGAGCTGCAGCACTCTGCAGCTGCCAGACGATGAAGGAGAATGGCAACTACTAGGAAAGCAAGTGCACATATGCAGGAAGCTCTTGTTGTGGTCGCTGACCGGCTGAACATTAAGGGAGTGGAAGCCCTTCCTGTTGATGAATTTCACTGGCTGCTCACTCAGTACCCTGATGGCCACATGGATTCAATCACTGATGCCCTGTGCCTGAGGAAATCACGAGATGCAGGTGAAACCCACTGCCCTTTTTGCCTCCGAGGCCCCACGTGTCTGGAAATGAATGTATTGCCCGGCTCTTGCAAAAAGGTCAAGAGTAACCTGTGAGATGCAATGGTGTGCAGCCATTTGCGAGATGCTACCAAGGTCCACAGCTTATCCTTGGAAGGACCCAGAGTCAAAGAATTTCAAGACTATAGTGATTTTGACAGCTACTGGCAGGGCATGGCGAGCACTGCTATGAGGTGTGAGGTTTTCCGGGATGAGGGCATACATGTCTGTGACGCTCTGCCTGGAGAGGCATAGTCTCCTGCTGCATTGGTTTTCAGTCATCTCGAGGTAGCTCCATCTTCGGCAGTAGGTCCTATGCTGGGGATATGGCCTCCGTGGCCTTCCTACCCTTTGTCCCGCTCCACTGCCTTCATTAAGCCTGGGGCTCTGCCCTTCCTGCGGATGATGGGTGCATTCAATGGTACCCTGCACCTTGGAAATCTAGCGATGGAGGCCCTTTGTGCCTGTGAGTCCCCATCTGTCTGGAAATGAATGTACTGCCTAGCTCTCACTCCTCATTGCCACTGGATATGGAATCTGAGAGTCATGCTCCCATTGCCAGTTGCTGCCTTCCTTGTGCTCAGGTGACCTCACAATTGTGTCTGGAAGCTTTGTCCCCTCCTCTTCTGCCCATACAATGCCAGGATGGTGATGACCCCCTGCACTGCCCGAGTACATAGTTAACACTTTCCGCACAACATGTGCACACCCGATGGCACCTGTGTGCCAATGGTTGAATGCCCCTCTCAGCCATTCTCCCTTTCATGGGGCCCACCTAATTTCTTGGGGCAGCCTTGACTGGCTTCCTGCTGTGTTGCCGTCTCCATGCACCTGGTCTGCTCCTGATCCAGCGTGCAGTCCACGCGTCCCCGGCGAGACCTAAAAATCAGGTTCAACAAGTGAAATTACTCAATTGGAGGAGAGCTAGAGCTGACTGAAGTGAGTTGAAAAAGGATCTGGCCCAGGTGGATTAGAATCGAAGATTGGCAGGCAAAACAGTAAATGACCAATGCGAGGCCTTCAAAGTGGAGATGGTTTGGGTACAGACGAGACATATTCCCATGAAGGGGAAAGGAAGGGCATCCAAAGCTTGAGCTCTCTGGATGAGGTTAAATGAAACAAGTTCAGGAAAGAACCAAACTGAATACAAAAAGTAGAGAGGAGAAATGGAAAAGGAAATAAGAGGAGCAAAAAGAGTATATTAGAATAGATTAGGGAATAATATAAAAGGGAATCAAAAAGTCTTTAATAAAAAGATATGTAGTAAAAGGGTAGTAAAATCAAGGGTTAGGCTCATTAGGACCAAAAAGGAAATTTTCTTGTGGAGGCGGAGGGCATGGCTGAGATAATAAATGTCTATTTTTCATCTGTCTTCACTAAAGAAGAGAATACTGTTAATTTCGCAATAAAGGAGGAGATAGTGGAGACATTGGATAAAATAAAAAGAGGAGATATTTAAGGCGTTTAAGGTAGAAAAAGTCAGCTGGTCAGGTTAAGATGCATTCTGGGTTACTGAGGGAAGTAAGGGTGGAAATTGGGAAGCTCCAACCACAAACTTTCGATCTCCTTGGATACTGGACTGAAGGATTGCAAGTGTTACATCCCCCACCCCACTTCGAAAAAGGAGAGTGCGATAAACCCACCAACTATAGGTCAGTTAGCCTAATGTTTGTTGTGGGGAAGCTTTTACAGATAATAATAAAAGAATTGGCACTTGGAGAAACATGGGTTAATAAATAAAAGCCAGCACAGTTTTTTTTATTCCTTCATGGGATGTGGACGTTACTGGCTGGACCAGCATTTATTGCCCATCCCGAATTGCCCTTGAGAAGGTGGTGGTGAGCTGCCTTCTTGAAACGCTGCAGTCCATGTGGGGTAGTTACACCCACGGTGCTGTTAGGAAGGGAGCTCCAGGATTTTGACCCAGCAACAGTGAAGGAACGGTGATATAGTTCCAAGTCAGGATGGTGTGTAGCTTTGAGGGGAACTTGCAGATGGTGGTGTTCCTAAGCGTCTGCTGCTCTTGTCCTCCTAGGTGGTAGAGGCCGTGGGTTTGGAAGGTGCTGTCAAAGGAGCCTTGGTGATTTGCTGCAGTGCATCTTGTAGATGGTACACACGACTGCCACTGTGCGTCAGTGGTAAAGGGAGTGAATGTTGAAGGTAGTGGATGGGGTGCTAATCAAGTGGCCTGCTTTGTCCTGGATGGTGTAGAGCTTCTTGAGTGTTGTTGGAGCTGCACCGATCCAGGCAAGTGGAGAGCATTCCAACATTGAGGAGTCAGGAGGTGAGTTACTTGCCGCAGAATTTCTAGCTTCAGACCTGCTGTTGTAGCCATAGCATTTATGTGGCTGCTCCAGTTCATATTCTGGTTAATGGTAATCCCCAGGATGTAGATAATGGGGATTCATCAATGATAATGCCATTGAACTGTTGACCTTTTTCTCTGTAGGGTATCAACTGACGTGACGGACAAAGATACACTGAAACCAAAGTCTCATATAACTCCACTTTATTAGTACTAAAATCACTTAAAGCGTACAAATGCTTAAACTCTACAAATACAGTTTAATTTGACACCAAATAAGTACAAGTCTCACTTCTTGTGCAAGATACTACCTGTCAACACAAAGGTGATCAGTCTCTTGTCACAGTTGATCACTGAGCCTCCAGACTCAGGATCCTGTCTTCGAGAGTTGTTCCCGGGTTCTCGCCACGAATACCCTCAAGTGTTAACCCTTATATATTCTTTGAAGGCTCCTTGCTCAACCCCTGACTCACATAATCTTGTTTTGCACAAATCTTCAAGCATTAGCTCATCTTTGGCAAGCATTAGCCATACTTGCCACCTGGACAGAAGTCCAGACTTGTTTACAATAACCATCGTTCATTCCCCTATATCTGTTCCTCTTTTATCTATTCTGTGTTCAACAATCTAGTCTAATGGTCACATATCCCTAACCACAAGCTTCGACATGTCTGTTAGCTTACTTCAGCAAGTTCTGCGCTTATCTTTAGCTGCCTTAGAGCATGCTGGGTATAAAGCATTCCTTTACCAACCTTTCAGGGCCTACAGAACATCAAGGGGAGATGGTTAGATTCTCTCATGTGGAGATAGCCATTGCATGGCACTTGTGTGGTGTGAATGTAACTTGTCACTTATCGGCCCAAGCCTGGATATTGTCCAGGTCTTGCTGCATCTGGACACTGGCTAATTCAGTATCCGAGGAGTCGCAAATGGTGCTGAATATTGTGTGAACAGCAAACTATGGCTGGGATTTTAGGGGACCGGCCGCCCGCCCTACTGAAGCGGGTTTGGAGGCAGGGGTGGCACGGTGTATCACGACAGGTGGCAAGGGGGAGGGCCCGTCACCTCCCCATCGCCCAGCAATCTTCCTGGGGGCGGGATAGGCCAACGACAGCCTTCCCAACCAGAGACCAATTGAGGCCCTTGAGTGGCCTATTAACAGCTAATTAAGGGCCTTTTCCCATTGCCGCTGGGATCTTACCAGCAGCCGGGGAGGGGAGGTCCTCTGCCATGCAGGGGTGACGCCTTGTAAATTGAGGCTCCCTCCCTGCGGGCTTGGAGGGGGCCCCTCCTCCATGCGCAATTTGATGCCCATGAAGGATCCCCACCAGGAACAACTTTACCCCCCAGGGACCCCTCCCCATGAACTGAATAACCACCCCCCAACCCCCAGCCTTCCAGACTGGCCCTGGTGACCCCACCTCATCTACCTCTGTTCCAGGGTTCGACAACTACTTAATAGACTTGTTAACACAATTGAAGCCCTTAGGATGAAAAGGACAGTAACTGTGTGGATGCATACTTGCCTAACAGATAGAAAGCAGAGAGTAGTGGTGAGTAGTTATTTTTCAGACAGGAGGGAAGTGTGCAGTGGTGCTTCCCAGGGATTGGATGTTGAAACCACTGCTGTTTTTGATATATATTAATGACCTAGACTTTGGTATAATGGGCGTAATTTCAAAGTTTACAGATGACATGAAACTCAAAAATGTAGTAAAAATGAGGAGGATAGTAACAGTCTCCAGGAGGCATAGACTGGTGAAATAGGTAGGCACGAGGCAAATAACATTTAACGCAGAAAAGTGTGAAGTAATGCATTTTGATAGGATGAATATAAGTGGTACAATTTAAAGGGGGTACAGGAACAAAGAGATGTGGGGGTGCAAGTACACACGTTTTTGAAGGTGGCAGGGCAAGTTGAGAAGGCTGTTATGACAGACAGGTGGTAAGTGTGTGTGGTGGCTTCCACTTTTCACCTCCCAACTGACTGCAATCGTGTTTTGTTAAAATAAAGTGTTAGTCCTTGAGCGTTTTAGGTAAAATAAACAGACAAATGACAGGTTTTCTCATAGGTTAAAAAAGGAAGATAACTATTTATTTTAAACAATTCCCAAAATGGTTGCAACCTTCACCCACTCGCTCATTCACACACGTGCATACAGAAGAATAGATAGATAGAAAAAAAAAGGTAGGATGCAATTAAAATACAAGGTAATGTAAGAGTTCGTGGTTTGCAGAAGAGAGTTGAATCTTCTTGGGAGGAAATTTTTTTTTTTAAAGGTGCAGGCCTGGTTATTTGAAGTCTTGAACTTGCTGATGTGTTGTAGAATTCTATTGGTTAAAACTCAGCTCAAAGTTGGTGGTGTGAATTTGGTTTACCTTCACAGATAGAGTCTCAAAGCCACTTTGTAATTTCTCTGCTGGAAGAACAAAGAACAACAAAGAACAGTACAGCACAGGAACAGGCCATTCGGCCCTCCAAGCCTGCACCGATCTTGATGCCTGCCTAAACTAAAACCTTCTGCATTTCCAGGGACCGCATCCCTCTATTCCCATCCTATTCATGTATTTGTCAAGATGCCTCTCAAACGTCATCATCATACCTGCTTCCACCACCTCCCCCAGCAGCAAGTTCCAGGCACTCACCACCCTCTGTGTAAAGAACTTGCCTCACACATCCCCTCTAAACTTTGCCCCTCTCACCTTAAACCTATGTCCCCTAGTAACTGACTCTTCCACCCTGGGAAAAAGCTTCTGACTATCCACTCTGTCCACGCCACTCATAACTTTGTAAACCTCTATCATGTGACCCCTCCACCTCCGTCGTTCCAGTGAAAACAATCCGAGTTTATCCAACCTCTCCTCATAGCTAATGCCCTCCAGACCAGGCAACATCCTGGTAAACCTCTTCTGTACCCTCTCCAAAGCCTCTACGTCCTTCTGGTAGTGTGGCGACCAGAATTGCACGCACTATTCTAGGTATGGCCTAACTAAATTTCTGTACAGCTGCAGCATGACTTGCCAATTTTTATACTCTATACCCCGACCAATGAAGGCAAGTATGCCATATGCCTTCTTGACTACCTTATCCACCTGTGTTGCCACTTTCAGTGACCTGTGGACCTGTACGCCCAGATCTCTCTGCCTGTCAATACTCCTAAGGGTTCTGCCATTTACTGTATACTTCCCACCTGCATTAGATCTTCCAAAATGCATTACCTCACATTTGTCTGGATTAAACTCCATCTGCCATTTCTCCGCTCAAGTCTCCAACCGATCTATATCCTGCTGTATCCTCTGACAATCCTCATCACTATCCGCAACTCCGCCAACCTTTGTGTCGTCCGCAAATTTACTAATTAGACCAGCTACATTTTCTTCCAAATCATTTATATATACTACAAAGAGCAAAGGTCCCAGCACTGATCCCTGCGGAACACCACTAGTCACAGCCCTCCATTCATAAAAGCACCCTTCCACTGCTACTCTCTGTCTTCTGTGACAGAGCCAGTTCTGTATCCATCTTGCCAGCTCACCTCTGATCCCATGTGACTTCACCTTTTGTACCAGTCTGCCATGAGGGATCTTGTCAAAGGCTTTACTGAAGTCCATATAGATAACATCCACTGCCCTTCCTTCATCAATCATCTTTGTCACTTCCTCAAAAAACTCAATCAAATTAGTGAGACACGACCTCCCCTACACAAAACCATGCTGCCTCTCGCTAATATGTCCATTTGTTTCAAAATGGGAGTAAATCCTGTCCCAAAGAATCCTC
Organism: Heterodontus francisci; assembly: GCF_036365525.1. Classification (NCBI taxonomy): domain Eukaryota; kingdom Metazoa; phylum Chordata; class Chondrichthyes; order Heterodontiformes; family Heterodontidae; genus Heterodontus; species Heterodontus francisci. Next base: position 74,282,096 of record NC_090375.1, read on the forward strand.
TCTAATAATTTCCCTACCACTGACGTAAGGCTCACCGGCCTATAATTTCCTGGATTATCCTTGCTACCCTTCTTAAACAAAGGAACAACATTGGCTATTCTCCAGTCCTCTGGGACCTCACCTGTAGCCAATGAGGATGCAAAGATTTCTGTCAAGGCCCCAGCAATTTCTTCCCTTGCCTCCCTTAGTATTCTGGGGTAGATCCCATCAGGCCCTGGGGACTTATCTACCTTAATGCTTTGCAAGACACCCAACACCTCATTTTTGATAACGAGATGACTGAGACTATCTACACTCCCTTCCTGAAGCTCATCATCCACCAAGTCCTTCTCTTTGGTGAATTGTCGTGGTTGTTCAGTTCTTGGTCAGCGGGGTTCTTTTGTTTAGCTGGATCTCTCTCACATCCTCTGGCTGGAAACTGTATTTCTGTGGTTTTGGCTTGATCCCTCTCTCTCTCTCTCCATGTGGATGCCTTTTAACGTAAAATCCATCGCATTTGAGTCTCTGTCAGGTGATATGGCACTCTCTCCCCTGGTTTGACCAGACAATGGTCCAGGATATGGAAACCATGTTACCTATTGATGTCTGAATGGGGACCATTCTGTTATAATGGTGCTACTTTATAACTATTCATTTTGGTTTCGGCTGTGACTCAGTCTGTCTCCAGAACTCTTTGTTCGTTCATTCATGTAAGTAGGAGTCATCAATATGCAATGGTGCTCCTTTCAATTTCAATGGGTTCTGCCCAGAGCTATTTCAGACAAGGTTAATGTGTTTCATTCTCAACAGACAGAGATGTGTATTTCCAGTACAGGAGGGGTCACCTGACCACTACTCCATTTTGTCTGTGGTACAAGTGTCCATGATCTTGTTCAGTTTTACAGTTGATTTTTTTTATTTTCATATTTCCTCCAATTCATTATATCATCACGGCTCCTTCCAAGCATGACACTATTAACAAGACATACAGGATCCTGGGCTTTATACATAAAGGCATAAGAGTATGAAAGCAAGGATGGTATGCAAGATCTTTATAAATCACTGATTAAGCCCCAGCTGGACATCAATTCTGGGCATCACTCTTTAGGAAGAATGTCAATGCATGAAAGACAGTGCAGAAGAGATTTACTGAATTGGTATCAGTGACGAAGGATTTCAGTTACATGTAGATGCTAGAGAATCTGGGGTTGTTCTCCTTGGAGCAGAGAAGGTTAAGGGAAGATTTGATAGAGATGTTAAAAATCATTAATAGTTTTCATACAGTAAATAAGGAGTTTCCAGTGGCAGAAGAGTCAATAAACAGAGGATACCAATTTAAAGTAATTGGCAAAAGGACCAGAGGCAATCTGAGGAGAAAATAATTATGCAGTGAGTTATTATCTGGAATGCATTGCCTGAAAGAGTGGTGGGAGGAGAATACTAACTTCCAAAAGGGAATTGGATAAATATATGAAGGGGGGAAATTTTAAGTTGTATGAGGAATGAACAGGGGTTTGGGGTTAATTGGCATCAGCATAGGCAAGTAAGTCTGAATAGCCTCTTTCTGTGTTGTATCGTTTCTTCCAGTCACTGCATTTTAATCAATTCTTTGTATGTGAAATGCCTTGAAATGTTCTTGAAAGGTAGGTAAGGTGCTATATAAATATAAATCTTTCTAATCCATTGTGAGATAAAGTATTGTCTTTCCCCAGTTATCAGGCAACCCTAATCACTACGAAAGATCACCTTTTGATATTATATTACATGTCAGTTTAAAACACTGGGCTGAATTTTACTAGCCCCTCGATGTCGCAGGTCGCGGCACGAGGGCCAGTAAAATTCTGGGGGGAGAGGCCCGCCTCAGCCCGCAACGTTGAGAAGGGCACCATATTACTGGCGACGGAGAGACCCGGTGTGGCCCCCCCCAACCCCCGCAGCCTGGTGGCGGGCCCTTCATCAGCATACGCAAAGTAATATTAATCATATGCAAATAAACTTACCTGCAGGCGGCAGCCGTCTCATGCCGATATTATGCCGCGCCTTCGGAACTCTGCACGGAGTTCTGAGGCGAGAACCTGGTGGGGAGGGGGGAGGAATAAAATTTTCAAGGTGGCATGGGTGGAGGAGCAGGGAAAACAAATATTATTAGTTGTGTAAATCGTGGGAAGAGGTTAGAAGGTTGGGGGGGAAGGTTCGGGAAGGGAATAAAGTTTTTTCTGACATTAAATGCCACTTAAATGACCATTGGGGTGGAGTTGGGGAAGGGCCTCCATCACAAATTTTTTTTATTTAATAAAATTTTTCAATGCTACAACTTTAAATATTAAAATTGTACTGAAGGGCTTAAAGCCCTTTAAAAATGGCGCCTGCGCGGTCTCGCTGGACGCCATTGCCAGGGACGCGGCAGCCGCCCCCTTGTGTCATCGGGGGCGTCCGCTCTGCCCCCTCTATTTAAATGAGTCCCCGTGTGTAATATCGCCGTTGTGTTCACCGAGTGCCGCAGCCGAGCATGGTACCCGAATAAAACTCAGGCCATTGTGCAAAATTCAAGCAGCTTTACAAACAAATTCTTAATGAGTAATTTTCTGGCTTTGCACTCCTGGCATGGCAGCCTTGCCTGTCAGGAACACGTATTAATTTAAATGAATGCATGGAAATGTTGTGCAGTGCATGCCTGAGTTTCTGGTATGTGCTCCTGGCAGGTAAAACTGCAGTCAGAATAATTATTGCTTTAGTCTTTATTTATAATCAGAGCTCCTTGGCTCAGTAATTACTTGCTGACTCATTCACTGCTCCCCAGATACCACAGTGATGGTGTTGTATACAAATATATCTAGATAATTGATCATATGAATATAAGAAATAGGAGCACTTCGAGCCCACTCCACCATTCAATGAGACAACTGTACTTTTGATGGCTTGGTACATGTGTTTGATGCAACACGGCCCAATTTCTGGGACCAACAACCTGCGCCCCAAGGATTCCTGAAAATGTCGAACATGCCATTGTGTCAGGCCATTTTTCAGGAGTCTCTAGCGGCTACTAAAACTAGCAGCGATATTCGTAATGTATGTTAGTGAGGGTCTTGGCTACTGTTTGAGGTCCACTTAGAAAAATTGGGCAGCAATGCGCTTGTTCAGGATTCTTCAGCAGCAGGTATGGCCGAAGCAGTAGCCACCAATGAAAGGGAAGTTTATTTTTAAACATTTTTTTTTTTATTTACCTGTGGAAACAGTAGGAGCAGGAGTGATCCCCTGACTCCACAGTCCTCACAATTACCCTACTCAAGTGAAACACAACTGAATTGCACTCTATTTGACATGACCTTAACCCACCTGGATTTCTGGTCATTTGAACAGATCAGAGATTCCTCTGCAACTCCCACCTGAGATACTAAACAAACAATAAAAGCACACTTTGGTTTTCAGACCCCCTTAAGTAATTTAAATACCCACCTGCACCGATTCTTACCTGATTTTAAAAAGCAATATTCCACTCTGGTTAGAGTCCATAACAAGGCCCAATAGTGTCCAAGTGAGTCTAATATTGTTAATTCCACAACTTACACTGCAGAATCTATTTTATTAATGGCTTGAGGGTACATTGAGTTAGATCTGATGCTGGAGGTGCTGAACTCAAGTTCAAAGCTTGAAGTCTCTGAAAAAGTTAACTAAAGCCAAGCGAATCAGTTGTTAGAGTAATAAATTAATATTTTCATAATTGCTAGTGCATCTAATTATATGACTTCCAATTACTGGTAGCCATTTCTTGCCAGATGCTACAAAGACACACGACATAAATTTTTAACTTTGCACCAGATGTATCTCTCCATGGCCAAGATAATTAAGAAGTTGGATTAAAATCAAAACTTTGCACAAGGAAATATGGAACAACTCGATTACTTACAGTAGTCTGATGCTACTTAAAAAGTCACCAAATTGTAAGCCAGGACATGAAGTTATATCTTCACTTAAAAGAATAATTGTAATTTTCATAAAAATGCATTGCTAATATGCTATCTTAAATGACTTTTTGTGCTTAAACAAATGTAAAATCTAATTGGAAAGCATTCCAGTAAGATCACTGGGCAAAATAACCCATTGCTCTCTGTGGAGTACCTCTGCAGCTGCTGTTGAAATCTGTTTCATGCCTCTCTTTTGCACAGTCTCATATCAGTGATGTGATCTGTAAGAGCTGGTCAACATAGAATTTGCAAATGTTGCCTTAGTGCTTTTTCTTAGTGCAGTGTATTTGATGAGATTGTCTTCACAGCATCTTGTACACACGACATGTTTGTGTGTCCACATTAAAAAGAAAAGTTCTTCAATGAAATGTAGTGGCCAACTGGAGTAGAAGGTGTGCAGATTCATCAGAATATCTCTAGTAAGAAAAAAACATTAGTGACTGCACAAATTGCATAACAATTTAACTACAGCAAGGACTCCAGAATAGCTTGTTATTTGTCATTTCAGGCACTGAACATTGGTTAATAACACTCAGGCTCAGAGCACTTTACTGACTAAAAGTCCCATTGAGCATTTCAGCATATAGATTGTAGATATGTCATGGAACTATTTTCTTCTCCTCTGTTTAAAGACAGTGTGCCTTTAAGACTGAGCACAGTGTGCCAGCAGCTGCACCTGTTTCCTAGACCACAGCAGGAGAGAGAAGGTCACATGGTGTACTGTAACTTTTAACTGTGGATAAAGACTGGCTTCAACTGGTTTGAACTAGAGTCCAGTGAAGCGTGCTCTGAAGGAAGAAGTTGCCTATCTCTCTTAGCAAGAAAATCTATATTTATCTTCAGGCTCTGTTTGCCTAAGGAGAAAAAAAAACTCTGGAAAAAAAGAACGTTTGCCTTCAAGAGGGACTCTGTCGTTTGTTTGTGTTTGCTGGAATTCTCAGTAAAGTTTCTACTGAAAAACCACCAATTTTAGAATCCAAACAGACATGTAGCTATACCCGTTGTTAAAAGAACTGTGTGACGCCTGCTGCATCTGAAGTGCGTCGAATGCTTGTTTATTAAAAGACTGTTTCGTCGAATTCGCCTGAAGACTTCAAGTGGCATCTGATTGTTCTAATTTGGGACACCTCACCAACCAGGAACATAACTCACCAGGACTTACAACCCAGCTACTTATTTTCTTAAAAAATACTATTTTTAAAAACCAGCTAACCATTGTTAGTTTTTGAATGTATGCTTGTGTGCATGGGGAGGCTTAGGTTAAATACGAAGTTATAACATCTTTAGACATAGGTTTATCTTAATAGTGTTAAGATTTAGTTTATTAATAAATAGTTAATTTGTTGTTGTCTAAAGATACCTGGTTTGGTGTACTTTATTCTGGGGGTTAATAAAGTGTTTAATTTGGCTAAAGGAAAACTTTAATAATATGCTGTGACCTGTGGAATATTGGGACTAAATTGACAGTGCATTACTCCCACCTCGGTTGTAACAGATTAAATATAAAAATATGTTTACATGTAGAGTAGGATGATATCGTCTGAGAACTTTATGTTTGAAAAGGCCTATTAAGCAACAATCAAGCTTTGATATGTGCCTGACATATCAGTTTTAAATATTTACCACAGGGAATCTCACATGAAAAATACTTTTATGTAGTTCTCAAAATAAACCTTTTGCATTACTGATAGACTCTAATAGACTGGTGCTGTATCCCCCCTAGCAGACTGGTTCTTCCTTTCCATCCATTATGAAGTGCTAGTTCATATTGCAGAACAAATTTGCATATTTTGGGGCAATTTAAATTCCTCCTACACCAATTAACTTACAATTGTGGGAATTATTAACTTGCCGGCAGTAGCCAGTCTCTTCCCGATGTGTGATGGCATATTGTGAATTAGATTATGTTTAGTTTTAACAGACTTTCCCTGTGCTAAAATAGCCTGCAGCAAAAGCACGCAGAGCCTGGCTGGGGTGATAGAGCTGGAGATTCATCACAAGATCTTGTTACCCAAAAATTGAATTTAGAAGTGTAACTTGATAGAAATGTACATTTCTTTTCAGTGTTGGTGAGACTCTATTCTGCAACATAAATTCTAGACATTCTTAAGTTTTGAGTTCACTTCCTCCATCTTCTCTGGGAAAGTGGTACTGCATGCCATTTCTTTCTTAAACAAATAAAGTAACAGAACTTGAAGACATATGCATTTTTAGGCTTACATGTTGACATATTATAGGGAATGGGGGTCATTTACAATGTGTTCCTTTCAGACATAATCAGAACTTCATGTTGCATAATTAACAGTATAAAAACAGAAAATAGCAAAAATGCATAGCAGATCTGATCATTGTTCAAGAGAGAAAATTGTGTCATCCTTCATGAAATCCTATGAACTGTTATATACATTTCTGCTTTTATTGCTGTTGTTACCTGTGATTTTTTTTCCTAATTTGGCAGAATCATGCCACACCTTGGTTGGGCAAGTGTTCCACTTACCTCAATGATCTGCCGTTCCATTCCCACCTATGCCCCCTTCCCACAAGATTTGTTGGGCTGGATTTTACCAAGCCCCCAAAGATCTGTGGCGGGGAGGGAGGAGCCAGAGATGGGTCCAGAAGAGGCCTGCCATGGAGCTCAATGCTGGGAGGGCCCAGCCTGATCCTGCCAGCAGCAGTGAGGGTCCATGGCGGCATCCCCACCACTGGGTGACGGGAACTGAATCTAAATATTTAAATGAATGACTTGAATACATTTAAATAAATTTACCTGGAACCTTCCATGCCCTCCGCGATCTTCAGCGCAGCAGCCATCATTCCCGCGCCTTCAATTCCCCTTCCAGGGAAAAGTGACGCGACACTGGTGGGGAGGGGGGAGGAATTAAAACTTTCACTACGGGGAGATGCGGAAATGGGGTCAAATAAACATTATGGGCTGAATTTTATTGGGGCACCACCATCCGCAGCAGCGCCATTTCAACTCAGCGTGGCACTCGCATTTAGCAGCTGCTGCAGGGCCCCCGCGATATTACGCGTGGGGGCTCATTAGCATCACTGCGCCGAGCCTTGCCCCCCGATATTACGTGAGGAGAGGCGGGACATTCGGTGCAGCGAGAGTTTTTGACAGTTGTGCAGCAGGTGCTGGGACCCTATTTTAAGCACCTCAGCACCTGCTTCCTGACAGCTGTCAAAGAATACTTACCTGACTGCTGAAGAGTGGGGCTGCTGTCAATCTGGCAGCAAAGCAGAAAATGCTACAGAAACTCAGCAGGTCAGGCAGCATCTGTGCAGAAAGAAGCTTGTCCAAGTTCACAGACCTGAAAGTTAACTCTGTTTCTCCCTCCACAGATGCTGCCTGACCTACTGGATTTCTGCAGCACTTTCCGCTTTGCTGCCACATATTTACCCTGCTGTGTCCCAGTGTCCTGTGAAGTTGTGATCCCCTTCTCCCACTCAAGTGTAATATTCCTTCTTGTAGGCGTGCTGGACCTGGGTGAACAATCTTAAATTTGCACATTCCAGCACGTGAGACTTCAATACACCATAAAAGGTATTACAGAGGTTTACAGAGAACACACTGACACAAATGGGAATGCACGGGTGTCACAGCAATGTAAATACATCTTTCACTAAATGTTCCTCACCAACATGTGTGTCCTTTTCTCTGTGCGAATGATATGTGCCAGCATGTAGCACCAATGTCACATCCCTTTGCACCATTGGCCCTTAAGAAGAGCCAACATATGCAAAAACATCATTGCCATGCCACCATTACTCATGAACGTCCCCACGGATGCAGTGACATGGACATTGGCTCAGTCAGCTGCTGCCTCTAATGGTTTACACAAGGATGCTCACAGCAGGTGAGCGAGGGTGATGTGTGACTTGCAGAGCTCATGTCGGTTCCTATGGAGTAGACAGCCTTTGTCTGATAAGCCACTTTCATACATCCCTACCTCACTGCTAGCCCTGCGTGCAGAGCCTGGGTGTCATCTGCCCTCCCATGCGTCTTTCAGATTGTAGGTCCTCAGCATCCCCATAGTCCGAAAAGGAATCCTGTTGACGGCTCTCCTCATCATGCCAGGCCTATTGGGTGCGTAGTTGTGCAGAGCAGCAAAGAAAGGAGATGGCCTTTTGGCCCTTAGTACAGGCCATCATCCTATCCATACAGGCATTGGAGGCACTCTTTCAGCATGCCGATTGCCTGCTCAATGGTGGCTCATGTAGCTCAGTGGCTGATGTTGTATCCCTTCTCTGCAGCTGTGGTGGAGTCTCTCACCAGTGTCGGGAGCCCTGTCTGCAAAGGGTTGCTCCTATCTCCAAGAAGCCACCCCTCCATCTGTGCCAGTTCAGTGAACAGCGGTGGCTGCCAGGACTGGTGCAAGACCCAGATGTCATGGCAGCTGCCTGAGAAGCGCTCACACATTCGCTGCAAGCATCTGCGATGATCACATAGCAGCTTCACTGAGATTGAGAGGGCTCCTTTAATGGTGATGTCTGCAGGTGGTAGCCTGGCAGTAGGCCTGATGGCCACATGAGTGCAGTCTATGAACATTACAACCTATGGTTCTCCGGCAATGGTGCCAGAACCAATGGCCCTCTGGGCCTGGCTGTGAGAGTCCGTCCTGAAGCGGATATCCTCACTGGCCCTCCGGTGCAGGGCATTGGTGACTTTCTGTGATGTAGCAGTGCATTGCTGACAGTGTGGGCCCCTAAAAGGCTGCAGATGCGTCAGGCTTGAGAACCGCTGCCACTATGAGGAACAAAGGCATGGGATGTCCACCAGAGCCCATGGGCTAAAACATAGAAACATAGAAAATAGGAGCAGGATTAGGCCATTTGGCCCTTTGAGCCTGCTTCGCCATTCATTATGATCATGGCTGATCATCCAACTTAGTAGCCTGTTCCGGCTTTTGCCCCATACCCTTTGATCCCTTTAGACCCAAGAGCTATATCTAACTCCTTCTTGAAAACGTACAATGTTTTGGCCTCAACTGCTTTCTGTGGTAGTGAGGTCCACAGGCTCACCACTGTCTGGGTGAAGCAATTTCTCCTCATCTCAGTCCTGAAAGGTTTACCCCATATCCTTAGACTATGACCCCTGGTTCTGGACTCCCCCACCATCAGGAATATCCTTCCTGCATCTACCCTGTCACGTCCTGTTAGAATTTTATAGGTTTTTGTGAGATTCCCCCTCACTCTTCTGAACTCCAGCGAAAATAATCCTAACCGACTCAATCTCTCCTCATACGTCAGTCCCGCCATCCCAGGAATCAGTCTGGTAAACCTTCGCTGCATTCCCTCTATAGCAAGAACATCCTTCCTCAGATAAGGAGACCAAAACTTCACACAATATTCCAGGTGCGGCCTCACCAAGGCCCTGTATAATTGCAGCAAGACATCCCTGCTTCTGGACGCGAATCAGGCCAACATACCATTTGCCTTTTTTACCGTCTGTTGCACCTGCATGCTTACCTTCAGCGACTGGTGTACGAGAACACCCAGGTGCATATTCCCCTCTCTCAGTTTATAGCCATTCAAATGATAATCTGCCTTCCTGTTTTTGCTACCAAAGTGGAATAGCTCACATTTATCCACATTATACTGCATCTGCCATGCATTAGCCCACTCACTCAACTTGCCCAAATCACCCTGAAACCTCTCTGCATCCTCCTCAGAACTCACCCTCCCACCCAGTTTTGTGTCATCTGCAAATTTGGAGATATTACATTTAGTTCCCTCATCTAAATCATTAAAGTATATTGTGAATAGCTGGGGTCCTAGCACCGATCCCTGCGGGTAGCCCACTAGTCACTGTCTACCATTCGGAAAAAGACCCATTTATCCCTACTCTTTGTTTCCTGTCCACCAACCAATTTTCTATCCATCGCAATACACTACCTCCAATCCCATGCGCTTTAATTTTACGTGCTAATCTCTTATGTGGGACTTTGTCGAAAGCCTTCTGAAAGTCCAAATAAACCACACCCACTGGCTCCCCCTCATCAACTCTACTAGTTATATCCTCGAAGAATTCTAGTAGATTTGTCAAGCATGATTTCCCTTTTGTAAATCCATGCTGACTCTGTCCGATTTTACCACTGTTCTCCAAGTGCTCTGCTATATAATCTTTGATATTGGACTCTAGAATTTTCCCCACTACCGACGTCAGGCTGACTGGTCTATAATTCCCTGCTTTCTCTCTACCTCCCTTTTTAAATAGTGGGGTTACATTAGCTACCCTCCAATCTGTAGGAACTGTTCCAGAGTCTATAGAATCTTGGAAGATGACCACCAATGCATCCACTATTTCTTGGGCCTCTTCCTTAAGTACGTTGGGATGCAGACCATCAGGCCCTGGGGATTTATCAGCCTTCAATCCCATCAATTTCCCCAACACCATTTCTCTACTAATATTGATTTCTTTCAGTTCCTCTCCCTCACTAAGCCCTGTGTTCCCCAACATTTCTGGTATGATATTTGTATCCTCCTTTGTGAAGACAGAACCAAAGTATGCATTTAGTTGGTCAGCCATTTCTTTATTCCCCATAATAAATTCCCCCGTTTCTGACTGTAAGGGACCTACATTTGTCTTCACCAATCTTTTTCTCTTCACACACCTATAGAAACTTTTATAGTCAGTTTTTATGTTCCCCGCAAGCTTGCTCTCGTACTCTAATTTCCCCTTTTTAATCCCTTGGTCCTCCTTTGCTGAATTCTAAACTGCTGCCAATCCTCAGGTCTGTTGTTTTTCCTGTCAAATTTATCTGCCTCTTCCTTGGATCTAATGCTACCTCTAATTTCCCTTGTAAGCCACGGTTTGGCTACCTTTCCTGTTTTACTTTTGCGCCAGACAGGGATAAACAGGGCTGCAGGTCATCTTTGAGCAGGGCACAGAGACGTGTCACCACCCTCTTTGTATGCGCAATCTCCTCTGACACTGGTGCTCTGACATCCGAGGGCATGTCTTGTGGGGCCTGTAGTTGCATGGCAACCATAATGGCAGGCTCCCCTTGGGGGCTGCTGCTCACAACCAGGGGCCTCTACGGGGATCACACCTGCTTGTTGATATTGCCTCTGGCGCATATAGATCCTCACGTGCAGAAGATAACATTATGTAGGATGAGCCATGCCTATTTCCATGTGATAAATAAAGTTGAACCCTGCATGTATTCGAAGGTTCCTAACAGGGGGCATGGGTTGGTATTGACTGGTACATCAGCTGCTTTCCTGGATCAACTATGTGACCTGCCATGTCATTGCCCATCTTGGCCAACTCTCAGAGTGGCACATCATAAACACATCAAGATACTACCAGCTGAATTGATTGATGCCGCCATCCATAAAACCTTAATACTCCTGCCCTTTCTGGCACCCTCCCCACACACAGGGTGCCTAGTGTGCCATTGCCCCCTCACAAGCACTGTTAACAGAGGGATGGTGTACAGTACCTCCCTTCATGCCAGCACAGCTTTATCTTCAGTAATCCCAGACCCCCTCACTTTAAGAATGCAGAGTTAGACCCCTGCATATCCCCCCTCCCTCCTCCCTTTAAGAATGCAAAGTTAGACCCCTGTGTATCCACCCCTCCCTTCTCCCTTTAAGAATGCAGAGTGAGGGCCCGCCGACTTTTCAGATCGTGAATGTGATGGCCGCCCGTTCAACGAAAAATCCAGCAGTGTCAGTGGAGAGGTGGCGGGTTGCATAATCAGCATAGGTAAGTAATCATTACCATATGTTGATTGTGGTGCTGCCGCCGTGCTGCAGAGATCTGCACCGAGGTCCCGCCGCCGCCGGTAAAATGCGGCGGGCCTGTCTCGAAGTTGCGGGTCAAGGCGGGCCTCTCTCCACAGCATTTTACCAGCCCCTGTGCCATGATCTGTGGCATCAAGGGGCTGGTAAAATTCAGCCTAATGGGTGTAGGGGATGGTGGGAAGGGTTGAACTTTAAACTTTGAACAGTCTGGAGGTGGGAAAGGTCAGATTTAAAAGGTAAGTGTTCTGTTGGTGGTGGGGGGGGAAGGGTAAATACTTAATGTAATTGTTATTGGGGGGTGGGAAAGGGGTGTTAGAAATTTCTTTGATAAATTTTGGGGGATAGGTTTTTAAAAATGTAAATATGCTGGCAGGGTCTGGCTGCCCTTTCAAAATGGCATCAGCACATTGCCGGCAACGGACAGCCTGCCCCCTCCACGTGATTGAGGGGGCGGTCTGCCCCGGCTATTTAAATGAGTCACTGTGCGGGAGATTGCAGCTGCTCTCTGGCATGTGGCCTGTGCGTGCGGGCTGACATTTTTTGAGCTCACCTTAGAGATCGGCAGTAACCTCAAAAAATCCAGCCCATTGAGCGATCACTCAGTTGATTTCCTGGATTGACTTAATTTAAGCAGGGTCCCTAAACTAGGGATGTGTGGAGAATGGGTGAAGTAGGCCTCAGGAGCCTGTCTCAGTGTGCCCAGGTGCCTTGGAGCTATCCCAAAAATGAAAACAATTTATTTTTACTTATTGTTTTCCAAATAATACCTGATCCTATGTAATTGATGACCCTGCTATTTTTTGCACCAGCTAGGCAGCCTTTTCATTTTAAAAGCCCCCATGTCTACCATAGCAACCCTAGATGCCAGGAATGCAGATGTTTCTACCACCCAACATTGTTAGAGCAGAAATGACAAAAAATACAGGCAGTATATTCCTATAATTAATGTGCTATCACAATATGCATTCCATATGTGGTTGGATATGTTGTATATCTGTCACTGCCTGATGGAAAATCTTGAAATGGCAAAGGAGAACCATTTGAGCAGCTGCTGAAGGATTTTCTGTTGTATTGCAGTAGAGTTCCATCAGAGAGCTACATTGGTGAGACATGTCTAGTACAGCATCTTAAGAAGTTTCTATGTAGTCTCTCTGTTTCTATGCAGAAAACTCACTGTATCTGTACAGAATACAGCTTTTGTTCTCCATCAAGAGATAGAGAAAGCTTTCCCCATGAATGGAATCAATCTTGTTTTCAAGGATGACATTTTATAATACGTATTTTTGACTTTTTATGATATCTAAAGAAAATTAGCTATTAAACTTGATTTGCATTTTCATATAATGATTTACGTGGATGAACCGTTTTAACAAAGGGGAAATTATTTTCCAGGAGGAATGCATTGCTATTTTACATAAAGAGATTGATGCCATTACATATGCCATAGCTTTAATTCATGCAATTGCAGGTTTACTTTGAGCAAGTGTTGTTATTCTTAATTGCACACTCATTTACACCAATAAAGTGGTGATTATATAGATTATTTCTATATTTATGATAGTCAGTGATTCAAAAGACTATAATTAGCTGAATAATACCTGCATTTCGCAAACAGTACTAATGTTGTCATAATATATAATAGTCAGCTGAATGATTAAAAGAAGAATTTACATTTATGCAATGCCTTTCACCTCATGATATCTCGAAGAACAACAATCACTGAAGTTTTAAGCATTGTTACTTTTAACGTTGGGAAAGGAAAGCTATCCTTTTTACTACACAAAATATTCCTCTCTTACTTTGGCTGTCATGACTGCGCTGGTTAATGTTTTAATGATTCCCGCCTTCAAGGTCAGAAAAAACAAATTCAGTTGCTATCAGTAACAATTATCCTCACAGCTGATCCCTTGTGAGCAGGTTTTTATTCTTACTGCCAAGACATTTAAAAAATCAGTTCTATTAAAATACCTAAGACTGTTTAATCGTCATATGAAATTTATTTAATTCAAATGAATTCTTATCAATCTAAATGAATTCTTCTTATCTCCATCTAGCTGACAGTGGTTTCCCAAGTCTGTCCACTCAAAATGGTTGATTTTGTTCAAGATCTCAGCTGTTAAGTCTGTGATTTACTTCATGGCACATAGCAATTTGAGGAGAAAACTCATAAATATTAATAGGATAGCATACGACCTCCAATAGTATGGGAGCCGGGGTGGTGGGGAGGGGGTTGCCATTTTCCGGAAGAATGGGTTTCCCTCAGTTCCTGCCAAATTTAACACAGACATCAGAGAGTCTGGAGACAGATTGAGGATTGCGAGACATCAGAGAAAATGGAGATGCATTGGGAGCTGGAGAAACATTGGAGAGATTGGAGATACAGGTGTTGGGTTGGTGTTGAAGACATTGGAAGAAACAGAAACACATGGTGGGGCGGGGGCAGAGACAATGGGGAAGAGGAGATCGGAGGTGCAGGGGAGATCGCAGGTGCAGGGGTGGAAGATCAGAAAGGTCAGTGGAAGAGATCAAAGACATCAGAGGGGAAAATTGGAAGGATCGGATTGTTGGGAGATCATGGCATAATTTAATCGTGTCATAAGTAAAGGCGATAGGTACCACTGTTGGTGATCTGTTTTGCTGCCTGATTTTAGATATAACTGCAAATCGTTAGTTTTCTCTTTTGGTTTCTAGGCTTCAGAGAAGAACTCAGGTTGGCAAGCCTACAAAGGATTGAGAAACATATCAATGAGTGAGCCAATTTATCCTTTGTCCAGTAGAGTAGTTGACTATATTATCCTGGGTGCATTTTTGCTGCTATGTACTAATGAGTACTGACCTCAGGCCTCTACCGGACTCTAGCTGTAGGTCAATAAAGAGCCAAAGACATTTGTTCTTCTAAGTGTTAGAAGTCCTGGGTTTAGAAGGTGTTGTCAAAGGAGCCTTGGCGAGTTGCTGCAGTACATCTTGTCGTTGGTATACACAGCTGCCACTGTGTGCAGTGATGGAGGGAGTGAATGTTAAATAGTGGAAGGGGTGCTGATCAAGTGGGTTGCTTTGTCTTGGATGGTGTCGAGCTTCTTGAGTGTTGTTGGAGCTGCACTCATCCAAGCAAGTGGAGAGTATTCCATCAGACTCCTGACTTGTGCCTTGTGGATAATGGGCAGGCTTTGGGGAGTCAGGAGGTGAGTTACTCGCCGCACGATTCCCAGCCTCTGACCTTCTCTTGTAGCCATATGTGGCTCATCCAGTTCAGTTTCTGGTCAATGGTAAGCCCCAGGATGTTGATGGTGGGGAATTCAGCAATGATAACACCATTGAATGTCAAGGGGAGATGCTTAGATACTCTTTTGTTGAAGGTGGTCATTACCTGGCACTTGTGTGCCGTGCACGTTACTTGCCACTTATCAACCCAAGCCTGGATGTTGTCCAAGTCTTGCTGCTTGAGGGTACAGACTGCTTCATTGTCTGAGGAATTATGAATGGAACTGATCACTGTACAATCATCAGTGAACATTCCCACTTCTGACCTTATGATGGAAGGAAGGTCTATGATGATACAGCTAAACATACTGCCTTGAAGGACTGCCTGCAGTGATGTCTGGGGCTGTGATGGTTGGCTTCCAGAAATCACTACTATCTTCCTTTGTGCAAAGTAGACTCCAGCCAATGGAGAGTTTTCACCCAATTTCCATTGACTTCAATTTTCCTAGGGCTCCTTAATTTCACACTTTGTGAAATGCTGCCTTAAAGTCAAGGGCAGTCACTCTCACCTCACCTTTGGAATTCATCTCCTTTGTCCATATTTTGACTAAGGTTGGAATGAGGCCTGGAGCTGAGTGATCCTGGCAGAACCCAAACTGAGCATTGGTGAGCAGATTTTTGCTACTTGATAGCATGGTTGACCATACCTTTCATCACTTTGCTGATGATTGAGAGTAGACTGATGGGGTGGTAGTGGCCTGATTGGATTATCTTGCATTTTGTGGAAGGACATACCTGGGAAATTTTCCACTTTTTTGTGTAGATGTCAGTTTTGTAGCTGTATTGGAATAGCTTGGCTAGAGGCAAGGCTAGTTCTGGAGTATAAATGTTCAGCAGTGCAGTCAGGATGTTGTCACGGCCCATAGTCTATGCTGTATCCATTGTGATCAACCATTTTTTGATGTCACATGGCGTGGATTGAATTGGCTGAAGTCTGGCATCTGTAATGCTGTGGATCTCAGGAGGAGACGAGGCGGATCATCCACCCGTCACTTCTGGCTGAAGATGGATGTAAATGCTTCAGCCTTGTCTTTTGCATTGAGGTGCTGGGCTCCCCCTTCATTGAGGATGAGGATATTTATTGAGCCTCCTCCTCTGGTTAGTTGATTAATTGTCCACCACCAAGCATGACTGGATGTGGCAGGACTGCAGAGCTTTGATCTGATCTTTTGGTTGTGGGATTGCTTAGCTCTGTCTATAACATGCTGCTTCTGCTGTTTAACATGCATGTAGACCTGTGTTATAGCTTCAGTAGGTTGGCATCCTATTTTCAGGTATGCATTGTGTTGCTCCTAGCATGCTCTCCTGCACTCCTTATTAAATCAGGAGTTATCCCCTGCCTTGATGGTAATGGTAGATTGAGGGATATGTCAGGTCATGAGGTTACAGATTGTGGTTGAATACAATTCTGCTGCTGCTGATGGCCCACAGTGCCTCATGGGTGCCCAGTTTTGAACTACTAGATCCATTCTGAATCTACCCCATTTAAGATGGTTGTAGTGCCACACAACACGATGGAGGGTGTTCTTGATGTGAAGATGGGATTTCGTCTCCACAAGAACTGCGCAATGGTCACTCCTACCAATACTGTCATCTCAATTTTGTTCTCTCACCACTTGGTGCAGGCCCAGTCTGGCAGCTATGTCCTTCAGGCCTCGACCAGCTCATTCTGCAATAGTGCTACCAGCCATTCATGGTGATGGACATTGAAGTCCCCTACCCAGAGTAAATTCTGTGTCTTTGCCACCTTTAGTACTTCTTCCAAGTGGTGTTCAACATGGAGGAGTACTGATTCATGAGATGAGGGAGGCAGTAGGTGGTAATCAGCAGGAGGTTTCCTTGTCCATGTTCGACCTGATGCCATCTACTGTTGGAACAATCTATTTGTGCTTTAGAATGAATAGAACCATCATGGATTTTGTATAAAGTTGTTTTTTGAGACAAAGTTATTTTACGAACTGTGTCATTATCTGTAGTCAAGATATTTGGTCATGGATCATGTCCATGTACTGCTCAGACAATAAGCACACTGCTTTAAAGTATGTCGGAGATAAATAATTTTCCATAACCCCATTAGTCACTAATTGGATGAATGACTGCACTATTTCCAGTGGCCCATTCAGCTATCAGAGAAGCATAGCCTGTGACATGATTTCTGTCCATGGAAGAGTAATATACAAAGATCCATAATTGCTGAAAGGAAAAGTGAGAATTCTTCTTTACATTTTCACCAATATACTGGCTTTGACATTCGTCTTGTTCCAAGAGTTATTAGAATTATGTTTCACTTCCTTTACCAAAGGTATTGTCCTCAATTTCAACAGTCTTATATGATAGTTTGCAAGGTGCACCCAGACAAATATAAACAGACAGCAGAGTACCAATCCGATCTTTTTTCAAAGAAATATAGAATTAAAGTTATTGTCACTGAGCCACTGGGGAAATATCCAAATGGAAGCAAAGCAATTCCACAGTCAGATGTAAGCTATTCTTAACTGTTCCAGAAACCACATTTACCCCCAAGACAATAATGCCCTTTTCCATATTTTGGCTTATCTTCTGTTATTTGTAATATCACATAATATATCATTTATTTTACGTATTCAGGGCATGACAACCAGGACAGTTCATCTATGAAAGGTCTTTTGTCCTCATCTAGATTTCTGATTATCTTAAAATCCATGAAAAGGACATAAGCTTCACAAATTTGACTTGTGATTTCTGGAAGCACAGAATAACTTGCAGAAATTTTACTGAAGTTACAATGAGACATAGAGTCATAGAGTTATACAGCACAGAAGCAGGCCCTTCGGCCCATCGTGTCCGTGCCGACCATCAAGCACCTATCTATTCTAATCCCATTATCCTGCACTTGGCCTGTAGCCTTGTATGCTATGTCGTTTCAAGTGCTCATCTAAATACTTCTTAAATGTTGTGAGGGTTTCTGCCTCTACCACTCCTTCAGGCAGTGTGTTCCAGATTCCTACCACCCTCTGGGTGAAAACATTTTTCCTCAAATCCCCTTTAAACCTTCTGCCCCTTACCTTAAATCTATGCCCCCGGTTATTGACATGTCCGCTAAGGGAAAAAAGTTTCTTCCTATCTACCCTATTTATGCCCCTCATAATTTTGTATATCTCAATCAAGTCCCCCCTCAGCCTTCTCTGCTCTAAGGAAAACAACCCTAGCCTATCCAGTCTCTCTTCATAGCTGAAATACTCCAGCCCAGGCACCATCATGTTTAATATCCTCTGCACCCTCTCCAGTGCAGTCACATCCTTGCTATAGTGTGGTGACCAGCACTGTACACAGTACTCCAGCTGTGGCCTAACTAACGTTTAATACAGCTCCATCATAACCTCCCTGCTCTTATATTCTGTGCCTTGGCTAATAAAGGCAAGTATCCCATATGCCTTCCTAACCACCTGATCTACCTGTGCTGCTGCCTTCAGTGATCTGTGGACAAGTACACCAAGGTCCCTCTGACCCACTGTACTTGCTAGGGTCCTACCATCCATTGTATATTCCCTTGCCTTGTTAGTCTGCCCAAATTGCATCACCTCACACCTCTCAGGATTAAATTCCACTTGCCACTGCTCTGCTCATCTTACCAGCTCATCTATATTGTCCTGTAATCTAAGACTTTCCTCCTCATTATTTACAACACCACCAATTTTCATGTCATCCGCGAACTTACTGATCATACCTCGTCTAAGTCATTAATGTACACTACAAACAGCAAGGGTCCCAGCACTGATCCCTGCGGTACACCACTGGTCACAGTCTTCCAATCGCAAAAACAACCCTCAACCATCACCCTCTGCCTCCTGCCACTAAGCCAATTTTGGATTCAATTTGCCCTGGAACCCATGGGCTCTTACCTTCTTAACCAATCTCCCATTCGGGACCTTATCAAAAGTCTTACTGAAGTCCATGTAGACTACACCAACTGCTTTACCCTCATCTACACATCTAGTCACCTTCTCGAAAAATTCAATCAAGTTTGGAAAATCAGAGACATGCCACAGCCCACTTCATAGTGCAACAGCTCAAGTAAGTGATGGCTATGTTAAAGGAAGAGATAAAGGCAAAGATATTGGTTTGTGCTCATTTTTCAGGTATAAAAATGGCTCAAAGCATACCAATTTAGCATTGGGACAGCCTGTGCCCAATTTCCTCAGGCATTGGTCCCATTGCCAAATTTGTGCGGACAATTTTTAGACATTCCAGGTGGAGACCTAAAACAGGCATTAGGTCATTTACCTATGTTAAGCTGGGGCCTAACACCCATTTAATATACCCGTTATAAAATTAGGATTCTCCCGTGGCTCCCATGGTGGCCAAGAAGAGGTAAGTGCTCAGTGTAAATTTTTTAAATTACAAATTCTGTGGAACCAAGAGGTGCAGGATTGCTTTCCTTGACTCGACAGTCAGCCATCAGCCCTTGCATTGCCCAATCTAACCGCCATCCTGGAACTTAGATGGGGCTGCTCCTGATGGCCTAAAGTTAATTCTTCCCATGGGCCGCTCTGCTCATGGAGTCCCGACAGATGTCAGCAGCTCTCCCTGAACATGTAGGTGAGGTTTGCGCCCAATTTTAAGATGGTTTCAGGCCTTTCTCTTTGGCCATATCCTGCTCACATGAAAAGAGTCTGAAAAGAGGTTCAGGACAGAAATCTACCCCTTTTGTTAGGCAGATAGGAGCAATATTACATGAAGCTTCTCTAATGCTATTCTGTGATGATTTCAGGTCTGAATCTGTTTATTCTAAAGGTGGTGCAAGAGCAGAGAGACTGGGGATATATGTGCACAATCATTGAAGGTGGCAGGGAATGTTGAGAGAGTGGTTAATAAAGCATACCGGATTCAGTGTTTTATAAATAGAGATTTTTGTGGAGTTCCAAAAGACACTCGGCACGTCCAAGTCAGCTGATTGGAGAAGCTGAGCCTGTTCTCCTTGGAGAAGAGAAGATTCAGGGGAGATTTGATACAGGTTTTCAAAATTGTGAGGATTCTAGACAGAGTAGATAGGGAAAAACTGTTCCCATTGGTGGAAGGGACAAGAGCCAGAGGAAAACAATTTAAGGTGATTGGCAAAAGAAGCAATGGCGACATGAGGAAAAATCTTTTTTAAGCAGCAAGTGGTTAGGATCTGGAATGCACTGCCTGAAAGTGTGTTCGAGGCAGATTCAATTGTGGTTTTCAAAAGATAATTAGATAATTATCTGAGGTGGAAAAGCTTTGCAGGGCTATGCAGAAAAGGTAGCAGAGCTGGACTAATAAGTTGCTCTTGCAGAGCGCCAGCACAGAATTGATGGGCTGAATGGCCTCCTTCTCTGTTGTCACCATTCTATGGTGCAAGTGACATCAAGTATGCTCCCAGCATGGATCCACTGTTGAAGGAGCATGAATCAGTAGTCGGACCATATTTTCATTATGGAGGTGGTAAACAGGAGCCAAGTCTGATTTTGGGTCAGATTTTGGTGGGAAACTGGCTCAGGTTCACATTTTCAAATGGGTAAACCCTTAATTGGTATGGAGACTGGTTTTCTGTCCACTTAGAGCCAGTGGGATTGAAAATGGCAGTGGGTCAGTTCAAATCTGGGGCTCATGTAGACGTCCATGGCAGCCATCACTGAGGTTGCTTGTTGTCCTGAGGGAGAGATCTGCACCAGAGGGAAATGAATTGTCACAGGGGAGCTGGAGGCCTGGCAGTAGGGGCAGGGCAGACCCTCGCTTTGTCAATGCCCACTTGGATCTAATGCTGGAGGCCGTGAGGGACAGGAGGGAGGTACTCTTCCCAGAGGGTGGCAGGAGGAGTCCACCTCATTGTGCAGCAAGGGCACCTGTCTGTTCAGTGTTATCCCCCTCTGCCTCCTCTTCCTCCTCCTGTCTTCGCTCCTGCTCCTCCTGCAATGATCTGCCTCCTTTCAGGGCCTTGCTGTACTCAAGGTCCACACCTTTCTGGAGAGTCATGTTATGGAGAGTGAAGCAGACCACCATAATGTCAGAGACCCTTGCAGGGTATTGGAGGGTGCCGCCCGATGGTCCAGGCACCAGAATTGCATCTTCAGAAGCCCTATGACCTGCTCAATGGTTGGCTTGCTGAGCAGGTGGCATTGGTTGTATCACGTGTGTACCTCTGGGAAACTGACAGGTTGGGAAGCCTTCAAACAGTGAAACTCAATAGCTGTTACCATGCCTAAGTGAGAGGCTGCTGCTCACAGCACTTCCTCTGAGAGTGTTCTCTCACTGCTTGACAGGTGAGTTCTAACTTCTTGGAAGTCAGTTCATCTGTCTTGGTCTTCATTCACTTTGATCTGCACTTCACTAATGTCAGCCTTCACTGCGGCATGGAAGCAGCTTAGACAGCTCTACTTTGGATCTCTGGTGAGGAACAAGAGGAGCAGCAACACCAATAGCAGCAGGAGCAACACCAATACAGCAGCAGATCCCTTCTCCTCAGCCACGTTCTGCTTCACAGGACAGAGGGGATGAATACAAGGATGCACCTCAAAGGAGGCAATGGTCCTGGCACAGGGTCTGCAGGCAGAAGATCGACTCTCTCGACATGTGTGAGCACCAGTGCCTCAGGAGGTTCACGCTGACATCTGCAGCCTCCTGGAACAAGACTTCCTTCCCAGTGGAGCAGGTGGGCACACATTGCCAGTGGCCATCAAGGTGTCTGTCACTGGAGAGCCACCTCCTGGTTCTCTGCCTGTCTCTGGAGTTCTGTGCTCTCTTCTGCAAGGAGAGAAAGCAGAGGGCTGTGAGTGAGAAATGGATTGTGTGGATAGGAGGATAATGTTTGTGGAGAGTGACTGTGAAGAATGGGTGTGAGATGGTGCAAAAATAAGGCTAAATGTGAGTGTTTGCTGTTCAGATGGGGATGTGAGGTGCCTTGAGAGAGAGGAATGAGTGAACCTGCAAGGTGTGTTGGTCTGAGGAGTGTTGTGCAGGAGAATGCTGGGAAAATCAGAGTGTGGAGTTTGGCACCTCAAAGTGTTATGCCACTCAGCTTTCCTGCCCTTATGAGACCATTGAACCTCTGCTGGCACTATCTCCAGGTTTGGACACTCCTGATGCTCACTTCCTCGGCCACTTCCATCTGTGCCTGCTTGGTTTGAGAGATTAACCCATCCTTCGGAAAAATCACCTCACTTCTGTTCTTCAGATCCTGCAGGAGGACCTCCATGTGAGAGTGAGAGACCCAGGGGCAGCCTTCTGAGGTCTCCTTTATGTTCCTGTGCAACCCTGAAGCCTCAGGAATCAGTGTGCAGTACAGCCATTCTGGCCCCTAGTGGGGTCCCTTTAACCAGTTACCCTTCCTTTGACTGATGGCAGCACACCATCTCGCCCACCCTCCAGGATTGGTCGAGAAACCTGGAAGCAGAAAGTTAATACCATGGCTGAGTTAAAGAGCCATGGCCAAGTCCATTTCAATTACAACAAGAAATGCTGGAATCACTCAGCAGGTCTGGCAGCATCTGTGGAAAGAGAAGCAGAGTTAACATTTCGGGTCAGTGACCCTTCTTCGGAACTGACCTCCGAAGAAGGGTCACTGACCCGAAACGTTAACTCTGCTTCTCTTTCCACAGATGCTGCCAGACCTGCTGAGTGATTCCAGCATTTCTTGTTTTTATTTCAGATTTCCAGCATCCGCAGTATTTTGCTTCCATTTCAATTACAATTGGGCTCCCAATCTTCTGCCACAACCCCCCATCACCCCGCCTTGTGCAGGTCCGTTATGTTAAGATTCCACCCAGTGTCTTCATTTTATTTTGCTTCCCTATTAAAACCTTTATTTTGTATATTACTTTTGTTCTTTTCCTAATTTCACTTGAGACTTGTTAAAACTTTAGACTAGAATTCATTTAACCAAAGGAACTGCACGGGTTGCCACCCAGAGTTTCTATCTGTTCATCTGCTCTTGGGCATTTATGCAATATTTTTGATAACCTGGCATTAAACAGAAACTGTGGAAGTCCTTTAAGGAAATCTGTGGAGTTGTAAAAAAATGGAATGAACTACAGAAACCGTGGCATAATTTTTGTATATCAGTGAAATGGTACTATAGTGCAGTCAATTTTCATCAAGTGATATGTAAATGTTTAGCCTCGATGTATAAGCTGTACCCTCATTACTGTGTTTAGAGCTTATTTTTATTCCTTTGTGGGATGTGGGCATCGCTGGCGAGGCCAACGTTTATTGCCCATCCCTAACTGCCGTTAAGAAGGTGGTGGTGAACTACCTTCTTGAACAGCTGCAGTCTTTGAGATGTAGGTATACCAACAGTGCTGTTAGGAAGAGAGTTCCAGGATTTTGACCCAGCAACAGTGAAGGAACAGCGGTACAGTTCCAAGTCAGGATGGTGTATGGCTTGGGGGTAAACTTGCAGGTGGTGGTGTTCCCATGCATCTGGATTATAATAGAGTGATTTGTGTAGCACCGTAACATTTTGATGTTTTACTAACAGAAAACAGGTCCCCTAGATTCAGGGGAAGGTTCCGTTAGATTGGAAAATAGTGAATGTAGCTCCTTTATTCTAAAAGGGAGGGAGACAGAAAGCAGGAAACTACAGGCCAGTTAGCTTAAGATCTGTCTTAGGGAAAATGTTAAAAGCTATTATTAAAGACGTTATAACAGGGCATTTGGAAAAACTCAAGGAAATCAGGCAGAGTCAAAATGGTTTCGTAATAGGGAAATCATGTTTAACCAATTTATTGGAGTTCTTTGAGGGAGTTACATGTGCTGTGGATAAAGGGAAACCGGATATATTGTACTTAGATTTCCAGAAGGCATTTGATAAGATGCCACATCAAAGGTTATTGCAGGAAATAAAAGCTTATGGTGTAGGGGGTAACATATTGGCATGGATCGAAGATTGGCTAGTTAAGAGGAAACATAGAGTAGCATAAATGGGTCATTTTCTGGTTGGCAAAATGTAACGAGTGGTGTGCCACAGGGATCAGTGCTGGGGCATCAACTTTTTACAATTTATATAAATGACTTAGATGAATGGACCAAAGGTATGGTTGCTAAATTTGCTGATGCCACAAAGATAGGTAGGAAAGTAACTTGTGAAGAGGACATAAGGGGGCTACAAAGGGATATAGATAGGTTAAGTGAGTGGGCAAAGACCTGGCAAATAGAGTATAATGTGGGAAAATGTAAAGTTGTCTACTTTCGCAGGAAGAATAAAAAAGAAGCATATTATCAAAATGGTGAGGGATTGCAGAGCTCTGAGATGCAGAGGGATCTGGGTGTCCCAGTGCATGAATCGCAAAATGTTAGTATGCAGGTACAGCACGTATTTAGGAAAGCTAATAGAATGTTCACAATTATTGTGAGTGGAATTGAATACAAAAGTAGGGAGGTTATGCTTCAGCTATACAGGGCATTGGTGAGACCACATCTGGAGTACTCTGTACAGTACTGGTCTCCTTATTTAAGGAAGCATGTAAATGCATTGGAGGCAGTACAGAGAAGGTTTACTGGATTAATATCTGGAATGGGCAGGCTGTCTTATGAGGAAAGATTGGACAGGCTAGGCGTGTATCCGCTGGAATTTAGAAGAGTAAGAGGTGACTTGATTGAAACATACAAGATCCTGAGGGGTCTTGACAGGGTGGATGTGGAAAGGATGTTTCCCCTTGTGGGAGAATTTAGAATTAGGGGTCACAGTTTAAAAATAATGGGTCATCCAATTAAGACAGAGATGAAGAGAAAAATTTTCTCTCAGAGGGTCATGAATCTTTGGAATTCTCTTCCTCAAAAGGTGGTGGACACAGAGTCTTTGAATATTTTTAAGGCAGAGGTAGATAGATTCTTGATTAGCAAGGGGGTGGAAGGTTACCAGGGGTAGGTGAAAATGTGGATAATCAGTTCAGCCATGAACTTATAGAATGGCGGAGCAGGCTCAAGGGGCGGAGTGGCCTATTCCTGCTCCTAATTCTTATGTTTGTATGTATGTTCATATGCAATTTATAATCCAAACGTTTATTTTAATTTTACTCCATACTGGCATTCTAAGTAGAAAATATTGTGAGGGTTTTTAGTTTTATTTTAGTTGCTCAGAGATTACCGAAGCAACTGACATCAATATGTGGCTTCATAACATATAGGTGGCATACTTTGCAAGATGATAAATTATTTACAGAGATATGTAGTACAAGATTTTCTGCACATTAGGTTTTCAGAACCCTTGCACTGGGAAGCGAACTGACATTGCCATATTAAGTTCCCATCACTATGTCAGGAGATAAAAGTCCATTGCAATTCAGTTCAAGAGCCGTTGTCATTTTTGCTATGCTGCATGAGGTCTTTATAACATTGAGGAAAAATGTATTTTACAGTTGTTTGAAGTTTTTATATATGTCAGTTAACCAGAGAAGTTGTCAAAAACAATAAATAAAGTGATACAGTTCACCTACTGCATTTCCCCATAGACTTGGAAAAATATGTTTGAATAAAGGCGGACACATTTGAACACTTGACTACTGACCAAAAAGAAAGCATCATAATAGCCGGTTGTCCCCATGCTAATGAATTTGAAAGTCAGGTGCCCTTTTATATGATGTAGAGATACAGTAAACTATATATATTATATACTTCTGCTGCCACCACAATAAGACAAACAAATGTGGAAATTGCATTGTTCTTGCCATGCAGTTATTGATAATCAATTTGGAAATAAAGGGGCTGTCATCAGTTTACCGCAAAACATTGTGGTGGGATATTAGAAATGAAGTAAATAGGACAACTGAAAAGCAGTAAGAAGTCCAAACCTTGCTTCCAAGCATCGGATCACAGGGGAAAAATGGACTGCACTGCACCAATTTTCTGGGTGGAGAATGTGTGCAAAGTGGTACAATTAAGGGACCAACAGCCCATCCCCGAACAAAAGAAAGAAAGTAGAAAAGGAGGAAAGTAAAAGGAAGACAGCTGGATGGTGTTGTGCTTCTTGAGTGTTGTTGGAGCCGCTCTCCTGACTTGTACCTTGTAGATGATGGACAGACTTTGGAGAGTCAGGAAGTAAGTTACTCACTACAGAATTCCCAGCCTCTGACATGCTCCTGTAGCTACAGTATTTATATGGCTGGTCAAGTTAAGTTTCTGATCAATGGTAACCCCAGGATGTTGATGGTGGGGGATTCAGCAGTGGTAATTTTAGAGATACAGCACTGAAACAGGCCCTTCGGCCCACCGAGTCTGTGCCGACCATTAACCACCCATTTATACTAATCTTACACTAATCCCATATTCATACCACATCCCCACCTGTCCCTATATTCCCCTACCACCTACCTATACTCGGGGCAATTTATAATGGCCAATTTACCTATCAACCTGCAAGTCTTTTGGCTGTGGGAGGAAACCGAAGCACCCGGAGGAAACCCACGCAGACACAGGGAGAACTTGCAAACTCCACACAGGCAGTACCCTGAATTGAACCCGGGTCACTGGAGCTGTGAGGCTGCGGTGCTAACCACTGCGCCACTGTGCCGTAGTTGAATGTCAAGGGGAGATAGTTAGATTCTCTCTCATTGGAGATGGGCATTGCCTGGCACTTATTTGGCACGAATATTACTTGCTGCTTATCAACCAAAGCCTGAATGTTGTTTATATTTTGCTGCATGTAGACATGAACTGCTTCTGAGGAGTTGTGAATGGTATTGAACATTGTACAGTCATAAACTAGCATCCCCACTTCTCACCTTATGTTGGAGGGGAGATAGAAAGATAGTAAAGGTTATTTTAAAGAGCCCATAATACCGATTGACATAATGTATAATTATCAACATAACAACTGTGAGGATGTCCTGCAACAGGACATGACTAGGCTAGTAGAACGGGCAGAGAGGTGGCAGATGGAATTTAATACTGACAAGTGTGATGTGATAAGTTTTGGCAGAAGGAATAGGGAGAGGAAATATATACTTAATGGTACAGTTCTAAAGAGTGTGCAGGAACAGAGGAACCTGGGGGTGTGTGTGCATAGATCTTTGAAGGTGGCAGGACATATTGAGAGAGTGGTTAGTAAAGCATATGGGATCTTGGGCTTCATAAATAGAGGCATTGAGTACAAAAGCAGGGAACTTATGCTGGACTTATATAAAGCTCTGGTTAGACTTCAACTGTAGTGTTGTGTCCAGTTCTGGTCACCACACTTCAGGAAGGATGTGAGGGCCCTTGAGAGGGTGCAGAGGAGATTTACCAGAATGCTCCAGGGATGGAGGATTTTAGATACAAGGTTAGGTTGGAAATGCTGGATTTGTTCTCCTTAGAACAAAGGAAATTGAGGGGTGATTTAATAGAAGTGTACAAGATTATGACAGGCTTAGATAAGTTAGACAAGGAAAAACTGTTCCTACTAACAAATGGTACAAGGACGAGCGGACACAAATTGAAAGTTTTGGGCAAAAGATGCAGGGGGGATATGAGGATGCACTTTTTTATGCAACAGTTGGTAATGACCTGGAACTCGCTACCAACAAGGGTGGTGGAAGCAGAGATGATCAATGACTTCAAGAGGAAGTTGGATGGCCACCTGAGAGAAGTAGACTTGCAGGGCTGCAGGGATCATGCCGGCGAATGGAATTGATTGCCTAGCTCCATAGAGAGCTGGCATGGACTTGATGGGCTAAATGGCCTTTTTCTGTACCGTAAATGACTCTATGAGACTTGTGCCATTCATGACCACCTGACATCCCAAAGTGCTTTACAGCCAATGAAGTACTTTTGAAGTGTAGTCATGTTGTAATGTAGCCAATTTGCATACAGCAAACTCTCACAAACAGTACAGTGATAATAACCTGATCATTTGATTTTGTGATGTTGATTGAAGGATAAGTATTGGCCAGGACATCGAAGATAACTCCCCTGCTCTTCTTCAAAATAGTGCCATGGGATCTTTTATGCCCACTTGAGAGGGCAGAGAGGGCCTCAGTTTAACATCTCATCTAAAGATGGAGCTCAGGTAGTACAGCACTCTATCAGTACTGCACAGGTGTGTTAGCCTCGCTGCAGGAGGACTTCAACCCACAACCTTCTGACTCGGAGGCAACTGAGCTATGCAAAAAATATGTCCAAAACCATATTGGTTCAAGCAATACAGTAAGACTCTATATATAATACTTCTGCTCTCACCACAATAAGACAAACACTTGTAGAAATTGAACTGTTCTTCTCATGCAATCATTAATAAGCAATTTGGAAGTGAAGCTGGGAAAAAAAAAGCAAATGGGCTAACATCACTTTACTGTAAATTGTGATGGGTTATTAGAATTGAAATATTTAGAATAACTGGCGACTGCCTAAAATATGTATTGGGGCCCTTGAAAAATGCTAATAAAGGGCCTAACACCAGTTTTCAGTCCCATTTTGGAAATGGGTTTGCCCTGGTCAAGCCTGCTGTGTTTGGCATTATATGATCTAACTTAAAGGACCCACTGGAGGCCACCACCATTAATGTTAATTTTAAGAAAAATATCTTAATGTGGAGCCAGGAGGAGCAGGGGTGCACCTCCTGCCTTCACATTAAAACTGTGGGCTGCTGTCAGACAGTGCCTGGGCCCCTTCCTTCGACCTGCAGCTGACTGAGATACGAGCTAATGAGGGGGGTGGTGGACCAATTTGCTATGGATTTACTTGGGCCTCAGGCCTGAGCCAATTTATAGGCACACGTCTTTAAATTTCAGGGCTTCTGCACATAATGGGGGAGAAATTTGTTCGCATTGTGGTGGTACGCAGACTTGCATCAATTCCCCATGGGCAGACAATGCCGCTGGCAGTGATCCATGCAGATTTCTCCATTGATATCACTGAAGAATATTATGCAGGCCACACAGGTAGTGGTCCATGGGGAATCCACATAGTCTGCATAGCAACACTTGAAGGGGCGCTATGCAAACAAATTTTTTCCCCCAGTGTGTTTGTTGAGTTTCTTTTGTTCCACAATGAAAGAACTGGGTTTATGTGCATCAAAAAGTAGTTTTGTTAGTGGCCATGGAGAAGCTGGTTTCGCAACCCTTCCTGCCCTCCTCATTGTCGGAGGCTACTTGTTCGTAGCTGCCTTATGATGGATAAACATAAGGAGGGAAAAGGCAGTTAATACATTCTTGAAGAGAATGTATTTGTGCCGACTGGATTCCTTAACAATTCTGTGAAAGCTTTTTTGATAAATTTGTACCAATATGAATAGGAAGCATGGTAAAATGGTCACTTGTAGTGATAAAATAATGCTGTCAATGTGATCTCTGTGTAGCAATTGAGTAAATTAGTTGCCAAGCCTTTAATGACTAAAACTGATATTAAGAAGCAGTTATGGCTGTTTTGTGAATGTGGTTTCTGTGTGAAAATTGTAGTGTAAAAATATCTCCGTTGAGAAATGTTTAAAATTCTGTCATTCATCACTTCATAAAACTAAAAGGGCTAATTTTGTCTGTGGGTGATAATGTAAAAACATGTAATGTGGAATCAGTCCCACTTTATCCAGTTCTCCAGAGTTTCATTTCCATTGATTCCCAATTTTACAGTCATCCAAAGTCAAAATTACTAGTCATTTATGAAGTGGTGAAAGAGCAATTTGAATATAAATCACTCCTCAATGTTTTCTGTTCACACTTGCCTGCGGTTTTTCAATGCTAAGAGATTCTAAGGCACAAAAATTACGGTTTACTATTGTGACTTGTCAATAGAGTTTGAAGTTATACTTATGTCATTGACGCAGTGATTAGCATTTTTTGTAAGGATTCTTAACAAAGCAAAATATTCAGTCAAAAGTGAAACAAAACCAGAAATAGTAGAAATGTATAGTAGGTCAATATCTGTAAAGAGAAAAGGCAGTTTAATGTTTTGAGAATAACCCTCACCTGAAATGAAAACTGAAAGATAATTAAGCATTTTAGTAGGGTTGGTGAAAAAAAGAAAGGCAAAACAAGAGATATTCTGAGTTCTGATAAAAGGTCGTCGACCTGAAATGTTGGGCTGAATTTTAATAGCTCATGGCGAGCTTCAAAAAGTGCACAGCGCACGCGCGAAACGTGCGCTGTGGAGCCACTGCGATATTTTGCCCTTGTCATCGGGGGCGGGCGCAGCGGCATGCCGCGCCCCCTTGCAGGCTCTGGTACCATTTTTAAAGGGCTTCAAGCCCTTCAAGGCCATTTAAATGTTTAAAGTGACAGGCTTGTCAAAAAATTTAAATAAAATTTTATTCACACCTGCAATCCCCTCTCCCACCCCCCCCAATGAATAATCAATTAATTGTTTGTCCTATCCCCCCCAAAAAAATAAATGTATCATCATGACCTTTTCCCCCCAAACTTTCTTTCCTTTAACCTTCAACCACTTTACACCATCCCCTCAACCAATCACGTTCATTCTTGCTGCTCCCCCACCCACCGCCCCCCACACTTCTGGCCTGAAAAATTCACTCCTCCCTCCTCCCCAACAGTGTCATGCTTCGGATCTCCAAATGCAGATCCGTATGCGGCGGAGTTCCAGCCACCGGCTGGAAGATCAACGTCGGGCAGCCATCGGGACAAGGTAAGTGTTTATGCATTGATTTAAATAGTTAAATGAAGGCTTCGCCGCCGAGCAGCGGGGGGGGGCCACCCCGAGGTCTTGCCACCGCCGGTAAAATGGGGTGGGGCCTGTCTGTAGTGGAGGCCCATGGCAGGCCTCTCAGAAGTATTTTCAGGGCACCCCCCACCCCCGCTACAACCCCCGGCATCGGGGAGCTGGTAAAATTCAGCCCATTAATTCTGTTTCTCTTTCTACAAATGCTGTCAGACCAGTATTTTCTGTTTTCATATAAGAATTATTCTATGCAAAGAAAGGAAGTTAATGGGTTAAATAGCCTGCAAGTTGTTTAATAGAAAACTATGTTTCAATTATTGCCTATTCCTGGGGGTAATTTTAACCTAACCCAGGATCGGGTAGGTCGTCCGTTTAACATGCTGTTCAATTTTATTTTCCATGTGTGGGTGTACACAAATGTAAGTAGTATATACAAATGCTAAGGGACAACAAATTTAACCAGAGAACTCTCCAATTACAGGACCATTGGTTTTGGCGTGTTCGGAACAATAAAGTTCTGGATGGTTACCCCATGCAAATTGCCTATTTCTGGAGGGGTTTGCCTTCTAACATTGATGCAGTCTATGAACGGCCTGATGGGAAATTTGTGTTTTTTAAAGGTGAGTGTGAGAGCAAAAATTAATTGTGCTGTCTACACTGAAAAGAAACTGGTCCTTTTATAAACTTTGTAACCTCCAGAAAGAATGTCCTATTTAGTAACTGTATTTAATTTTGCATTAATCTCATTTTAATAGTTTATGTGAGGATGAAAATTAAACTTTAATATGCTAAACATAATTCATATAGCAAATGTGCTGATCTGAATTTATATTGAGTTCGATACTTATACAGTAAAAATTGATCATTTACAGGTATATGACAAAATGTATTTATAAATCAAATAGACTGCAGTCAGTTGATTGATTTCTATTGATTGTTTGGGCTGGGTTTTCCCTCCAGGGGCGGGAAACAGAGTTCAGGACTATGGGTCCCAAACCCACCCAGCCCCCCTGGACTTTCACTGTGGTACCCCCTTAATTGGCATAGAGACAGTTCTCCATCCAATCAAGGATGGGGGGGGGGGAGACTCTTGAATCTGGACGGCTAATCAAAGGCCTTCAAGCTTGAGAGGAGCAGGCTGCAATGGAAGATAAGTAAAAGAGAGGGGATTTCAAAATAGAGGTGCCCTGTCTCCAATTTTTTAAAATTTCATGTTAAAATATAGATTCAGCAGCCAGGCCATCACTGTAGTAGGGGAGTCCCTCTACAGGGCAGCCTGTATCTTCCCTTGCACCCATGCAGGCAGGGAGGGCCTCTAGGCCTGCCTCGAGGGCTGCCCTCCTGGCCTGTCACCAGGTGTCTGCCTCCAGGCATTTAAACTGTCCCCCACCAGTGTGAGAACCTGAATGCTGTCTGGAAAATTCCAATTGGCCTCAATTAGGCTCTTAATGAGCCTGACCAACTACCTGCAGCGTGCGGGTAGGTAGCCCTGCCAACCTCGATCCTGCCTCTGCAAACATTGCCCAGAGGCAGGGTGGAACTGGGGAACCGGCATGCCGGCCAGTGGTTCTAATTTCCGGCCCTGCTTACTTCCGATCCCAGCCCCAGCGTGAGCCAAAAATCCAGCCCTTTGAGTTTTCCTTTGTTGTTATTTCCAAAACTTAATTATATTCAGAACTAAACCTTATGCAAAACTGATGTACTGCATAATCCTTTTAAGTATGCAAGGCACAATCAGGAAAAGCAGAGTTTTTTTCAGTTGGCTCAGTGGCTTAATCCATGAAATAAGATGATATTGTGCAATACACACCCATCTTTCAGATGAAACATTAAGTCGAGATCTGCTCCCTGAGGTGGACGTAAAAGATCCCACAACAAAGAGCTGTGGACTTTTCCTGATGTCCTGTCACTTTTGTAGCCAAGCCTCATTTCCTTGAATTCAGCAACCTGACATCGTGAAATGTGTTCCCTATAGGCAGCTTGCCAATCTGGCAGCAGGAATCCTATCTAGACAGCCAAGTGTGAAGGACCTACAATGACCCCTTTAAGGGGTGGTGTGGAGGCACTAGAAGTGAAAGGAATCACCACTTTGAGAAGCAGGCAAAACTTTTGCAGTGCCTATGACATTAAAAGTGGAAGGCTTTTAGCCTGAAATCAAACAAGTGTTTGGGGGTGGGGA
Source organism: Heterodontus francisci (assembly GCF_036365525.1). Taxonomy (NCBI): domain Eukaryota; kingdom Metazoa; phylum Chordata; class Chondrichthyes; order Heterodontiformes; family Heterodontidae; genus Heterodontus; species Heterodontus francisci. The sequence continues at coordinate 74,314,811 of NC_090375.1, forward strand.
GGGCGGAGGGGGAGGTGGCAGTGGTGGGGTTGGGGCGGGGGCTGCAGGGGAAATGCATGACATGCCTGATCGGGCTTTGTTTAAATGAAGCTAACTATCCCATTAATGGCCACTCAAAATTGCTGGTCCTTAGTGCACAGAGGCAAAAATAGCATTGTGAGGGTGAGACGGGGAGTGGGGGAGGGCTGATAATCATTTGACCCTGATTAACATATATTTCTGAGGCGGCCAGCTGTTTATGGCAGGAGCTCCAGCCACCTAGATCAAAATCCACCCAAAAATTGAAAGGGGCAGAAAGCAAGGACATTTAATTTTAATGCCCGCCACCTTCCGTACTCGCCCCTGCACGGGGGCAGAGGTTCTGCTTCAACGAGCCACACTATTTTAATCCCACTCGTGTCCCAGTGCAAACTTGGTGGTAGGGAATGAATATCACTCCCATTGTCTAGGCTAATGGATGGAGATTGTCCAGTTATGAAAGGTGTGAAGGCTGCTAATGCCAGTCGAATCATATCCCAGCAAAACTCAGGACTTTAACAGAAGAAGGTGAGAAAGTCAAGGAAAAGGAAGAGATTAATTCATGGAAGATCATCTAATTTTATTTTTTTTCTCTGACAAGGTTATAGTTTTTTTTTTAATGAAATGTAAGAATGCCAGCATGATATTTTATGTTGCTGGTTCCTTTGTAGGATAAATTTACCCATTGAAGGGAGCAAAGGTTAGTGATAGGCCTACAAAACAGTAACTCAGATTCTCCAACTCCCACTTCCTTCTGGCAGGGCTCCCAACTAGGAGTGTGAGTTCTTTGAATTTACCCTAATGAATGCAAGTACAGTCATAAATAGTGCTCCAATTTCAACCCAACCCACCTAGTGAGAATGGTGTGGATTTGAGTCAGACGCCTATTTTATACCTGCCTGATTTTTTACTTTGATTTGACTTCAGTTGAGCTCAGAATCAGACTGGGTACAGATTGGGGATTTGACCCGAAACCTCCCTGTTTTCACCAGGTGGTTTGGTTAAAATTATGAACATACGAACATATGAATTAGGAGCAGGAGTAGGCCACTCGGCCCCTCGAGCCTGCTCCGCCATTTAATAGGTTCATGATTACTCCACATTCCTTTCATCCCCTTGCTTATCAAGAATCTATCTACTTCTACCTTAAACATATTCAAAGACTCTGCTTCCATCGCCTTTTGAGGAAGAGAGTTCCAAAGACTCATGACCCTCTGAGAGAAAAAATTTCTCCTCATCCCTCTCTTAAATTGAGACTGTAGTATTGCTACAGTGCAGAAGTTACACTTATGCTAGCCAGTAAAATCATTAAATAGCACAGTGAGGTTTGTATAAAGGCCCACATGGAGCTTTAACTTGTAATTTTTTTGGTAAATTGAATTTAACATTAAACTGACTTTTGACAATAGTTTCAAAGGAAATAAAATGTTTATAGACATTCTGTCCATAAACACAGTCTGCCATTCTAATTAATCATGGAAACTAATTTCATTTTATTGTTTTTTTCTTAATATCCTTACTTTCTAGGCAATTAGCTATCTCCTCTTTAAGTATCTGAAATGGTTTTACATCTGTTATCCTCTGGCACAGTGCATTCTACATTGCCGCAACCCTATATAAAAAATGATTTTCTTTTATTTGACTTAGTTTGAATTCTAAGATTCGGTTACCTTCTTCTGAATTTGACTCCTAGAGACATCATTCCCTTTCTATCCTGTTAATTCCTTTCATTATTTCAAACCTCTCAATCAGATCATCCCTTAGACTCAAGAGAATATAATTTATAGTTATTACACCCGAGGCAGGAGGAGTGCACTATTTTTTTGAGTCCCATTTCTCCACAAGTACAACATATATTTTCAAATGTTTACCCAAACGTGGCATGCCCAAGCGAGGAATTGGGTAGGAATCTGCCTGTGTTACTGCATTAACCTTTCTGTAGTCTATACAGAATCTAGTTGAACCATCAGATTTAGGCTAAAAGACAACTGGGGAACTCCAGTTGCTTTGACTGGGTTCAATTAGGTTGTTTTCCAACATGTATTGGATTTCTGCTTTTACCTGGGCCTGTTCCCCTGGACTTAAGCGATAAGGATGCTGTTTTATAGGAAAGGATTCCCCTACATCCACATCATGTGTGGCTAAGTTTGTACATCCTGGTTTGTCCCTACAGACTCCTTTTAAATGCTGTGAGTAGCCTTGTTAGGTTTTCTCATTGTTCTGCATCTAAATATAAAAGCATACTGTCTAGTTTCACTTTCAACTCAGTATTAGCGAACCGGATAGTAGGAGGTTCAAATTGAGAATTGTCTAGGTCTCCTTCTGCCTCAACCGTTTCATCTTTCCCTGTCCTTACTAACTGACATACCTGTGCTTGTTTATCCTCCTCCAGGCGGTGATATTGTTTCAACATATTGATATGACAGCCAAATCTTTTTCCGGAAATCTGGGGTTTTAATCAAATAATTTACTTTACCAATTTTTTTGCCAACTTTACATGGACCACTGAACCGTGCTTTCAGTTGTTCACCCTGTAAAGGCAGTAATACTAACACCTCATTCCCTGGTTGAAATGTTTGGGTCTTGGCATGCTTATCTGCCCATTTCTTCATAGTTGTTTGGGAAGCTTTCAGGTGTTCCTGAGCCACTTTGCAGGCTCTCGTGAGCTGCTACCGGAACATGGATACACAATCTAACACAGAAGATTTGTCCCTCTATTCTAAAAACTTTGATTAGTTTTAGAGGACCTCTTATCTCATGTCCACAAACTAATTTGAAAGGATTAAAACCTGTAGACTCATTAGGTGAATCCCTGGTGGCAAACTAAAGAAATTCTAGCCCTTTATCCCAATCATGGGGACATTCATGACAGTATATCCTGATCATAATTTTGAGGGTCTGATGGTATCTTTCCAAACCACCAGTGTCTGTGGGTGGTGTGCTGAAGACTTTAACTGTGTTATACCCAAATTACTCATACCTTCCTGAAAAATTTTAAACATAAAATTGGAACCTTGATCCGACTGAATCTCTATCAGTAATCCATATCTAGTGAAGAACTGGGTTGACTTCTCTACGACTACCTTAACAGAAATTATTCTCAAGGGAATGACCTCTGGGAACTGACTAGCGATATCCAAGATAGTGAGTATATATTGATGTCCAACTTTTGTTTTCAGTAAAGGTCCTACACAGTCTACCAACACCCTACTAAATGGTTCCCCAAAAACTCGTATGGGAATTGGAGGTGCTGGTTTTATGGCAGGTTGCGGTTTTCCCATAATCTGGCACATGTGGCATGTTTTACAAAACTGCACCATGTCCTTGGAAAGACCTGGCCAGTAAAAATGTCGACCTATACATGATTGGTTCTTCTGGATCCCCACGTGTCCTACAATAGAAATTTTATGGGATATCCTTAATATTTCCCAGCGATACTTGGGTGGTACTTCTATCTGGTGAACAGCCATCCACTCTTCATCTGCAGGTCTGTGTTGAGGTCTCCACTTGATCATCAGAATCCCATTTTTAATATAGTAGCCTTCCGGAACTGCCTTTGCTTCAGCTTCCGTTAAAGCTGATTGTGCCAATTTATTTAACTTTGGATCAGCTTGCTGAGCCTTAATCAGAGATTTACTGAACATTTTCTTTGGAGTTTTTTTTTCGTTCATGGGATGTGGGCATCGCTGGCTAGGCCAGGACATATTGTCTATCCCAAATTGCCCTTGAGAAGGTGGTGGTGAACTGCCTTCTTGAACCGTTGCAGTCCATGTGGGGTAGGTACATTTACAGTAGAGCATGGCTTCCCGACCCGAACCCAACGCGACCTGACGACATGTGTCGAGTTCAGGTTGGGCTGGGTCCGACACACTCTATCACCACCTCCGTTACATGGCTCCAATCTTAATGCACTTTTTAAACAACCTTTCAAGTTCATTTACAGTTTTTGTTGCTTATCTGCACAAGCTTAAAAAGTGAAAAACGGAAGCTAGGTTAACTGAACATTCCGCTGGTTGGGTCGGGTCGGGCGTGGGAAAAAATGAAAGGACTCGAGCCGGGTTGGGTTCGGGTTGGATCTGGTTCTGTCGAGCTCGGGTCGTGTTTCATTTGCAGACCTGAGCAGGCCTTTAAATACAGTGCTGTTAAGAAGCGAGTTCCAGGATTTTAACCCAGTGGCAATGAAGGAACGGCAATATAGTTCCAAGTCAGGATGGTGCATGGCTTGGAGGGGAACTAGCAGGTGTTGGTGTTCCAATGCATCTGCATCTCTTGCCCTTCTAGGTGGTAGAGATCACGGGTTTGAAAGGTGCTGTCTAAGCAGCCTTAGTGCATTGCTGCAGTGCATCTTGTAGATGGTACACACTGCTGCCACTGTGCGTTGGTGGTGGAGGGAATGAATGTTTGTGGACGGGGTGCCAATCAAGCGGGCTGCATTGTCCTGAATGGTGTTGAGCTTCTTGAGTGTTGTTGGAGCTGCACCCATCCAGGCAAGTGGAGAGTATTTCATCACACTCCTGACTTGTGCCTTATAGATGGTGGACAGGCTTTTGGGAGTCAGGACGTGAGTTACTCGCCACAGGATTCCTAGCCTCTGACTTGCTCTTGTAGTTTCCGGTCAATGGTAACCCCCCAGGATGTTGATAGTGGGGGATTCAGCGATCGCAATGCCATTGAATGTCATGGGGAGATGGTTAGATTCTTTCTTGTTGGAGATGGTCATTGCCTGGCACTTGTGTGGTGCGAATGTTACTTGCCACTTATCAGCCCAAGCCTGGATATTGTCCAGGTCTTGCTGTATTTCTACATGGACTGCTTCAGTATTTGAGGAGTCGCAAATGGTGCTGAACATTGTGCAATCATCAGCGAACATCCCCACTTCTGACTTTATGATGGAGGGAAGGTCACTGATGAAGCAGCTGAAGATGGTTGTGCCTAGGGCACTACCCTGAGGAACTCGTGCAGTGATGTCCTGGAGCTGAGATGATTGACCTCCAACAACCACAACCATCTTCCTTTGCGCTAGGTACGACTCCAACCAGTGGAGAGTTTTCCTCCGATTGCCATTGACTCCAATTTTGGTCGGGTTCCGTAATGCCATACTCGGTCAAATGCTGCCTTGATGTCAAGGGCAGTCACTCTCACCTCACCTCTTGAGTTCATCTCTTTTGTCCATGTTTGATCCTAGGCTGTAATTAGGTCTGGAGCTGAGTGGCCCTGGCGGAATCCAAACTGAGCATCAGTGAGTAGGTTATTGCTAAGCAAGTGCCACTTGATGGCACTGTCAATGACACCTTCCATTGCTTCACTGATGATTGAGAGTAGACTGACGGGACAGTAATTGGCCGGGTTGGATTTGTCCTGATCTTTATGGACGAGACATAAAAGGGCAATTTTCCACATTGTGAGGTAGATGCCAGTGTTGTAGCTGTACTGGAACAGCTTGGCTAGGGGTGCGGCATGTTCCAGAGCACAGGTCTTCAGTACTATTGCTGGAATAGAATCATAGAATCAAAGAAAGTTTAAGGCACAGAAAGAGGCCACTTGGCCCATCGTGTCTGGGCCGGCCGAAAAACAATTCACCTATTCTAATCCCACCTTCCAGCATTTGGTCCATAGCCCTGCAGATTATGACACTTGAGGTGCATGTCCAGACTCCTTTTGAATGAGTTGAGGTTCTGTACCTCAACTACCCTTTCAGGCAGTGAGTTCCAGACCCCCACCACCCTCTGGGTGAAAATATTTTTCCTCATCTCCCCTACAATTTTTCTGCCAATCACTTTAAATCTATGCCCCCTCGTCACTGATCTCTCTGCTAAGGTGAATAGACCCTGCACCTCCACTCTACCCAGGCCCCTCAAAATATCATACATTTAAATCAGATCTTCCCTCAGCCTTCTCTGTTCCAAGGAGAACAACCCCACCCTATCCAATCTTTTCTCATAGCTGCATTTTTCCTGGCAACATCCTCATAAATCTCCTCTGTACCTTCTCTAGTCCAATTACATCCTTTCTGTAATGAGGTGACCAGAACTGCACACAGTACTCAAGTTGTGGCCTTACCAATGAGATATACAGTTTCAGCATAACCTTCCTGCTCTAGTATGCTATACCTTGGCTAATAAAGGAAAGGATTCCATATGCCGTCTTAACTACCTCATCGACGTGTCCTGCTACCTTCAGGGATCTGTGGACTATCACTCCAAGTTCCCTCACTTTCTTTACACTTCTCAGTGTTGTGCCATTAATCATGTATTCCTTTGCCTTGTTTGACCACCCCAAGTGCATCACCTCACACTTCTCCAGGTTGAATTCCATTTGCCACTTTTCTGCCCATCTGACCAGACCATCAATATCTTCCTGCAGCCTAGAGCTATCCATCTCGCTATCTACCATATGGTGATCTTTGTTTCATCTACAAACTTCTTGACCATGCCCCCTACATTTACGTCCAAATCATTAATATATACCACAACAAGCAGGGGACCCAGTAAGCCTTCCAGTCGCTTAAACAGCTGACAACAATCACCCTTTGTTTCCCGCCATTGAGCCAATTTTGTATCCACCTGTCTGCATTTCCCTGGATCCCATGGGATTTTATTTTTTAATCAATCTGCCCTGCTAAAATCCATGTAGACCACATCAACTGCACTACCCTCATCTATATTCCTTGTTACTGCTTCAAAAAATTCAATCAATTTGGTCAGACACGATCTTCCCTTAACAAATCCATGCTGACTATCCTGGATTAACCTGTGCCTTTCTAAAGGACAGTTTATCCAGTCTCTCAGAATAGATTCCAATAATTTGCCCACTACTGCGGTTAGACTGACTGGCCTGTAATTATTCGGTCTATCCTTTGCTGCCATTTTAAACAGAGGTACAACGTTCGCAGTTCTCCAATCCTCTGAAACCACACCTGTATCCAGTGAGGATTGGAAAACGATGGTCAGACTCTCTGCTATTTCCTCTCTTGCTTCTTTTAACAGCCTAGGGTACATTTCATCTGGCCCTGGTGATTTATCAACTAATCCCATTAATACTTCCTCGCTCCCTATGTTTATCACATCCAATACTTCACACTCTTCCTCCTTAACTACAATATCTGCATCCCAATGTCCCAGGAATCTAAAGCCCTCCTTCCTGCACCATCTTTCCAGCCACGCATTTATGTTTCTTATCCTTCTATTTCTATACTCACTTGCATGTGGCCCTGGGAGCAATCCAGAGTTTATTACTTTTGAGGTCCTGCTTGCCAATTCCTTCCCTAGCTCCATAATTCTGACTGCAGGACCACATCCCTCTTTCTGCCTATGTCGTTGGTTCCGATGTGGACCATGACTGCTGGCTGTTCACCCTCCCCCTTCATGTGACCAGCTGGTTTAACCATTCCTGCATTTGTGGATTCTATCATCTTCGCAGACCCTGGAATGCAAGTTTCCTTATACCTTCAATGTCCGGTGATCAAAATCCATTTGGATTAATTGGACCAGAGGATAATTGTTTTGTCTCTCCAAGCACAGTCTCTTAGTATGCAAATGTCCTCCAGCCAAGTGTCTGGTGATCTCTTTAAACAAGTCATTTCTTCACTCCAGCAACAGTTTTAAATTAATGTTCATATGGTGAAACTACTATGCCTCATTCTTGGCAGGTGGGGGTCTTCATGACACCTTCTTAATGTGGGATGCAATAAACCACACAAAATATTCCAAATGGGATCTGGTAACCTTTGCAGGAGAGGGGAAATGGCAGGAGAAAAGGCAGTGAAACTTAGAGGGAAGGGCAGGGGGAAGGGAGATCCTGCAAATCCTTTCAGTAAGGGGAAGCTCTGGTAAGCAAACTTTTTGGTTGAGGGGGTGGACATGGGGAAGCTTCTGAAAATGGTGGTCTTTACCTCAAGGGAGAGTGTTCTGGCGAGCATCCCCTTTTTTCCAACAGACTCTCCCCTCCTGCACACCCAGCTTCTGTTCATGGGGGGTCTGCAGTAGCTATCAATTTTCCTCTTGAATGGCCCAATTTCTGACCCAAAGAGGTTGGGTGGGTGATGGTGGTGGGGGGGGGGGGGGGCGGGGTGGTGGTGTGCGCAGTCACCACCACTTTAAATCTGGCAGGACCACAGTACAATTTTACTATGGGGAAAGTTCGTTACCCTTCCTGAAATCCAGAAATGGTCAGTGATAAAGGACAGCAGCAAAACGGATTCCACTGAGCATAGTCCTGTGGTACATGTGAACAGGGAAGAGGATCACTTGTCAGTATAGGGAAAGGAGGAAATGTGCACGATAAGCTTTTTCAGCCGAGGAAGACTTAGGGCTGCTCTGAAGCACTTCGACATTTTAAGGCAATAAATTGGCTGGAACAGAGGAACATACAGCTAGAGGCTGACCTGCGCAATGCATGCCAGAATATGGCTGTGTTTTAAATATCTATGACCCATATTTTGGGTATTATCACAAATTACATTATTATACTTGATAAGAACGTCTTCTTCACATTTAGGTCACGTGGAAAAGTTGACCTCAAAAGAGTGATTGCTAAGAATGTTGACTCTCACAGCAGGAGCCAGACTGACCCTTGCTCTCCATCCAGAATCTGGTTGGATGCTGCATATCCTTTGCCATGACATGCCCTATTAGAGCTGCTCAGTATTGATTGAGCTTGATTTCTTCTTCTGGCCTGGAGCAGTTATTCCGTTTGGTTGAGCTGATCACAATGGCAGTTTCGCTCTCCTAAAATATTGCTGGTGTTCCCATGGTTCTGAAATCTGGCATTTTCACCAGTTTCCACCAGGTTTTTTGCGGAGCTGGTGGCATGGTGATAAAGTCACTGGACTATTAATCCAGAGCCCAGGCTAATGCTGTGAAGAATTTAATGAATAAATATGGAATTAAAAGCTAGTCTAATGGTGACCATGAAACCCTTGTCGATTGTTGTAAAAACCCATCTGGTTCACTAATGTCCTTTAGGGAAGGAAATCTGCTGTCCTTACCTGGTCTGGCCTACATGTAACTCCAGACCCACAGCAATGTGGTTAATTCTTAAAATGCCCTCTGAAATGGCCTAGCAAGCCACTCAGTTCAAGGACAATTAGGGATGAGCAATAAATGCTAGCTTAGCCAGTGACATCAAATCCAACAAATGAACTTAAAAAGCCATCACTTTAGTAGATAAGCAGAAACCAAGGAAGTAAAGCACACAAGACGATTGAAAAACATTTGCACACTGCTTTTCATCTTATCATTTTACCTACAAATACACAAAAAGGTTCTAAGTACATATGCATACACTGTGTGGTTATGAGTATTGAGATTATATGCCCTTGACAGTATTGTGATGGAAACCACACTTGCCAAATGGAAACAGATTAATTTTGTCACACGGAACACTACTTGAACTTTTTACTGGACATTGAACATAACTTGTTTAAAAAGACCACAGAGCTAAACAACTGAAACATGCTTGCACATTTGCATTCCGAGACACAGTTGCATAGAGAGACAATGGGAGTGCTCCCTGATTCAATTAGCAAGATGGGTGTTGTCAATAGTGATGCTCAAAGGACATTGACAGCCATTGACCTTGTAAGAGACAGTACTGCATCACTGCACCTCTCCCACTGTGTGTGTCTAGTAAGCTTTGAAGTATCAACAATCCTCCACAGAAGATGCTGTTTCAACAAAGAGCTGGTCACATGACTTACTCTCTGGCCAGACTGGGCACTGTTGAATTGTGCCTCACAGAAATGTTTGCGGCAGACTGCAATTTGAAGAAAAAGAAGCTCTCTCTCCCTGTTTCTCTCTCTCTTAAGCAAAGTCCCAGGGACCCACGGAAGCAATTTAAGCCTCAAGACTAAAGTCCTCTTCAGCCTTCTGGTACCAGAGAAGCAAGTTTGAAAGTGTGCATTGGGCCCCAGCAAGAACTACAAGACCACAATTCCAGCCAAAGACTTTACAGCAAAACTAAAGACAGTAACTGAATTCCATCTACTGCTCCAAACCCTCCCCGTTTAATTCTTTCTCCTCCTCTGTATCTATTTGTGTGTGTGTTTATCTCGTATGCATGCTAGTTTGGTTGTGTCGCATATTTTTAGTAATTTTAACTGAGTTAGAGTGATAAGGTTAATAACCTTACACCTTTCTTGTTTAAATCTAAGAAAGCCTCTCTGGTTCATTTACAATTACAATTAGAGAGCAGTGAGTAAGGACTCACTTAGGTGAAGCTAAAAAACTGTGTTTTTAAAAGTTAAACCCTGTTACGGCCGGACCAGAAAAGGAGCCAGAGGGGATCCGGAGACCCCTTCCTCACCCCGTCGTAACAGAAAGTTGGGGGCTAGTATCCCGGATTGGACCCACAGACAAACAAGAAATTGGGAGTGAGAAATCAAATTGATCCCAATCAAAAAGAGAAAAGATTTCAACACAGGTTCTCTTGTGGTTGTGTGTGCTAGAATACTAACATGTCCATGACTGAAGCCAGTAACTACCCAAGTCAGGGTGAAGTAACTTGGGATAAGTTAAAAGCACTGCCTATGGAAGAGTTGAGGAATATGGCTGAGCATTGTGGGATCACATTCTGTGCCAAGGCTAGGTAATCTGAACTCCTAAGACTTGTGGCCAACCATCTTTTCACTTGACTCTGAAGAATTAGAGGCAGGGCCAGAATTCGAGTCAGACAGGGTAATATTGGCAAAGGTACAACTGGAACAGAGGAGACTTGAATTAGAAAACAGAAAGAGAGAGAGCAGGAAAAGAAAAAGAGAGACAGGAGAAAGAGAGAGAAAGAAATTTCCAGAAGGGACAGGAGGAAAGAGAGCTGAGGTGGCTTGAATTAGCTATGGGCGACAGAGTAACCCCAGTGAAAGCATGGCCAATATGGAGAATAGTAATTCGGGGCTGAGTTTTTAAAATTTTCCCAATTGATTCCAAAATTTAATGAGGGAGACGTGGAAGCATTTTTGTTTTGAACTTGTAAGGCAGTTAAAATGGCCAGATGAGAGTTGGACTCTCCTGATGCAAAGTAAGCCAACAAGAAAAGCCCCATGAGGTTTATTCTGTTTCCAGATGAGAATTTATCAAATTATGAACTGACTAAAAATGCTATTTTCAGGGCATATGATCTAGTACCGGAAGCCAAAAGTTTCGAACCCTCCAGAAAAAAGCCGATCAAACTTATTTGAAGTTTAAGAAAAGTAAGCAGCTGGCTTTTGACCAGTGGTTGAGGGCTCTTAAACTGCAGCCCAACTATGAAAACCTCAGAGAGGTAATTCCCCTCGAGAAATTTTTAAAAACTCTTTCTCCCTCTCCATAAAGGCCCATGCGGAGGAACAAAAAGTATATAGAATGAGGCAAGCCACAGTTCTGGCTGATGAGTTTGGTCTATTATACAAATCGGTTCCTCAGGGGACAACCTTTCCTAGTCACCCCCACAAATCCGAAAAGGACAAAGGGTGGGAAGGTGATAGGAGCCCAAGCAGTGCTGGAAGAGAAAGAAAAGAGGGACACACAGAGGGTCCTCCCCCAGCCAAAAAGGATGATGCTGTAAGTAGGAGTGCGACGTGGAGACCTGTGTGCTTCCATTGTAATAAGGCAGGTCATCTAAGAGCTGACTGCTGGAAACTACAGGGAAAGCTTATAGGGTTATTCAGGGCACATCCTCTCAGGGCAGGAGAAGGGACCCTGATGGAAAGCACAACTGAGCAGGCTGTGGCTTTAACTGCAGCAGCAGTAAGACCCAGAAGAAATACTGCTGTGGGTGCAGGAAAATTTAATAGGATCCCTACAGGTTATCAGGATTTTGCATCTGAAGGGAGAGCAAGCCCATAGTAATCCTTAGGGATACAGGGTTCACCAGATCCCTTTTGCTGGGAAAAGGCCTGACCTTTCCCCCAGAGAGTGCAGTAAATACCAGAATGGTGGTAAATGGTATTGGAGGGCAGTGTACGCATTTACCTTTACACCGGGTGCACTTGGAGTGCAACCTAGTTTCGGGACTGATGACTGCAGGGATTTACCTGTGAGTTTACCTGTGGATGGGGTTGACCTGCTCCTAGGTAATGATCTGGTGGGGGTGAAGGTGGTAGCTTCCCCAGTAGTGAAAGAAAGACCGCAAGAGGTCAGAGAGACAGGGCATCAGCAGGAGACGGTCCCCTGCAGTTCTCCTGAATGTATAATGACTCGGAGTGTGACCAACCCAGCTCCCCCAGAGGAGATTGAATCAGCACTGCAGACAGATGACCATGAGGAATGCCTGTCTCAAACTTTCTTTGGAAAGTTAGAGGACCCAGGGAATGAATTAAATGGATCTTCCCTAGCTGAGGCTCAGTGAGCCGACCCAATATTGAAAGAGTTAGCGCAGGCTGCCCAGTCTGTAATTGAAGCAGAGAGAGTCCCTGATGCTACTATTTAAATATTGAGGTATTTATGAAGAAGTGGAGTTCTCCTCATAGATCTGAGAGCAAAGAGTGGACAGTGGTTCACAGGTTAGTGGTGCACAGAGGTATTGGAAAGAAATATTAAGAATGGCCCATGAGATTACAATGGCTGTACATGTCGGTATACGGAAAACCAAAGCCCGCATAAGACAGCAGTTTGACCGGCCAAAACTCCACAACGACGTGGTGGTGTGCTGTAGGAGTTGCCACATGTGCCAGGTTGAGGAGAAACCCCAAGCTGCAGTAAAATCTGCACCCCGAATTCGTATATCGGCTTTTGGGAAATCCTCCAGCAGAGGGCTGGTGAATTGCGCAGGACCCCTGCCGAGAACAAAAGGGGACAGACAGTGACAGGTCTCGCAAAACGTTAGAGGGGAAAGGGGAAAAAGTGACAAAGAGGACAGGTTAAAGGAGGTCCAGGAGGATTCCCAAAAGAAAACTCCTACTGTCCAGTCAGCCAACCCAGAAATGTTTGAAAAATTAGACCCCACATCCTCCTATATAAATGCAGACACCAGAAGCACCCCACCAGTGTTGCAAACAACATTTATAGAAACCTGCAGGGACAAAGCAAGTATTCAAGAGGGCAGAGAAATCATGAGGATGGTGCTTCACTTAGTCGAAGTGTCACAGGGGACTGTAAGCAGGAATGCCCCAGAGGACAAAGGGAAGATTAGCAAAGAATTGTCTACCATGGTAAGGAGAAAAGGGAACCAACAATACCCTGAAGTGAACAGCACTTGCATGACTCACCAGAGCACTGAAAGTGATGTCGGAGTAGATCCACCCACAGCCGCCTCCCATGATCAGAGCTTCAAACCAGACTTATTAAATCTAGCCAGTCCCCTGCAGACTCCAACAGGAACAAAGGCACCCTAGACAATCATGGAAACCTCCCCAAAAATCACGTTAATTGGGATGCCCATTCCCGACATATTTCAAGCTGATAACGGAGAAACCTGAAACCTCTTAAGCAACATATAACTACCTCAGACCCGCCTCAAGGAAAAAGGGGAGTTTAAAGTGGCACTGCTAAAAAGGAAAGAAAAGCTGTAACAATTTTAAGATTTCTGGATGAATGAGAATGAATGAGAGAAATGTATGTGTGCTTTCCTGTACTGTCCCTTTCTTCTAATTTATAATGAAATGCTCTCCTAATGTTGCATTTCATTCGGCAAGAGGTGGATATGGAGATGTGATGGAAACCACACACTACCAAATGGAAACAGATTAATTTTGTCATATGTGACACTACTTGAACATTTTACTGGACATTGAACATCATTTGTTTAAAAGGACCACAGAGCTAAACAGCTAAAACATGGTTGCACATTTGCATTCCGAGACATAGTTGCATAGAGAGACAATGGGAGTGCTCCCTGATTCAATTAGCGAGATGGGTTTTGTCAATAGTGATGATCAAAGGACATTGAGAGCCATTGACCTTGTAAGAGACAGAACTCCATCACCGCACCCCCCCCCCACCCCCCACCCCACCGAGTGTGTCTAGTAAGCTTTGAAGAATCAACAATCCTCCCCAGAAGATGCGGTTTCAACCAAAGAGCTGGTCACATAACTTACCCTCTGGCCAGACTGGGAACTGTTGAATTGTACCTCACAGAAATGTTTGGGGCAGACGACAATTTGAAGACAAACGAGAAGGAAGCTCTCTCTCCCTGTCTCTCTCTCTCTGAAGCAAAGTCCCAGGGACCCATGGAAGCAACTTAAGCCTCAAGACAGAGGATCTCTTCAGCCTTCTGGTACCAGAGAAGCAAGTTTGAAAGTGTGTATTGGGCCTCAGCGGGAACTAGAAGACCACAACTCCAACCAAAGACTTTACAGCAAAACAAAAGACAATAACTGAATTCCATCTACTACTGTTAATTCTTTCTCCTCCTCTGTATCTATTTGTGTGTGTGTTTATCTTGTATGCATGTTAGCATGGTTGAGTCGTGTGTTTTTAGTAATTTTACCTGAGTTAGAGTGATAAGGTTAATAAACTTACACCTTTCTTGTTTAAACACAAGAAAGTCTGTCTGATTGGTTCATTTGCAATTACAATTAGAGAGCAGTGAGTAAGGACTCACTGAAGTGAAGCTAAAATACTGTGTTTTTAAAAGTTAAACCCTGTTACGGCCAAAACAGGAAAGGGGCCAGAGGGGAGCCTGAGACTCCTTCCTCACCCAGTCGTAACAGAAACCATTATTCAGCTAAATAGGGCTGAACCTTAACCCCAAGACAGATGGGTTGGGATTAGATGAGACATTAAAACTTTAGAAATCTCAAACCTGCCCCCAACCCACCCATCTACACATTTAACAGAGGCAGGAAAAAGGATGTGCAGCCAACCCACCCCTGATTAAATATTTTAATGAGGCTGGTAGTCTCTGATTTAACTTTGGCTAGCCAGGTTTCTCAAGGCTGTGGAAACCTGGCAGCTGAAGGGAGGTGAGGACAACAGTAGGGAGAAGGTAAATTCATAGACACGCCTCCCCCCACCATACAGTTACCATTCCCCTCCCCCACCCCAACACTCCCACTAGCAGCAGTGACTTACCTGCAGGACCAATCAGGCCATCTTCCAGGCAGAGAATTTGTCAAAGTAAAACTACGCACACGATGAAATCAAAACTCCACAGCATGCAGGGAAACATGAACTTCTGCGTTTCTCATCAGAAACTGCCCACTCAGCCCACCCTGTCAAAATTCAGCCCATAAAGTTTACAAAATGGAAGCATGCCTTTCGGCCTATTTGGCCTGTGTTTATGCTCTACACGAGCCTCCTCCTACTGTACTTTATCTAACCCTATCAGCATAGCCTCCTATTTCTTTCTCCATCATGTGCTTATCTAACTTCCCTTTAAATGCATCTATGCTGTTCACTGCAACTACTCCTCATAGTAGCGCATTCCCACATTCCTATCACTCTTTGGATAACAAAGTTTCTCCTGAAATCCCTATTGGATTTATTAGTGACAATCTTATATTTATGACCTCTAATTTTAGACTCCCCACAGGTGGAAACATTTTCTCTACAACTGCCCTATCAAAACCGTTCATAATCTTAAAGTTCTCTATAAGGCCACCCCACAGCCTTCTGTTTTCTATTCTTTTTATTAATCAAAGATGTAATTAGCCACATCTGGATTCCCAATTAATCACATATGGCTAGTGTCATGGAGGCCCCCACCTGCCAAAAATGAGGCATATTAATTTTGTCATATGAACATTGATTTAAAACTTGCTGGGAGGAAGAGAAGGCCTGTTACAAGGGCTGCCAGACACTTAACTGAAAAACATTTGCATACTAACAGACAGTGCTTGTGGAGACAAAAGGATCACATTCAACCCACAATGGATTTTGATCACCAGACATCGAAGGTGTAAGAAAGAGTATTCCAGAGACTGCTAAGGTGATGCAATCCACAAAAGCAAGGACTGGTTAAACCAGCTGGTCACATGACTAACTGGCTGGTGCAGTGTTTTTTGAACTAGCCACAGAGCTTTTGAACTCAGGAAGACTGTTTGCTCCTGGACTGAGAAGACCTCTCCTGTCTGCTCCCATCTCTTTCTCACAAGCCTCTGGACTCATGAGGACACATGAACTTCAAGAGAGAAAAGTTTCCTACATCGAACAAAGTTTAAGAAGAATACTGGGCCCAACGGAAAGCAAGACCTACCTAAAATCAAGGACTCTACAGCGAGCTCAAAGAACAGTAACCAAAACCATCTTTAGATATTGCCTCAAACTTTTCCACTTTATTTCTTCTGCTCTTTTCTATCTCTAAATGCATGTATGTATCACGTATGCATGCTAGCGTGGGCGCATCGCGTATCCATAAGTGTTAATTGAATTACAGTTTAGATTTAATAATATTCAACCTTTTTTCTTTAAACCTAAGAAAGCGTGTTTAGTTAGATTCTTTGCCTTATAATTGGAAGTTAGTGAACAAGGATTCACTAAGGGGGAGCTAAAAAAACCGATGTGTTTAAAATTAAACCCTGTTATGGTAAGACCAGGTGACGGCTGAGAGAGAATCCTAGACCCCTTTCTCACCTGGTCGTAACACTAGTGACTAATATATTGGATGATACTGCCATAGACAGAGCCTAATGAAGATCATTGCAACCCACTCACTGATTTTAATATGCAACTAATCAATGTCCTATGAGTGTTGTTCCCAGAGAGTCAAGATCAAGTGTAGTCTTCAGATGATGTAGGGTTAGCAGGTAGGCATAAGTGGGCCAGAGCTGAACAACAACTGCAATGATAAAGAAAGACTTGCATTTATATTGCACTTTTCACGACCACTAGAAGTTTCAAAGTGCATTACAGCCAATGAAGTACTTTTGAAGTGTAGCCACTGTTGTAATGTAGGAAACTCAGCAGCCAATTTTGCACACAGCAAACTCCCACAAACAAGAATGTGATAATGACCAGATAATCTGTTTTTATGATATTGATTGAGGGATAAATATTGGCCGGGATGGAATAGACTAAGTGGGGAAGGTCGAGAAGAAAGACCAATAAAGTTAGAGGTCGGAGGGGAAGAAGGTAGCTATGGATGGGTGAAGGTAGAACAGAGTTAGGAATTGAGGGAAAGTGGTGGTAAAGTTGGATTTGAGACTTGGAGGGGAAGGCGGTGAATGGTTGGAAGCTGGGGAGGAAGGGAAAACTTAGAACAGGGTAAGTGTTACAATGCAATAAAGCTTAGGGCAGAGCCAAAACTGGGAATAATTTGTGTGGTATTTTCTCTTTACTGACAAACTGAAGTTTTGACCCAGTGACGAGATGAATGGAGACAGAGGACAGGGGCTCTGATATCACTAAATTTACTATCAGATATGTAGGTTCCTCTACCATTTATTTTATAAAGGTTAGCCAAATAGGCATTCATCTTACAAGAAAAAAACATTTTTGTTACAAAGAAAAAACAGAAATAATCTTTTTTCCCATTCGGAACTCTTTATACATAATTCATGTCTGGGTATATGATAGTGCTTTTGAATGTATCAGCTAAGTAATTAGAATTCTGCAAAATTAATATATATCAGAAATTAGGAACATAAATTGATAACAACCTCAGTGAGATCGTTAATGCGAAAAATATGAGATATGACCCCCAAGACCAATTTAATGAATTACACTAGATTTCACTTTTTAAGACCTTTGTTATAAAAACTAAAATAAAAGAAATCCTCAGTTAACTAAATAATACTTTTTAAGTAGCTGATACCCCAAATTACAAATAACGTTTTTTTTTACTTTTTCAAACATTTGAAAACCTCACACCACATTTATACGTTGCACAGTCCTTTTTGATAATGATAATTTGCAGTTAAAAGCCCCAATCTCCTCCCAGTTGCAATGAATTGTATCTCCACGACTTTACAAAAATCAATATTCTCTTCTCTCACTTCTCCAAGCACTTCCAACCTGGACATCCATGAATAATGCTATTTCTGGTGATCCATTGGGTCCTTTACTCCTCTACAGCTTTGACTCTCAAAACAGGTTCAAATCTTCACAGCCTTTTGCTGTATATCTTCAGAGAGCAGAAGTTCTCTCTCTCTCTTCAGCTGCTACCTCTGGGTATCCTCTCTCAGCTTGCCTTGAGTCTGCACTCCAATGGGTTGCCTTCTTACAGCCGGTTTGCCTTCAGAAAGTCTGTTAAGTTGATCTGGACTCAGAAGTCAATAGCTTATTGTTCTGCTCCAAAATGCAAAGACTATAGGTCTGGGTTCACAAAGTCACTGGGGCCTTTCCATTGTCCCCAGGTGTCAACACCTGCCTGGTTCATTGGCATTTTCCCAATTACTGACTCCTTGTTTTACGACCAAAAGTCTGTGAGGGCAAATCCCATTGTTCTTCAGGTGTTAGTGCTGTAATCTCTTTTTCAGAAGACAGTCTTTGATCTGTGTTCTCTGTTGTCCTGGTAACCTTTCGCAGAGTAGAGATGAGGTCACCTGACCTTGTGGATTCCATCTTGACATTCTAAAAATCACAATTTTTAAGAAATAATCATATTACAAGGTCCAGTGTTCATAATAATAGTCATAAGCAATGGTATAAACAGCTTCTGGTTTTATTGATTTTCTCTAAATTTGCCTTGATTTGGGGGTCTGGTTGAGGGGTGATGGCACCTTCCCCCTAAATAAAACCTCCCCGTCTAACTATACCTTTCACCGCTTGCCTCGCCCAGACCATTGCAGTGGTGGTGTGGCGCTTATAACCAAATCTCATTTTGGCCTGTCCCCTTACTCCTCTTGAAACTTTTTCCTCCTTTGATCAACTCACCTTGTTCCACCCCTCTCACCTCTCATTTAAAATCCTATTTCGTTACTGCCCAACCAAATACCATGCCAATTTTCTCAACGAGCTACCTTCACTGTTTTCCTCCCTCAGCCTCTGCATTGAGCAGCTTCTCATCCTAGGTGATTTTAACCTCTATCTCAATGCGCCATGTTCTGTCTCCTTTAAGTTCACTGTCCTCCTATGCTCCCTTAATTTCACACTTGATATAAACTCCCTAACCCATATTCATGGCCACCTGCTTGACCTTGCCATCTCACATGACCTTGCTGCCCCTATATCACAGGTTAGGCCATCTCTGATCTCTTCCTTGTGTTGTTCACCACCCACATCCTCCTCTGGACCCTACTTCCTTCTGTATCCTCCCTTCGAAAAAGCTCTCCCCAATTCACTTAGAAGTGCACTGTTAAATTTCTAATTGTCTTGCCTTTAGCCCTTCATTCCCCATGACATTTCTGAAGCTACCAATCTGATCAATCACAGCCTCAACTCCAACTTTGATTTCCTAGTCCTCATTAAAACCATTACTCTCTCTCACCCTGGCCGGTATGGCCCTCACCTCTGCTCCCTTAAGTCCAAAGGACACAAACTGGAACGGATATGGTGGGCAATTGGTCAATTGGTTTAGCTATCCACCGCCAGATCAGGCTAAACCATATAAAGCATTATCGGGTCCTGCTGTCATCTGTGAAAACTACTTACCATTCCAGGATCATCCTAGAATGGAAAGGTAACCCCAGTTTCTTTTCTCGACTGTAAACAGTCTTAAACCACTCTCCCTCTCTCCCCTACCCTCACCTCCAATGTCAAGTGCGAGAAGCTCATGGATTTCTTTGCCACCAAGATTAACATCATTTGATTAGCTGCCGCTGACTCTTCCCTCCCTTTCACAAGTTCATCAGGCCAAACAACCTCAAAGGCTACCCCCTACCCCCGTCCTAGCCCTGAATTCTCACCTTTCTCTAGTTTCTTTCTTATTTCCCCTCCTGCTCTCTGCAAGCACATCTTGTCCACGAGACCCACTTCCTACTCTCTTGACTGTATTCCCACTAAACTACTGACCAACCAACTTCCCTTCCTGGCTGCCATATTAGGTGATATTGATGAGTTCTGCCTCCTCAGGTTCTGTCCTCCGTGCCTTCAAATCTGCTGTCATAATCCCTCTCCTCAAAAAACCACCCCTTTGACCCGTCCTTCTTTGCAAAGTACCAGCACATCTCCAACTTGTTTTCCTCTCCAAAGTCCTTGAAGGTGTTGTTGCCTCCCAAATTCCTGCCAACTTTCCTGGCACTCCATGTTTGAATCCCTCCCAACAGGTTTTCATCCCTCCACAGTACTGAAACGGTTCTTATCAGAGTTACAAATAACATCCTATGTGACTGTGACAAAGGCAAACTATCCCTTCTCGACCTATCAGCATTAGACAAGGTTGATCACACCATCCTCATTCAACACTTCTCCACCATCATCCAGCTGACTTATCAATCTAATCGCAGCCAGAGAATTGCCATCAATGAATTCTCTTCCAATATCTGCACAGTTACCTCTGGTGTTCCCCAAGCTTCTAACCTACATCTACATGCTGCCCCTCAGCAGCATCATCTGAAAACACAATGTCAGTTTCTACATGTATGCTGTCAAAATCCACCTCACCACCACCTCTCCAGATCCCTCCACTGTCCCTAAATTGTCAGACTGTTTATTTGATATTCAGTACTGGATGAGCAGAAATTTCCTGCAATTAAATATTAGGAAGACTGAAACTATGGGTGGAATTTTATGCTGGCATCGGGGTCTCGAGGTTGGGGGGGAAATCGATGCCAAGCTCCCCGTGTCGTCTTTTGTGTGGAAGGCCCACCAAATTTAGTGCCAATCAGGTACTTACCTTGATGGTGGCGGGCCTTCCATAGGATTTAGGACCCCATAGCCGGCAGTCCCGACCTTGCAGAGCTGCCGGCCAATCAGAGGCTGGCATCTGCAGTGCCACCACGGAACCAGTGGCTGCTGCTGTAGCTCAAGTGACCAGATACCAAGGAGCGGCGCTGGAACCAGGCTTAAGGTAGGTCAGGGTGGGAGGGGTCTCATGGGGTGGTGGTCGCAGGGAAGGGGTGGGGGCAGATTGGCAGCAAGGCCAGGGGGGTGGCCCTCAGCGGGTACTCCCCTTCCCAGTGCCGGGTTCCTCGATCAGACACTAACTGCCTTTGAACAAAAGACACCAGCCCCCCCCCCCCCCCCGCCCCAAAAGCAGGAAGCAACCTGCACAATTTTTCATGCTGTGCTTCCCGTGTGGTGACAGGGCTGCCCACCGCGTGGGGTAACTGAGCCTGTGGTGGGAAGACACTCTTAATTAGGGATTAATTACCGAGTTAAGGCCTGCAATTGACAGTAGTGCAAGAAGACCGTTCTCAGGCCTTCCCACCCCAGACTAAAGTTCGGCGGAGGCAGAATGCTGGCAGAGTTGCCCCTCTCCCCACCGTCCCACCTAATTTTATGCTCATCCTGTCTCCAAACCCACCGCTTCGGTTCCTGCCACAAATTCCGCTCCTTCGCCACCAATTCCATCCCTCTTCCTGACAACTGGCGGAACCTCAGTATATTATTTGACCCTGGAATGAGCTTTCAACCACATATCCAGACTTGATTATTCTAAAGAACTCCTGGCCAGCCTCCCTTTGTAAATGTGAGGTCATCCAAAACTCTGCTGCTGTGTCCTAAATCACACCAAATGCCTTTCAGCCATCACATCTGTGTTTACTGGCTCCCGGTTTTAAAATTCTCAACCTTGTTTTCAAATCCTTCCATGGCCTGGCCCCTCTCTACCTCTGTAACCTCCTCCAGCCATACAACCTTCCAAAATATTTGCATTCATCTGATCCGGCCTCTTGAGCATCCCTGATTTTAATCGCTCCACCATTGGTGGCTCTGCCTTCAGCTGCCTCGGTCTGCAGCTCAGAATTCCCTCTCCGCCTGTTTACCTCGCTTTCCTCCTTTAAGACATTCCTTAAAACCCATGCCTTTGATCAAGTTTTTGGTCATCTGACCTAATGGCCGATATTTTATGTCAGGGTGGAGGCCCCGCCTACTGGCCAGAAAGTTGGGGGCAAGCCCGCCACTGCCGAACCTGGAAGCCACATCATGATTTTACGTGGCCCAGGCCCTTAATTGGCCTCGGGCAGGACCTCTGCCCCTCTAAGCCATGATTTCCCACCTCCAAGAGCTGGTGATCAATCAGCGGGCTGGCAGCTCTTCAGTCCCAGCAGTGCTGCTAGAATTGGTGGCCACTGCTGGGACTGCACCCAATGAGAGGAGCAGCAATTGAGGAAGCCCTGAAATTAAGGTTATTGTGTGAGTCTCGCCAGAAACAATCGGCTGGGCCCCAGCAAAGCGGGGGTGGGGTGGGGGGGGAGTTCGGTTGGGGGATGGGGAGGGTAGTGCGATGCTTCAACAGAGGCAGCTTGTGCCATGGTGAGAGCCCTCCATGGGGCACAGGATGTCCCATCAGGCTCCCCCCTCTCAGCCCACAAGGAGGCCGTCAGGTTTAACTGGGCAGTCTCCGCAGCTGACGGTGCCCTCCACTGTTGGTAATATCCCAGCGTCCGCAGGTGGAGGCCCTTAAGTGGCAATTAATTGGCCACTCCTAAAAAACCCTCCTAAAAACCTGGGTTGTTAAATTTGTACGAAAACTGACATCAGTGCTTCTTGAAATATTTATTTATAAGACTTTTGTTAATTAAAAAAAACAATGAAGAATAACACCTCAAAGCAGGGTAGTACAGAATGTTTCATCCCTTATTATTGTTACGGATGTTAGAGCATTGTAATCTGTGCCAGCATTGTATTTATGTCCCGGAGTCCGTCAATAGTTAACGAAGGCTGGGGCTCCCAGCATTTCATTTCGCACTAATAGCCTTGCTGAACATCTGCAAAGTTACTCATGGCAACATGCCTCCAAGTAATTAATATTCATCAATATAAAATAAAGGAACTCATATATTTTCCACAAATAAGCTAAGAAATATGTATATTTTGAAACATCATTATAAATTACTTTTGCCACAAAAAATTGCAAGAAACAGCACTGAAAAGAGCCCGCAGTCAGCAATTATTTTGTTCTATCAGGAAGTTGCATTTACATAGATTGACTGCTTATACTTTACATGTTCAAATCTGCTGTTGAAAGGGTTTACCCTTTTTAGGCAGCTTCCTTTCCATTACAAGGCTTCTTCAATGAGACTGGAAGTTGTTTGCTACACCCATCAATCATTCAACTTAATGGCCACTAGGCTGCAGATAGGTCTGCAGCTCCTAACAGACTATTTGCCATAATGTTCATACTTCAATAAAGAGGCTCCAAAATACAGCCTGTTACTAAGTTGTAGACTAATTTATTATGAATTTTTTGTCTGTTACGTAAAATAGAAAATTGCTTTAAGCTATTAATCAACTACTGGAAAGACGCTCTGGACTGTAAGAGTGGGAGAGAATTGAAACATATTGCAGCTCTTACTCCTCTAATAGGAAACCAGTGCTCTCCCAGTATAACAAGTCTGCTGGATGAGCATGAAAAGATCAGGTAGAATGACAGGAAATTCCTTGCGGAACTGCTAACCACAAGCAATCAGACATTCAACTCCTGCTGATGCCAATAAAAGTGAAGAGCTCAGCAACTCGGAAACCCCTTTGCAGCCAAGTCTGCTGCAGTCTACCAATGTCTTTCATGAGTTACAGTGAAGCTGTGAGCCAGTGGGGGAGTTGTTCCAATGATGAGCGACTTTGAGTACTGGTTGGTCTATAAACAGCTCCCCAAACTGAAAGGAATATGAGTATAGGAAGGGTTTCAACTAAAATGCTTCAGGCAATGAAGCAACCTTTTTAAAAAAAATTGTACTATTGCAAAGCTTCATTAAGCTACAGAATCAGAGTTTACTAGTTCTTCACATTATATATATATATAGATAAAATTATAATCCATGAGTTCAGTTTTGTTGTAGGTTTCTTCAATTCTACAGCATTTTCAGATTGCTATGACAGGAATTTGTTTCCAGCTCAGTAATACATCCTGCTCCCTTCCCCCCACCAATTGATCCTTGTCTCAGTATTTATACCTGCAGGACTGACTTGTTGGTTCAGCATAATTTAAAAGATTGTTTCTTGTACCGCTGCCTTGCCAGCAGAATGAGGTAGTGATAAATATGAGAAATCTTTCAGAATATTTGAGGGCCTCTTGTAACTCTCAAAGAATGGTTATAGCACAGAAGGAGGCCATTTGTCCCGTTTGTTTGTGCCAGCTCTCTGCAAGAGCATCTCACCTAGTCCTAGTTCCCTGTAGCGCTGCAATTTATTTCTTTTCATATAATTATCCAATTCTGTTTTGAAGGCCTCTATCACACTCTCAGCTAGTGCATTGCAGATTGTAACCACTCACTGCCTAAAAAATGTTTCTTCATGTCGGCAATCACCTCAAATCGGTGTCCTTTGATTCTGGATCCTTCTGCCAATGGGAACCGTTTCTCCCTATCTGCTCTGTCCAGACCCCTCAACATTTTGAACACCTCTAGCAAATCTCCTCTCAGCTTTCTCTGCTCTAAGGAGAATAGCCCCAGATTCTCCAATTTATCCACGTAACTGAAGTTCCTCATCCCTGGAACAAGTCCCATGAATCATTTCTGCACCTCCTCTCATGCCTTCACATCCTTCCTAAAGTGTAGTGCCTAGAGCTAGACACAATACTCCAGTTGAGGCCAAAGCAGTATTTTGTACAGGTTTATCATAGCTTCCTTGTTTTTGTACTCTATGCCCCTATTTATAAAGCCCAGGATCCCGTATGCTTTATTAATTATTTTCTCAACCTGCCCTGCCGCCTTCAATGATCTCTGCACATTTACTCCCAGGTCTCTCTGCTCCTGCACCCCCTTTAGAATTGTACCTTTTAGTTTATATTGCCTCTGTGCCTTCTTCCTACTAAAATCAATCATCTCACACTTCTCTGCATTAAATTTCGTCTGCCACTTGTCCACCCATTCCACTAGCCTGTCTCTGTCCTCTTGAAGTTTATCACTATCCTCCTCACAGTTCACAATACTTCCAAGTAAAGACTTGGTTTGGTCATTTCTGGCAGCTAAAATACTTTCCCCTCAAAAACTCCACATTGTTTTCCTTTCTTACAATCAGAAGCCTAATAAGCCTTGACCAACATGCCAAATAATCTGACTAGTGATCTTTGCCAAATTTCGGGAGATGGGCCCGTGTCTGATGATATAATTTGCTAGGTTTCTGACATGTATTGATGAAGATAGAAATGATATTTTTTAGGTTCTAATGATAACATAAATCTACCAGCATTTGTGAGAACGAGCAGCTTTATGTGACTTCACAACCTTGTATAACTGAATACACCTTCTTGATAAGCTCAATTAAATTGTGATGCTCGCTAGCAGTGAGGACTGGAAACAGCAATTCTCCACACAGCAGGATCTCTTACTGATCTGGTTTCTGCCATCATAGGGAGTCTATCAGGCTGTGAGCATAGACAGCATGGTTCCAATGGGAAAGTACAGCAAATTAGTTGGTGAGTCACTTTGGACTACACTCACACATCCCTTCGCTGCAGCTCAAGAGTTGTATGTGCAAGTTGAGGTCACAAAGTGGTTGTAATTTCCTATGAGTCAGCTGAAAACTTTGCTCAGCACAATTTGTCCAGCCAGTGCATGGAGAAAACTTCCACTGTTCCCTCATTTAAATGATGTTGCATCATCTGTACGTTGCATCATCCATGCAGGGTTATGGGGAGAAAGCAGGGGAATAAAACTGAGGGAGTTGCTCTTTCAGAGAGCTGGTGCGGACACAATGGCTGAATGGTCTCCTTCTGCACTGTATTGATTCTGTGATCTACTGATAGTGCAGAGGTCCAGATGCCTTCAGCAGAAAACGGGTTGGTGCAGTCTCTTAATGTGGTACTTGTACGTCCTGTTAGTGACAGTGTTTGAAACTGTCATTTTCTGCTTTATTTTGTGTGGAGATCAGGAAGAAGACTGGTTGGATCAGTAAAGTTCAAACCAAATGGCAGCAAATAAACATCCAATCAATGGTGCAATGTCAAGGAACAAAAGCAGATAAAGATCAGTTTTAATCTCATTAAAGGGTTAGTTGGAATAGTATTAAAGCTACTTCCGGTTGCTATACTTCCAGTTTGAAAGACACACCATATTGGCCTCGGAATTCCCATTGTAGTAAATGAGGCTTATGCCAGGAGGCTGTTCAAAGCACCTATGGATCCATCTCATGCCCATCAGACAACACAGGCTGCACAGAAGTGTAATTTTAGCCCCAAAATCTGCGACACAGATGAAGAAGGCACTTTTACCCATTTTATCTCATTCTTCCAATATACCAACCCAGTGGCCTGAGTACAATCTTTTAATCCTGGAGCCCGGCATACAAGTCATCTGGCTATCAAGTCTGCATATCAAATCCATTGATGTCCAGTTGAACATTACTATCACCAGTACACATTTATCAGCATAAACACCCTGGCGGCCTGTGCCTGCAAACATCACACCACCACACATGCCGCAAATATGCAGTCTCCACAGAAAACCACCATTACATCATCAAAAACATGCTGATCCAGACTGATTTGACCAACCTGTCTCAAATCTAAAGGGCCACTTTGGACCATTGCAGAAACCCTTCAGCAATCTCCTCTCAGCTTTAATGACAGATGGCAGAATGCTTGGAAGCATTGCAACATACCAAATGGATTCCTTACTGAGAACCCCAGGGTACAACTGAGAGGATCAAACCTTCCCCGCAAACAGTGGATAACCACCAAAAGCTTCAGAACTTGGTCATGGTAGATGCTGCCACTTTCTCCATAAATGGAAGACTAAAGCATCTCCATCATGTGATTGTGGAGCTCTAAATCAGACCCAGGAGTACCTCATTGAGCACTGCCCTCCGAGAAAATTTACAGACAGCTTACAAAATATCCACGCTATGACTCCACAGCTTTAGCCTGGATGTCTGACTTAGATATTAAGATTTGATTTGTTTTTGCTATGATCATACAAAAGAAGATCTGCCTGCCCTCCCTACCTCATAGAGAAAAAAATATGGGCGTAGTCTTACCACCTTGGTTCCTGCCACAATGGCAGGACCATTTTCGAGTTTGAAAACTGAATCTCTGCTCAGCGCACCCGGCAGTTGCTCTTTACGAGAGTAAACCAATTGACATCCTGCCTGCAGGCTCCCTGACAAATTTGGGTGGGAGGACAGGATGACGCACCCATTCTGTCAAAGAACGAATTTTTAATTTAAGGTATGTTTCAGTAAAGCGTACCAGCATTTGGACTTTTCAGCATGCAGCAACCACAGGAATGGAGAGGAGATCTGGGAAGGCTGCCACCGCACCGCCCTCCCCCCACCGCCCTCCCCCCACCGCCCCCATCCCCTACCCCTCCCGGATCTCTCACTCTTACCTGGAGGCCTTGCTGCAGGAACTGATGGGCTGCAATGAGGAAATCTTTCCCAAGCACGTGAGGAAAGGACAGCCTCTCCAACCAAGCAGGCATGGATGGAAGTAGCCAAGGAAGTCAGCAGCAGGCGTGCGTGCCTTCCAACTTGGAGACAGTGCACCGAGAGGGTCCAGGACCGCAGGAGGCCATGACAGGTGAGTGGCATAACACCTTCAGGTGCCAAGGCCCAGACTGTGACTTTCCCAGCATTTTCCTGCGCAGCACTCCTTAGGTCAACACAACTTGCAGCTCCACTCATTCCTCTCCCCGCAGGCACCTCACATTCTCATCTGAACAGCCAACACTCACACTCACCCTCATCCTATTGCCCTCATGCACTTATGCCTCACAGTCACCCTCCACAAATGTCCTTTCCTCCTCTGCACGCAAGCCATTGTGAGCACTCACATCTCTCTGCTTCCTCTCCTTGTAAGAGAAGAGAGCATGCAACTTGGCAAGAGGCAGAAAGCCAGTGGGGCTAGAGGGGTGGTGCTGGATTTCCAGCACCTTATTGACCACTGAAAACGGATTCCCACCTGCTCTACTGGGAAGGAGGTCTTGTTTTAGGAGGCTGCAGATGTCAGCAATGACCTGCCATGAGGGCCTGAGCCTCCTGAGGCAATGATGCTCAGACATGTCGAGAGAGCTGATCCTCTGCCTGTAGCCTCCTTCCTGGATCTCAGTGTCCATCCCTCTTCCCTGTGGAGGGGCATACAGCTGGGGAGAAGGCAGCTGGTGCTGTTGGTGGTGTTTTTGCTGCTGTGCTGGATCAGTTGGTCTTGGTGTGGCCTCTGCTTATTACCCTCAGCAGAGGTGGAAGGTGGAGCTGCATAAGCTGCTCCCATGCTATGCTGAAGGCTGGCAGCAGGGAGGTGCAGCTGGAGGTAAGTGAAGTGCTCGACAGATGAAATGCCTCCCAAAAAGTTGTCACCTGTCAAGTAGTGATAACATTCTCTGAGAGAAGAAGTGCTTTGAACAGCAGTCTTTCAATGGCCATGGCTGGAGTTCTTCAGTGTAGCTGATCAAAGCCTTCCCAGCTTGTAGTTTCACTGAAGAATCTCTTACTGTTGTGCACTCACCTCAGTGACTCTGGCGAGTTGCTGACAGATCAGGAAATGGATTCCATGGGCTGAATTTTGTTCCCAGCCCGATGTTGGGTTCTGTGGCAGGGGGTGGTGGGTGCGCTGAAGAAACAGCAGTGGCTGCCACAGAACCTGACGCTGAGATTTCCAGTCCCAATCTTCCCGGTAGCTGGGAAGCTCCATGGCAGCCCTTCTGTCACTCTGCAACGGGACCCTGCTTTCCATATGTTAATTAGATCTTAGCATTAATTTAAATGTAACCCGCAGCAATCTCACCTTCAGTTCCCGATCCTCAGCGCGACATACGGCACTCATGTGCCTTCACTTTTCCATCCAGGGAAAGCTGGCGCCACTGAGGTGGGGAAGGGGGTCAACTCTACACTATATAGGGAAGAGGGGAAAGGGATCAACTCTGCAGTATTTGTATATAGAAGGGGGGAAGGGGTAAACTCTGCACTATTTGTATAGGGAAGTTGCGGGGGAGGGTCTACTCTACATTTTGTTGAACTGTCTGTAGGAGTGCCAACCTTTTAAAAATGGCGGCAGCACCTGCTGCCGCATCAGGTGATGTCGTGAACAGCATCGCCAATGCCGCTGCTGTCATGTGATTGGGGGGAGGGCAACTACCGTGAATATGCTAAGTGGACGCCCACTGCAAAATTGCGACGGCGCGGGTCCCATGTGGGGCGACCGCCATTTTCTGCAGCCGCCACAGGCAGCACAGTGGCGCAGTGGTTAGCACCGCAGCCTCACAGCTCCAGTGACCCGGGTTCAATTCTGGGTAC
Organism: Heterodontus francisci; assembly: GCF_036365525.1. Taxonomy (NCBI): domain Eukaryota; kingdom Metazoa; phylum Chordata; class Chondrichthyes; order Heterodontiformes; family Heterodontidae; genus Heterodontus; species Heterodontus francisci. The sequence continues at coordinate 74,343,949 of NC_090375.1, forward strand.
TGCCTGTGTGGAGTTTGCAAGTTCTCCCTGTGTCTGCGTGGGTTTCCTCCGGGTGCTCCGGTTTCCTCCCACATGCCAAAGACTTGCAGGTTGATAGGTAAATTGGCCATGATAAATTGCCCCTAGTATAGGTAGGTGGTAGGGAAATATAGGGACAGGTGGGGATGTGGTAGGAATATGGAATTAGTGTAGGATTAGTATAAATGGGTGGTTGATGGTCGACACCGACTCGGTGGGCCGAAGGGCCTGTTTCAGTGCTGTATCTCTAAAACTAAAACTAAGCCACCACTCCTGGAGGCGGAACAACAAAATCCAGCCCCGTGTCTGAAAAATCCAGGATTCTGGGCTAAAACACCTCGTAATTGCTTCTTAATAACCTCAACAAGCTCTTCATTATTTACCCAACAAATCCAAGGGGGTTCCCGCTCTCTTTCAATCCGTCCCGGGGAAAGCCAGAAAAGGACAGGATCATGTCAGGACCCCAACTTAACATCAGTTTCTGGGACTTTCCCACCCCACTTGCCTCCTAACCTGGGCCTGGGAAAATTCTGCCCTATGTTTCGGTGAAGTTATCCACTTTAGCTATAGTGAAAAAATTATTTCTGTGCGTCAAGGTAGTTTACAGCCCATCTCACTGAAAGATTTGGTTCATGGATTGATAACCATTTTTGATAGCTTTGTTGATATCCATAAAATTTGTTGCAATGAGACGCCCCTAGTATAGGTATGTGGTAGGGAAATATAGGGATTAGTGTAGGATTAGTATAAATGGGTGGTTGATGGTCGGCACAGACTCGGTGGGCCTAAGGGCCTGTTTCAGTGCTGTATCTCTAAACTAAACTAAACTAAACTAAACTTTGGTTCCTTATGGTTTGCCATACCTTATTACAGGTGATGTTCTATTGTAATTTTAAAAATTTGAGCCTTGCTATAGAAAACCTGAGGCAAACTACACAATGTCCATACCAACAAATGGTAACATATCCATATCACCCCAACACATACTGAGACCTTTTCAGATATTAATACATTGTATGGGGCCATCTGAATCACAATCCCATTGTAGTTACTGTAAAAACAGTAGAAGCTAAAGGATCCAAGCTCCAGTTCTTCCCCAATTATTATGTGTGAGGAAAAACCTTGGGCAAGATATTGCCTCATTGCACAACTCATAAAATCACAGAATGGTTACAGTACAGAAGAAAGTCATTCAGCCTATCATATCCTTGTCAGTTGTATACATGAGCAACTCATCTAGTTCCACTCTCCACAGGCCTGCAAATCTTTTCTTGTTCGATAATTATTCAGTTTGCTTTTGAAGGCCTTGATTGAATTTGCCTTCACCAGACTCTCAAGCAGTGCATTCCAGATCCTAGCCACACACTGCATAAAAAAGTTTTTCCTTATAACACTGTTACTTCTTTTGCCAATCACCTTATATCAGTCTCCGGTGTTTCTGGATCCTTCGGCTTTTGGGACCAGTTTCTCCATATCTACTCTGTCCAGACGCCTCATGATTATGAACACCCAGCTCCTCCAACCTACCCACATAACTGAAGTTCCTCATCCCTGAAACCATTCTTGTGCATCTTTTCTGCATCCTCTCCAATGCCTTAACATCCTTCCGTAAGAATGATGCCCAGAACTGGACACCATACTCCAGTTGAGGCCAAACCAGTGTTTTATACAGGTTTATCATAACTTTCTTGTTTTTGTACTCTATGCCTTTATTTATAAAGCCCAGGATCCCATATGTCTTTATTAACTGCTTTCTCAACCTGCCATGCAACCTTCAGTGATTTGTTTATGTATATCCCCAGGTCCCTCTGCTCCTTCACCCCTTTTAGAATTGTACCCTTTAGTTTATATTGCCTCTCTTTGTTCTTCCTACCAAAGTGAATCATTTCACAATTCTCTGCATTAAATTTCATCTTCCACTTATCATGATGAACAATCTCCTCCTGTCTGATATGCATCAGCTTCACAGCTGATAAAAGACTTAATCTATTTTCTGTATTTTTGTACTTGTCTTTATTCCAGTGTAAGTGTGTTGCTGTACCATACGCACAAGACAAAAATGCAGATACTTGATTATACACAAATGTCTATTAGTCACCCTTGTTTATGGTAATAATAGCTGTTCAGTAAACACTACAACAAAGGAAGTGCAAGTCTATCCTGTACTTTTGAAGCTTCAAATGGATAAGTTATCATAATTTTGAATATGTCTTGCAAACAGCAAAATGAAGGTTCTCTTTTTTAACAAGACGCAGTTATACCTAGGACTCAAGATTTTTTTTTAGCTTAATCATTTACTCAATGTAACTAAATCATGAATGTTACAAATCATTTTCTTGTAGGAAGTAAGTACTGGGTCTTTAAGGAAGCTACGCTGGAGTTAGGATATCCTCAAAATGTGGTGGAACTAGGAAGTGGAGTGCCTTCCCAGGGTATTGACACAGCAGTTTGGTGGGAAGATGTTGGTAAAACCTATTTCTTCAAAGGAGACAGGTTAGTGCCTCTGCCTGTGGAATGTGCATGATATATCAAAGTGATTAATGTGCTTTTAAGTGTTGGTCTGAATGGCTTGTGATACCTGTGAGAATCCTTTAACTGGAAAGCAAAGATGAAAGTCTTCCTTACAGAGAACTTTTTTCACACAACTTCATTACTCACATAAGGATTATACTGTTTGTACAATGATACACAAACAATCTATTGTTCTTTAGGATTAAGTCAATTGAACTCATCATTCAGCACACAGATTGACCTCTGGTAGAAGCTGAATCCCCCTGGCATTGCACTGTGCGTGTGTGCAGTTGCTTTAGGTATTGTGTGTGCTTGCCAAGCTTTCTCCTGTCAAGCTCCTTATGCAATGTTATGAAACATTGGAGAGTTCTCAAGCACATCACAGGTCCAAATCAGTCATTCCCATTGTTGTTTGTCTCAGGCTTTACAACATAAAAAATTGAATCTTCTTGTTGTCAGTGTTAAATATTTCATGTGACACATCACCTACTTATTTTGAGAATGGTTTACATTATAAAGATCATTCTAGAGTAGCCCTGGTATGAATTTACCTCAAGCAATTTTTGTAATCTAACTCTCCCTTGGCAATTGTCAAACGGGCACCAATAGCCACATCTTTGCCTGTAGACTTTATAACTGGCATTGGCATAATGTAAAAATGGTAATTGTGTGCAACCTGAATCTGCCATTGACCTGCGAGATTTTATCTGGGCAAAAGAGGATAGCAGTATGATGATGTGGTATATATGAACTGTTATTCTACCAGATCCTTCTGCAATGAGGTTATTTGAAGCTGAAGTTACAATTGGTGCAATTGTAAAATAAAGGGCAAGATATTACCAGCCCCCAGATGATGGGCTAGGATGTGGCAGGACCTGTAAAATGCCGGGGAAAAGTGAAATTTATTAAACTTAACCTCTAATTCGGTTAATGCCAATGGATATACGACACGCCCATGCTAGCATGCATGCACAATACATACATGCAGATAGGAACAGAAAGAGTGAAAGAAAAAATAAAGTGGAAAAGTTTGAGGCAATCTCTGAAGAGGGTTTTTTGTTACTGTAGTTCGAGCTCACTATAGAGTCCTTGATTGTAGGTCGATCTTGCCTTTCGTTGGGGCCCAGTATTTTTCTTAAACCTTGTTCACTGTAGGAGACTTTTCTCTCTTGGGGTTCATGTATCTTCAGTGTGTTTTGGAGTTCCACGAGAAAGAGATGGGAGCAGACAGACAGACAGACAGGAGGTCTTCTTCAGTCAAGAGGCATTCTGCTTTCTGCAGGTTCTCAGTTCAAATTCTACAGTTCAGAAACCCCCAGACCTAACTGGTCTGACCATGTCTTGGTTTTGTCTATTGCATGTCAGGGAATGGTCCTTTGTCCTTTCCAAGTACTGTCTGTTAATATACAAACGTATTTTTTCCAGCCAAGGTCTGGCAGTCCTTGTAACAGGCCTTCCCTTCTTCCCAGCAACAATTTGAAATTTAATTTCCATGTGGCAAAATTAATAATGCCTCATCCTTGGCAGGTGGGGGCCTGCATGACACCTCCACACCCAGGGGAATGAAATCAGATTTGAGAAAAGCAAATTCCATTAAAAGGGCTGAGAGAAAATATAAGATGCAGTAAACCATGCATTTCTCTCATTCATTCCGATTCATTCATGAATCATAAAACCTATTAAAGCTGCAGGGGTCCGTCTCCTGCCACAGCCCTGTCTCTCTGACCTCCCGCAGTCTGTCTTTCAGTATTGAGGGGTCTACCACTTTCACCCCAACCAGATCATTACCTAAGAGCAGGTCAACCTTGTCCACAAGGAAACTAGGGACAATCCCTACAGTTACCAGTCCTGAAACTAAGCCGCACTCCAGCTGCACCCGGTGTAAAGGTACAGGCATACACTGCCCTCCAATACCATTCACCATGATTCTGGAGTTTACTGCACTCTCTGGGGGAAAGGTCAGGCCTTTTCCCAGTAAAAGGGATCGAGTGGCCCCTGTGTCCCTGAGAATTACTATGGGCTTACTTGCCCCACTTGATGGGTATGGGGTTACTTTCCCTTCAGACACAAACCCTGATAACGTTCAGGAATCCTACTAACTTTTCCTGCACTTGCAGTAGTAAGCTTCCTGGGTCTCACTCATACTGCAGTTAAAGGCACAGCTTGTTCTGCTGTGCTTTCTGTCAGGTTCTTGTCTTCACTGAGCGGGTGTGCCCTGATTAACCCTACTGGTTTCCCATTTAGTTTCCAGTGGTCAGCTGTTAAATGCCCTGCCTTATTACAATGGAAGCACACAGGTCTCCGGGTCTCACTCTTGCTCACAGCACCTTCCTTTTTGGCTGGATGAGGGCCCCCTGTGTCTACTGCTTTCCTTTAGTCAGAAGCTTTTTCCCAGGGTGGAAGAATCAGTTACTAGGGGACATAGGTTTAAGGTGAGAGGGGCAAAGTTTAGAGGGGATGTGCGAGGCAAGTTCTTTACACAGAGGGTGGTGAGTGCCTGGAACTTGCTGCCGGGGAAGGTGGTGGAAGCAGGTACCATAGAGACGTTTAAGAGACATCTTGACAAATACATGAATAGGATGGGAATAGAGGGACACGGACCCCGGAAGTGCAGAAGGTTTTAGTTTAGGCAGGCATCAAGATCGGTGCAGGCTTGGAGGGCCGAATGGCCTGTTCCTGTGCTGTACTGTTCTTTGTTTGTTCTTTGTTCTTTCCCAGGACCTCCTTTTCGTATTTGTCGTTAGGAAAGCTTCTGCCCTGGGAAAACGACTTATAAATTAAAGCAAGCTCATTGGCCAGAACGGCCGCCTGGGGGGCTCTCTGATCCCACTGCTCCTCTACATGGATCTTTATGGAGAGTGGGAGACAGTGTTTAAATTCCTCTAACAGAATTACTTCTCTGAGATTCTCATAGCTGAGCTGTACTTTAAGAGTCCTCAGCCACTGGTCAAAAGCCAGCTGCTTACTTCTTTCAAACTCCAGATAAGTTTGATTAGCTAGCTTCTTGAGGGTTCTAAACATTTGGCAATAGGCTTCAGGTACTCATTCATATGCCCCGAGGATAGCATTTTTGGTCAGTTCATAATTTGATGAACTCTCATCTGGCAACAGGGAATAAACCTCATGGGCTTTTCCAGTTAGCTTGCTTTGTAGTAAAAGAGACCAGGTCTCAGCTGGCTATTTTAGCTGCCTTGCCAGTTTCTTAAAGGACACAAAATTCTTCTACATCGTCCTCATTGAATTTTGGAATTAATTGAAGTAGTGTTAACAATTTTGTACCAGCCCTGAATTATGCTTCTCCATGTTGGCCATGCTTTCACTCTGATTACTCTGTCGCCCCCTAGTTAACTCAAGCCACTTCAGCTCTCTTTCTTCACATTCGTTCCAGAATATTCTTTCTCTCTCCGTCACCTGCCTTTCATTTTCTTCACGTTTCTTCTGGAAGGCTCTTTCTTTCTCCCTCTCCTCTAAATCAAGTTTCCTCTGTTCCAATTGTATCTTTGCTAGCAATAGCCTGTCAGAGTCTGCTTCTAATCCTGTTATTGCTTTTTCAGATTCAAAGGAAAAATGGTTGGCCACTAGCCTTAGGAGTTCAGACGTCCTAGCCTTGCCACGTACAGTGATCCCACACTGCTCAGCCATTTTCCTCAACTCCTCGATAAACAGTGCTTTTAACTTATACCAAGTTAATTCACCCTGGCTTGGAGAGCTACTAGCTTCAGTCGCAGGCATGTTAGTGTTTAATCACATGCAACCATAGGAAAACCTGTATTGAAAACGTGCTCTTTTTTGTTTGGGAACAATTTGGCTTCCCACTTCCAATTTCTCTCGTTTGTCTGTGGGTCAATTCCGGATGGTAGCCCCCAGATCTCTGTTATGACCAGGTGAGAAAGAGGTCTAGGGTTCCCTTTAAGCCTTCACCTGGTCTTACTGTAACAGGGTTTATTTTTAAACACACTGTGATTTTAGCTCCACTTTGGTGAATCCTTGTTCACCGCCTTCCAATTATAAGGCAAAGAAACCAGCACAACAGGTTTTCACAGGTTTAAAGAAGGGCAGTGAAATTTATTCAACTTAAACTTAAACTCTAATTCGGTTAACACCTACGGATACACGACGTGCCCATCATCGCATGCATACATGATACACACATGCAGATAGGGACAGAAAGTGCAGACAAAAAAATAAAGTGGAAAAGTTTGAGGCAACCTCTGAAGAGGGTTTTTTTGTTACTGTGCTTCCAGATCGCTGTAGAGTCCTTGATTGTAGGTAGATCTTGCTTTTCGTTGGGGTCCAGTATTCTTCTTAAACCTTGTTCGCTGTAGGAGACTTTTCTCTCTTGGGGTTCATGTGTCTTCAGTGGGTTTTGGACAGACAGGAGCATTCTGCTTTCTGCAAGCTCGCAGTTCAAGTTCTACAATACCGAAACCCCCAGGTTGCCAAGCAGGTTAGTCATGTGACGAACTGCACTGACCATGTCTTGGCTCTGTGCATTGCATGTCAGTGAATTGTCCTTTGTCCTTTCCAAGTACTGTCTGTTAATATGCAAGTGTCTTTTTTTCCAGCCAAGGTCTGGCAGTCCTTATAACAGGCCTTCTCTCCTTCCCAGCAACAATTTGAAATTTACTTTCCATGTGGCGAAATTAATAATGCCTCATCCTTGGCAGGTGGGGGCCTGCATGACAGTTGTTAGTTAACCTTTAACTGAGTCTAAGACTTTCTTTAAAATGTCCTACAATGCTACAAATATAAACCCAACAACATGGTTGCAATGGTAAACAGCGGTGAAAGTGACCAGGAGAATTTGAAGATCTTTTTACCTTTGGAAGAAACACCAGGTGAACAACAGAGAAACTTAAAAATAAATACTGTCCTGATACAGTAAGAAGACTACTTACCTGCAGAAGAGGCTGTGGAGAGCTCCACAGCTGTGGTGAGCCAGAGCACAGAAATATAGGCTGCACCACAGAACAGAAGCATGGTAGTCTGCAAGTAGAATGCAGCGATCGGGTGAGTCACAATACCAATGGTCGGGAATCACATTAAAAACCTTTGAAAAGCTTGTGGTACTTTTCTAAAGGCATTGTGCTCAGAAAGTTACAAAAAAATGCTGGGAAAATGCTGGCAAATCCCCGAAAACCACGGGAACTTCTGAGAATTGTGAGAAACCCCCGAAAACCACAGGAACACCTCCATTAAGGCAGCCAAGCCTGAAAAAAAAACAAACTGCATTTCTCAAAGAAAGGGGAAAACCCGAGAAAACCCTATTCAAACAGTGGGGAGCTCTCAAACAGCTTGGAACCTCCATTAAGGCAACCAAGCCAGAAAAAACAGTGAAATTATCAAAAAAAGGGGAAAACCATAGAAAAGCCTATTAAAAGATCAGGGAACTCTAAAAAAAAACAGCTGGGGACCTCCAATAAAGCAACCAAGCCTGAAAAAACAAGCAGATTTTCCTAAAATGGAGCACTCTAAAACGTCTATTAAGAAAGCAATTTATTTTATGCGTTTCATGGGATGTGGGTGTCACTGGGCAGGCCAGCATTATTGCCCATCCCTAATTGCCCATGAGAAGGTGGTGGTGAGCTGCCTTGTTAAACCGTTGCAGTCCATGTGGGGTAGATACACCCACAGTGCTGTTAGGAAGGGAGTTCCAGGATTTTGACCCATTGACAGTGAAAGAATGGCGATATAGTTCCAAGTCAGGATCGTGTGTGGTCTGGAGGGGAACTTGCAGGTGATGGTATTCCCATGCATCTGCCGCCCTTGTCCTTCTAGGTGATAGAGGTCGCAGGTTTGGAAGGTGCTGCCTGAATAGCCTTTGTGCGTTGCTGCAGTGCATCTTGTAGGTGATACACACTGCTGCCAGTGTGCGTCAGTGGTGGAGGAAGTGAATGTTTGTGGACAGGGTGCCAATCAAGCAGGCTGCTTTGACCTGGGTGGTGTTGAGCTTCTTCAGTGTTGTTGGAGCTGCACTCATCCTGGTAAAGGCCTGCTACCCGACCCAAACCCAATGGGACCCGACGACACGTGTCGGGTTCGGGTCAGGTTGGATCGCACTTCTGGGTCCAGCTTTCAGGCTTGGGTCAGGTCGGACCAGATTGGACACGTTCTATCACCACCTCAAGTAAGTGACTTTAATGTTAATTTGATTTTTGGACTTTAAAGGTGGTTTTGCTACAGTTATTTTAAGCTTGTGCAGGTAAGGAACAAAGTGAAAAATGGAAGGTAGGTTAACTGATGGTCGGGTCGGGTCGGGCGCGGGACAAAATGGAGGGACTCGGGCCGTGTTGGGCTCGGGGTCGGATGGGGTTCTGTCGGGCTTGGGTTGAGTCTCATTTGCAGACCAGAGCAGGCCTTTACATCCAGGCAGGTGGAGAGTATTCCATCACACTTCTGATTTACGCCTTGTAGATGGTGGTCAGGCTCTGGGGTGAGTTCTTCGCCACAGGATTCCTAGCTTCTGACCTGCTCTTGCAGCCATGGTATTTATATGGCTACTCCAGTTCAGTTTCTGGTCAATGGTAAGCACCAGGATGTTGATAGTGGGGGATTAAGTGTTCGTAATGCCATTGAATGTCATGGGGAGATGGTTAGATTTGCTCTTGTTGGAGATGGTCATTGCCTGGCACTTGTGTGGCGTGAATGTTACTTGCCACTTATAAGCCCAACCCTGGATATTGTCCATGTCTTGCTGCATTTCTGCATGGACTGCTTCAGTATCTGAGGAGTTGCGAATGATGTTGAACATTGTGCAATCATCAGCCAACATCCCCACTTATGATGGGGTGGGGAAGGTCATTGATGAAGCATCTGAAGATGGTTGGGCCTAGGAACTACCCTGAGGAACTCCTGCAGTGATGTCCTGGAGCTGAGATGATTAACCTCCAACAACCACAACCATCTTCCTTTGTGCTAGGTATGACTCCAACCAGCGGGGAGTTTTCCCACTGATTCCAATTGACTCCAATTTTGCTTGGCCTCGTTGATGCTATATTCAGTCAAATGCTGCCTTGATGTCAAGGGCAGTCACCCTCACCTCACCTCTGGAGTTCAGCTCTTTTGTCCATGTTTGAACCAAGGCTATATTGAGGTCTGGAGCTGAGTGGCCCTGGATATGGGTCTAAAATTGGGAATGCCTGAGAGTTTCCAGAATCAAGCGCGAGCCAATCAGATTCACAATTAGATATCCTGGAGAAAAAGGTTCCTAAGGTTTTGAATTGCTTCACAACTCCATACAAAAATGTTCAGTAGGTGCGATTGCTGACAACATAATAGTCCGACAAGGAATCAGCGAGGCCACCGACAAATTCAAAGAGGTACTCCAAGCCTTTGATGAATACTTTCATCTCCATGCCAATAAAATCCTGGAAAGAGCCAAATTTAACAAGCCAGCGCAGATGATTAGCGAAACTGTAGACTCCTATATTAATGATTTATATAAATTGGCAGAAGATTGTGAACACGGTAAATTAAAGGCAGAACTCATCAGAAACAGGTTAGTCAACGGAATAGCAGATGAATCCTTGTCAGACCTGTTGCAATCCAAGGAAGACTTTACACTGGAAAAGGCCATTCAAATTGTAAGACAGGCTGAAGTATTCAAACAGAATAGGTACATCTTACGCATTGAAGACAAGCCGTGGATGAGAAGGAGCCCAATGCCCTTCCAACTGGTTAAGCCAAAGCCAGTGAAATACTTTGAGGAATAGAAAAAACATACAGGTGAGAAGGCGCATGACATTGGAAAACATTGCCAACGTTATAGAGCCAAGAAGACCCACAGACGAGAGCAGTGCCCAGCAAGTAAAGCTGAGTGTTTTAAGTATGGAAATACTGGACACTATAGGAAGAGGTGCCACAGTAAAATTTCTTTGCTTAAAGGTACAAAGCGTCACACAAACAGCAGTGAATCAAGTGCAGCAATACACACAAGACAAAGAACCTGGAGAGTTCTTGGGAGAAATCAGCAATCCAGACCAAGATTTCTGGACAGCAGACATCTACATGAATGTACACCTCACAAATTTTAACCTTGACACATGGTAATGACTGACCAATTGTGTGAAAAGACATTACCTGCAACCGACAGACAGTTGCATGGTCCAGGCAGGACAGAACTGTGAGTAAAAGTTAAACTCCAAGCAACTCTTCAGCATAAAGGAAGACAACTGGACCTTATAGGTCATACACAATCAAGAGTTTTCTTTACTGAGCAGGAATGCATGCTTACAACTGCAGTTGATTGAAAAGGTAGCTGAAGCCAAGCAAACAAAGGTAAACAATTCCTTCCAATCGTCAGCTGATGCATTAGAGGGCAATCATAGATCATCCATCATGAGAACAGTGCGAACTGCTGTTGACTGTCCAATTTCAAACTAGACCTTGGCAAAGGCTAGGCATGGATTTATTCATGTTTGGTGGGAAGTCATATATCATCATTACCAACTACTTTTCCAGGTGGTTGGAAGTCCGACAATTACATTCTATGACCACCGAAGTAGTTATCGAAATCCTTACGGACATCTTCGCGACACACGGGATTCTGGATGAAATATTATCAGACAACGGATCATAGTTCGCGACTAAATGTTTACTCAGTTTGCCATGAAGATGGGCTTTCAGCATCTTACAAGCTCACCGCGGTATCCACAGTCCAATGGCGAGGAAGAACGAGGCATGAGAACCATAAAATCTTGACCCAAGAAAAATGAAGATCCTCCTATCTCACTCCTAGTTTATCGTTCAATGCCACTGCTGTGCAGATTATCACCAGCAGAATTACCAATGGGAAGGAAGTTAAGAACACAGCTTTCAGTATTGCCTCAACAATTAATGCCTAGATTGAAGACTCAAGACTACGAGAAAATTCAAGAAAGAGAAAACTCCTACAGAATGAAACAAACCCGGAAATACAATAGGAGATTTTAGATTAGATTATGATTAGATTAGATTAGAGATACAGCACTGAAACAGGCCCTTCGGCCCACCGAGTCTGTGCTGACCATCAACCACCCATTTATACTAATCCTACACTAATCCCATATTCCTACCAAACATCGCCACCTGTCCCTATATTTCCATACCACCTACCTATACTAGTGACAATTTATAATGGCCAATTTACCTATCAACCTGCAAGTCTTTTGGCTTGTGGGAGGAAACCGGAGCACCCGGAGAAAACCCACGCAGACACAGGGAGAACTTGCAAACTTCACACAGGCAGTACCCAGAATCGAACCCGGGTCCCTGGAGCTGTGAGGCTGCAGTGCTAACCACTTTGAACAAGCTTACGCAAATTAAGCAGTGATCAAGAAGTTTGGATACGTGCCTTGGAACAAGAAGATACAGTGATCCATTAACCCGAGGACTATGAGCGATTGTATGTTGTACGACCGAAGGAAGGGAACATACAATGGAATCGGAGGAATATCATTCCTATTCCGCAAAAACAAGAGCCAGTAATCCATCTGCAAGATCCAAATGAAAATGCACAAACTCAAACCAAACGAAATACTGCAACCTGTAGAAATGAAAAATCTAGTCAGCAACCCAGACTTCCTATGAAGACTACTGATTGTCCCAGACAGATTACAACTAGATTGGGGAGACTTGTCAAACCTCCGATGAGACTGAATCTGTAAAGTCAGAGACTTGGGGAGAGAGAGAGTAGGAGAGAAGTCATAAATGTACAAGGAATCGTTTACCTTTGTTTGCTTGACTTCGGCTACCTTTTCAATCAACTGCAGTTGAAAACATGCATTCCTACTCAGTAAAGAAAATTCTTTATTGTGTAAGACATATATGAGCAGAATTTCTTCAGCTCGACACCAAGTTCGACAGCGAGTTTCAACAATGGCGCGGCGCATGCACGAGAAGTGCTCCGCAGAGCCGTTGCGATATTTGGCACGGCAGCTCATTTACATGGCCGGGGCGGTCGTCCCGTCCACAATGAGGTAGAGGGGGCGGGCACTCCATCTCCAGCAATGGCCTCAGGTGCCACCGTGCAGGCGCTGGTACCATTTTTAAAGGGCTTCAGGCCTTTCCGGATCATTTAAATTTTTAAAGTCATAAGGGAGAGAAAATTAAAGTGAAAAATGTATTCAAAGTTTCAATCCCCTCTCCCATCCCCCAATGACTAATCAATTTATTAATTGTCCTTTCCCTCCAAAAATACTAATTTCGCAATCCCAACCCTCCCTCCACAAAGTTTAAAACATTTAACCTTCAACCCCTTCCCACCATCCCCCCCACCAATCACTTTAGTTTTCCCCGTTCCCTCTCCCACTGCCCTGAAAAATTAGCTGCTTCCCCCCCCTCCACAACCAGTGTTCCTCCTTGGATCTCTGAATGGAGATCAGAAAGCGTGGGAGTTCCAGTAACCAGCCTGAATATCATAGTGGGACGGCTGTCGCAATGAGGTAAGTATTTCTTTCTTTCTTTGACTAAATTAAAATATTTTAATTAGGCTCCCATCGCTGAGAGGCGGGGGACCGCCATGAGGCCTTGCTGCCTTCGGTAATATGGCAACGAGGCTCGTGGCGGGCCTTTCCCAGAGGTATTTTCCGAGCCCTCCCCCCCCCTCCCCCGCCACAACCAGCCCATAAAAACTGTACCAGTTGTCTGCCTTTATACATGCATGTTTGGAAAAATGTTGGATAAAGACTTGGGGGGAGATGTAGTATAAGGATGTAAAGCAGGTTTGTCCAACATAAGGCCCACGTGCCAGGATCAGGCCCACCAAAGGTTTCCATTTGGCCCACAGATGTAAATTGTACCCCAACCATTCCTTATCTTCACCAGGGCTCTGTGACTGGAGATGAGAAATTTCCCATTGTCAGAGCAGCTTTTATAAAAGATGGCAATTCAGTTTCACAGCTGACAGTTGCTGACATCGGGAAAGCTGCTTCCCAACTTCAGACAGACATGGGGGTTTTCCAGCGGGTTCTGACTTTTTTTCAAAAAGCCTGGCAAAAACTTTCGAGTCTATCTGAAGTTGAGAAACAGCTATTCCCAATGTCAGCAACTGTTAACTGTGAAACTGAATTGCCATCTTTTTTAAAAAAACTGACCAAGCATCTGCTGAGTGTTCCCGCTCTCTGCAACTGTCAGAGAAAGGGCAGGAGTACAGAGAGAGAGAGAGTGGGAACAGAGAGGGAGAGAGAGAGAGGGCAACAGAGAGAGAGATAGAGAGGGGGACAGGGAGGGAAAGGGGGGATGGAGAGAGAAGGGGGACAGAGAGAGAGGGAGGTCGGAGAGAGCAAGGGGGGGCTGAGGGGGGGCTGGAGCGAGAGAGAGTGGGGGGGATGGAGAGAGAGGGGGCACAGAGAGAGAGAGGGAGGGAGAGAGAAAATGGGTGACAGGGGAACACAGAGCGAGGACGACGAGGGGGGGGACAACACAGAAACGGGGGGCACAGGAGAGAGGGCAAGAGACACAGAGAGAGAAAGGGAGAGAGAGCGATCAAGATTACTCCTGACAGAATTGCATTGCTACATCAAGTATGCGGGCAAACATTGACTACTAGTGCAAGCAAAAAAATGCCAGGTATCTCACTAAATCAGTGGCCAACATAGTGATGAGAAAGTTATTCGATAAATTATTCATCTCATTTAAAGCTTCTTCACAAAAAGGTACATTTGTCATTGTTTTGAATAATAGTAAGATAAATTGTAATGCCTTTATTGTTCTGAAATTGTCTCACCAGACCCCTATGTAAGACAAAAATTGGAATGTGGCCCTCCACGCAAAAAGGTTGGACAACCCTAATGTAAAGGGTTAATACCGAAGACAATGAGAGAGACCCCTCTCACTGTACAAGCGATGATGTATCAGTCACATGAGATAGGCTTGAGAAGAAGTTATAGCAGCATGAAGGATGCTAGCTTAAGTGGCTTGTGACGAGTGTCCATAGTAACTGTAAATAATAAGATGTTGTGATTTTACCTTTACTGGAGTCTGAGACTTCCTCTAGAATGCCCTACAACGCTACTAATACAAACACAACAACGCAACACAGGTGGCTATTCCTAGCGCAGGTTTCTACTCCTTTACCAAGATACTGTCTTAGCCTAAATGTGTGCTAAACCTGTTCGAGACCTCAACTTGGCCATCTCAGAGAATCTTTCACACCTGAACGCACTACCAAAAATTACCTCCTTCCTCTTTGACCAGGCTTTTGGTCACCTGTTCTAATATCTCCTTATGTGGCTTGATGTCAAATTTTGTTTAATATCATTACTTTGAAATGTCTTGGGATGATTTATTATGTTAAAGGTGCTATATAAATGCCGCGAACAACAGATGCCCCTCTACGTTGCTTTCATTGATCTCACCAAAGCCTTTGACCTCGTCAGCAGACGTGGTCTCTTCAGACTACTAGCAAAGATCGGATGCCCACCAAAGCTACTAAGTATCATCACCTCATTCCATGACAATATGAAAGGCACAATTCAGCATAGCGGCACCTCATCAGACCCCTTTCCTATCCTGAGTGGCGTGAAACAGGGCTGTGTTCTCGCACCTACACTGTTTGGGATCTTCTTCTCCCTGCTGCTCTCACATGCGTTCATGTCTTCAGAAGAAGGAATTTTCCTTCACACAGGATCGGGTGGCAGATTGTTCAACCTTGCCCGCCTAAGAGCGAAGACCAAAGTACAGAAAGTCCTCATCAGGGAACTCCTCTTTGCTGACGATGCTGCATTAACATCTCACACTGAAGAGTGTCTGCAGAGACTCATCGACAGGATTGCGGCTGCCTGCAATGAATTTGGCCTAACCGTCAGCCTCAAGAAAGCGAACATCATGGGACAGGACGTCAGAAATGCTCCATCCATCAATATCGGCGACCACACTCTGGAAGTGGTTCAAGAGTTCACCTACCTAGGCTCAATTATCACCAGTAACCTGTCTCTCGATGCAGAAATCAACAAGTACATGGGAAAGGCTTCCACTGCTATGTCCAGACTGGCAAAGAGAGTGTGAGAAAATGGCGCACTGACACAGAACACAAAAGTCCGAGTGTTTCAAGCCTGTGTCCTCAGTACCTTGCTCTACGGCAGCGAGGCCTGAACAACGTATGTCAGCCAAGAGCGACGTCTCAATTCATTCCATCTTCGCTGCCTCCGGAGAATCCTTTGCATCAGATGGCAGGACCGTATCTCCAACACAGAAGTCCTCAAAGCGGCCAACATTCCCAGCATATACACCCTACTGAGCCAGCGTCGCTTGAGATGGCTTGGCCATGTGAGCCGCATGGAAGATGGCAGGATCCCCAAGGACACATTGCACAGCGAGCTCGTCACTGGTATCAGACCCACCAGCCATCCATGTCTCCGCTTTAAAGATGTCTGGAAACGCGACATGAAGTCCTGTGACATTGATCACAAGTCGTGGGAGTCAGTTGCCAGTGATTGCCAAAGCTGGTGGGCAGCCATAAAGGCGGGGCTAAAGTGTGGCGAGTCAAAGAGACTTAGCAGTTGGCAGGAAAAAAGACAGAAGCGCAAGGGGAGAGCCAACTGTGTAACAGCCCCGACAACCAATTTTATCTGCAGTACCTGTGGAAGAGTCTGTCACTCTAGAATTGGCCTTTATAGCCACTCCAGACACTGATTCACAAACCACTGACCACCTCCAGGCACTTACCCATTGTCTCCCGAGACAAGGAGGCCAAAGAAAGAAAGATAAATGCAAGTTGTTGGTGTTGTTATGACTAATTTTTTTTCACTTTTCCAAAGTAAATGGCCAACTTTCTCAATGTTTCCTCATAACTTAAATTCCTGAGAGCCAGAATCATTTGCTTATTCTTCCATGCCATCTCCAATGTAATAATATCCTTCCTTTGAGGTGACCTGAACTGCACACAGAACTCAAGATGCAGTCTGATCAAAGCAGATACAGCAAGAGCATAAGCTCTTTTGATTTCTGCTTTGTCCATCTGCTAATGCAACCCAGTTCCTTATTTACCTTTTTTACTGCAGGGTGATCTTATCAGAAGCAGGGGGGCATGAGGTAAGTTGGCTAATGGGACACTGTTAAATTGCTGTAATGAATATGATGGTGACCCCTACCTTTTTGGCAACCACATCATCGAGTAAATTTTAAATCAATAAAATTTCCCCATAGCTGTTCTTATTCTGCCACTGCAGTTACATCAGAAATGTAGCGGAAACCCCGTTTACACACAAGCAGGGTTTTCTCTGCATTTCTGGCAAAGTTAAGGTGAAGCAGCGGAGAAAATTCCTGCTCTTTGTTCCAACTTCATGAACCATGCAGGATTTACTGTGGAAAATGCTAAGTAAGTCATTTGAAGTTTATTGTGCTATTTGATTTTTGTTTCCTGATTCAGCTCTCATTAGCCACTGGAAACAAAAGGGGTGAAATTCTTCTTGTCACAAATTTACTGGAAAAAATCAGTGCAAATACAAAACAGAGTACCCCGTTTTGTACTCAGTTTGACGTTTTTGTTAAAATGATCAACATGAGAAATTTTAGTTTCAGCATGTTAATTTATTCTGGATAGTACAGGTGTTACTTCAAGATTCTTAAAATCCTGAGCTTACAAAAGCACATCACATCACTGTGGTGTTATACTTTTCATATAGAGCTTTTTGTCACATCAGTCTCCAGTGAAAAATAATATTTAAGCATGGACTGAAGTTATTGCTATGTTGTGTTGTTTTAATGTAGATTTTTTGTGATAATCAGACAATCTTCATTTGATACAGTGTCAATAAATCTTTGTAAAATAGGAACTTCTGGATGCAGACATTGAATAGAAGTAAAAATAGTGAGAAGAAAGGAAACTGAGATCAATAGAAACAGGAGAAATACTCAAAGAAGGAAATACATAAAATATAAGCAAAGAAGGAGACTAAAGTCAAAGGAGGCAAAACAAATAAACAAGAGTGAAAGGAAGAAAAAAAATGAAAGCATACAATGTGGAAAAACTGGTATAAGACATTAAAAGAACCCGAGAAACATTTTTTTCAACGAGTGAAAGAAAAATAAGATTAAAAGCAAATTTACAAAAATGTAATATTAAAATGATAGCTTGATAGTTTGAAGCTAAGTGGTAACCATGATAATGGTTGTGTCCCTATTTTCCACAAATTGGTCAAGATTACCCATAGTGCAAGCTCATATTCATCAGCAGCCCAGAGAATGGCTTGCACTGACTTTGCTGTTTTAAGTAGGCTACCAGCAAATGCAAAACTTGCCCAGGGACATGGGTTCATAGGACACTTGGCAGGGAAGCGTAAAATCCAACAAGATGTCAACTCTTCTTGGCCTCCAACCCATCATTAAAGGGCAAGTGTGATGGCAGACAAAGTTGACTAATTGGGGGTGATTTGATGATTTTATGCTGCTGGCAGGAAGTGTGTATCAGAAACTCAGTGACTACGATGAAAATAGAGTAGTCAGAAAATTGTGCATAGCAGCTTCCCAAATTTCTCATAGCCACAACCAGCTGGTGAGAGTTCCAAACAGGAGAAGAAAAAAATAATTACACACATTGTTCACAATGGTACAGTGAAAATAGGTGGACACACAGCTACTTTTGATGATGAACAATTGGAGATCCTGCTGCTGGATGTGCGCTAAAGCAGGGTGGTCCTATTTGAGATTGGAAGCCAAACTCCAATAAAAGCACAAGTGCAAGACGCATGGAATGAGGTCAATGATAGGGTCAATGCATTCATCCAAATTCCTCACCCCTGACTACAAATCAGGAAGAAGAAATTATCTGGTATCAGGAAACATAGCCTGAGGACATCCCAAAGCACTTCACAGCCAATGAATTACATTTAAAGTTAAACACTATTGTTTTTCCGCAAGCACGACAGCCAATTTGCATAAAACAAGGACCTATAATGAGATAAATAACCAGTTAATCTGTTTTAATGATGTTGGTTGAAGGATGAGTGTTGACTAGGACCCCTACAGAATTACGTACCTTTCTTTGAATAGCCCCATGGGATTGTTCAATAGGCAGGCAGGGGTTTATAATCTGAAAGACAGAACTTCTCCATGTTATACTAATGTGTCATCATGAATTACATAATCATATTTTTGAGTGGGATGTGATGCCACAATTTTCTGACTCAAAGGAGGATGTGATACCAACTGAGCCAATCTAAAACAACTATTTGCGATGTCAACTAAAATAGGTGCCAGACGGTGATCAGGAGTTTAGTGGAGATGACGTTGAAAGGGCGAGGAGTAACCCTTAAAAGAGATGGGGTGAAACTAGAAAAAATAAGCTACAAGGCTAGGGTGGGGATGGCGTTTGAGGAAGTTTAATTTAGTGGGCAGAGGGAAGTGGAAGAAGCTGCTGAATTGATCATCTCGATCATGGAGATGAGCTCCTGGTACTTCTTGTTAGAGGTAAGGGTTAAGTGGATAGGGAAAGAAGTTTAAGGAGGCACGAAAGAAAAACAGAAAGTGCTGGAAATACTCTGCAGGTCTGTCAGCATCTGTGGAGAGAGAAGCAGAGTTAATGTTTCAGGTCTGTGACCTTTCTTCAGAACTGGCAAAGGTTAGAAAAGTAATAGGTTTTAAGCAAATATCACGGAGGTGGGGGAAAAGAGAACAAAAGAGAAGGTGTTGATAGGACAGAGGGCTGAGAGATTAACTGACAAGGAGGTCATGGGGCAAAGGCAAAGAGAGTGTGCTAATGGTGTGGTGAAAGACAAAGCATTAGTGCAGAGGGAGTGCTAATGACAGAAAACGAGCAGCCCCAGCCAAAAGCACAAGCATGAAAAAACTAGTAGACACGCACATGGTAAAAAACAAAAAAAGATGGCTCATTATTCTGTCATTAACACTTCCTCTGCACTAATGCTACACCATTAGCACACTCTCTTTGCCTTTGCCCCATGACCTCCTTGTCAGTTAATTTCTCCCGCCCTCTGTCCTATCACACACCTTCCCTTTTGTTCTCTTTTCCCCCACCCCTGCTTTATTTGCTTAAAACCTATTACATTTCTAAACTTCGCCAGTTCTGAAGAAAGGTCACAGACCTGAAACGTTAACTCTGCTTCTCTCTCCACAGATGCTGCCTGACCTGCTGAGTATTTACAGCACTTTCCGTTTTTATTTCAGATTTCCAGCATCCACAGTATTTTGCTTTTATTATGTTGGAAAATTAAAATTGGCTGTGCTGACCTCCACTCCAAAATCTTCAATTTATGCTCCTGGGAGCAGAGTTTTGCAATTTTAGGACTCTAATCTCTGATAGCATTATTTCAATCAGATTGTTCAAATTCATTTTTTTCTTTTCTACCTATAGGTACTGGAGGTACAATGAAGAAACACATGTTGTAGACAGTGGTTATCCCAAATCCATTTCAATATGGAAAGGAATCCCCAAGTCTCCACAAGGGGCTTTTGTCAGCAAAGAAAATGGTAAGAACAAATGTAACCATGACAGCTGCTGTAGTTTTTATTTTGTTCAAACATGTACATTGCTGTATATTGATTCAGTCAAAGTTTCAGGACAATGATTTTGAAAAAATATTTTTCATAAATATAACAAACAAGGTACTGCATTGGATTTCAGATTCTTGTGGATTTTTACCTTAAATTTTAATAATTTTTTTATTGCCTTCATTACAAATTTAGCACTGAAAGTTAAGAATAGCCTTTATCAAGCAGCACCACTCTTAACTGTATGTCTCAAGTCAAGTCCGAGACCCAGGTTTGAGACCAGCACAATCTGAATGGATAGAAGTCTCTTGCTAAATTATAAGGCTCCAAACTTGCAGTCTCAAACTTCTTGGATCAAGATGCTAGCTGTGTCTGACTAGATCCAACTTTTGCACACACCTCCTTCCTCAGAAATGTAATTGAATGAATGGAAAATTAGGTGGACTCCATAAGACTCCATAAGGGCGGCACAGTGGCGCAGTGGTTAGCACCGCAGCCTCACAGCTCCAGGGACCCGGGTTCGATTCCAGGTACTGCCTGTGTGGAGTTTGCAAGTTCTCCCTGTGTCTGCGTGGGTTTTCTCCGGGTGCTCCGGTTTCCTCCCACAAGCCAAAAGACTTGCAGGTTGATAGGTAAAATGGCCATAATAAATTGTCACTAGTGTAGGTAGGTGGTAGGGAAATATAGGGACAGGTGGGGATGTTTGGTAGGAATATGGGATTAGTGTAGGATTAGTATAAATGGGTGGTTGATGTTCGGCACAGACTCGGTGGGCCGAAGGGCCTGTTTCAGTGCTGTATCTCTAATCTAAGAGGCAGGTAGTCCTATTTGCTGGATTTTCCTCTATTGGCTGTGGCCCAGTGATGCTTTATGCACATTCTAAAAAGGAAATTCTACCCCCAAAGAATATAAAGATCATGTGCCCTCACAATGTCTCACATCTCCATTCTGTCCATCAACATTACCTTAAATCTTCCTAATGCTCGCCATTTCAGCTGTCTCCCTCATTCCAATTCTCCTATTTTTTGGCTTCCAGCACATTTCTTAAACAAAGTCAATGCAAACTTCAGGAACAGATGCGGGATTCCACAGTAGAATGGCATTCAAAGGGAGTGCATTTTGGGAATTAATAGGTGCGCATCCTGTGCAATGGCAGCAGGTTCCACACTCTGTAATTTCCTCCCCAACCTTCTCAAACTCCGTCTCCTCCTTTAGATTTACTAAAATTTTTACAAAGTCTCCAGGAGCAGATTTCTCCAATGTGAACATTTCTTACCTCCTTAGCCTCTTCCCGAGTCTCAGTTGTCAAATCCAGAGTATCAGCTTAGTTGCTTTTATCTAAACCCTCTTTCCAAAGTCAGATTGTTTTCACTCTATTACAATGACTAGAATTTCATACAGCCTTTCAGATGGGGCCAAACCAGTGCTTGAGACAAACTGAGTATTTAACAATGGGGGGAGAAATTTGTTCCCGTAATGCTGCGAGAAGCAGTGCTATTTGAATGAATTTCTCCCTCTAAGACTTGTATTTTAACCCTAAAGCAACAACGACTTGCACTCATAGGGCTGAATTTAGTCACACTGGCAGGGCTCCCAGCACCGGGCTGAAAAGGTATGGGGAACCCTGCCTCAGCTTTCGGAGTCCCCCTGTGCAATTCAATACGCGCAGGCACTTAAGTGCCCAGCGCCGGAATCCCCATCCCTTGAAGGACGGGGATGCCATCTCCAAGAGCTGCCAGTCAGAGGGCTGGCAGCTCAGTCATATCAGCAGCACCACCGGGAGCGGTAGCCACTGCCGGTGCTGCAGGAGGCAGGGAGCAGGCCCAGCACTGGAGACCCAGAGAGGAGTTAAGTACAGCCGGCCACGGCAATGGTGGGGACTGTGGGTAGGTGATGAGTGCAGGGGGGTGGGTGTTACAGGACATGGGGTGTTTGCTGTCAGGGGTCCTCTGTCGGCCACTGATTGCCCATGGAGAAGGCCAACCCCCAAAGTCCGCTGGGAGGCTGCCTTGTTTCACTGGACGACCTCCCCACGTGGGGGAGACCCTCCCCCACACCACCTCCACCTCCCACCATGGGAAGATTTCACTCCCATCCCCCCACCCTCACTACTCACCCCCCCCCACCCCCCACTCCCTCGCCAGGGTCTACCTGAATGGCCCCGCAACCCCGATCCCACTCACTTCTCACGGGATCTCCAGACTTTTTGGTATACCAGCAGTCGCCACTGCTCCCAGTGATGCTGTCGGTACTGCAGCGCTGCCAGCCTTCCGATTGGCCTGCAACTCTTCGAGGCGGGAGCTGGTTCCTTAATGAGGCTGAGTCCCCGCGACGGGCAGTTAATTGCCTGCCACCGTGGAATTGCAACAGAGGTGTGATAGAGGGCTGAGATGAGGTCTCCCTCCACCTTCCAGCCCATCGCCGGGACCGCCGTCTTCAGAACAAAATCCAGCCCATAGTCACCAAAGGTGAGGCAAAAGGGGGGGGGGAAGGTGGGGGAGGGGGGATGCATAAATGGCACAAAGAGTTTCAGGGGTCTTGTAGGGCTGGAGGAAGAAACTCAGATAGGCATAGGTAAATCCATGGAAGAATTTAAACTAAGAGAAGGGACGGAAGTTTCAAAGCCCCGTCCCGAAGTCGAGTTTGGAGGCGGATAGCCTTGAAAATACCCGCGTGGCCAACGTGTCAGCTGCAGGACTCTGTTCCCAGCATCGGCAATGTTCACCAAGGTTGGGGGGAAGGCAGGACAGAAATCCCTCTCTCCTCCCAATTGAGGCCATTAAAGGTGTTTAAAAGCTCGTTAGGATGTTGACATTTTTAAAGGGGCACTCAAGTTACCCATGCCTTCAGAAAAGATCATCTGAAGGGAGGCGGGTAAACAGTGAGAAGCCAATCATGATTCCCAGGGCATCACCTCAGCCCCATAAGAGGGTCAGCATGGCAAAGGAGTACTCAGCACCTGGTAAGGGGGTACCCTTAGCACTATGCAGTTGGCAGGGAGAATGGGCACACAGTCCCCAAGCATTAAATGGGGTCAGCACGCCACTGGCATTGCAGGGACAGAAGAACAGGGGGCAAGGCTGCCAAGGACAATTGGGCAGCAACCCAATTGAAGCAAGCGATGGGGCCTTGACTCTCATACTTTGGGCCCAGGGGTGATGAGGGGCAGCACCCTTCACAGGTAGGGCAGAACCTTGGGCATCAGGAGGGCAAGGGAGAGGCAAAAGCAGCAGGAAGGCAGCGGAGGCCAAACTGTCACTACAGGCTCTACCGCTGAAGACGGAGCTACCTAGAGATGACCGAGACCAGTGCCGCAAGAGTCTGCAACTCTCCAGGCAAATGGCCACTGACATCTGTGCCCTCAACGCTGAAAACCTCGCACCTCACAGCACTGGTTGCCATGCCCTGCCAGTTATTGTCAGAGTCACTGTGGCCTTGAACTATTTCTTCACTTCCGGCTCCCTCCAAGGATCAGCTGCGTCCTTAGTTGCATCTCAAAAACGGCTGCACGCAACTACATCTCACTGGTCACTGATGCCCTCTTTTCCAGAGCTGGGCAACACATTCGTTTCACGTCAGATATGGCCTTGCAGAGATGGAGGGCAGGGTTTTGCCTGCATCGCTGGATCCCCCCACATTCAGGGCATCATCAGTTGCATCCATTTGCCTATCAAGGCACCTGGTGACCGGCCAGTGAGATGAATCAACAGGAAGGGCTTCCACTTCCTCAACGTCCAACTGGTCTGTGACAACAAGAACTTCCTCCATGTGTGCGGTCGCTTTCCTGGAAGCTGCCATGACTCCTTCATCCTTCACCAGTCCACACTGCCTCAGATGTTCACTCCAACTCCCAAAGAGCATAGATGGGCCCGAAGGGACAAGGGATATCCCTTGAGAGATGGCTACTGACCCCTCTATGGGAGCCCCAGAGAGAAGCACAGAGGTGATACAACCAATGCCATCTGCTCAGTAGGACAACAGTTGAGCAGGCCATCGGGTTTCTGACGATGTGATTCCAGTACCTGGACTATTTGGGTGGTACCCTCCAATACTCTCCTGCAAGAGTCTCGGTCACTGTGGTGGTCTGCTGCGTTTTCCATAGCATGGCCCTCCCGTGAGGTTTGTAACTTGAGGACAATGAGGCCCTGGAAGAAGACAGCTCATTGGAGGAAGAGGTGAGAGAGAAGGAGGAAGAGGAGGTGGAGGGAGATGATACTGAATAGAGAGGTGTCCCTACTGCATGATGAGGTGGCCTCCTCCTGCCACGCTCCAGGAAGAGGACCTGCCTCCCCTCCCTCACGGACTCCAGCATTAGATCCAAGTCAGCATCAATGAAGTGCGGAGCAGCCCTCACCAGGTGCCTGGCCTTCGGCTCCCAGGTGACATCTCGTTTCCCTCTGGTGAAGTGGAAGGCTTTGGCAAAAATTACAGATCTCACCCTTAGGACAACCAGCAGCCTCAGTGATAGCTGCTGTGGGGGTCTAAATGAGTCCCAGACTTCATCTGTCCCACCTCCATTCCTGCCCCCACTGGCTCTAAGTGGACAGGAAGCTCATCTCCATACCAATTTAGGGCTCCCCCAGGCGAAAATCAGAACTTTAATGAATTTCCCACCGACAGTGGATTTCTGACCCAAAAACACACCAGGCTCCTGTTTCCCACCTCCCTGGCAAAAATTAAGACCAAGGGAGAGAATTTCCATCGGAATCTTTCCATCTCCCATGTAACTTTGGCGGGAAATGGAACAAAACAGATGTTTTGAATCATTACATGTTTTTGTTCCAGACGGTTTAACTGATCTTCTGCAGTAGATTGAGAGAACTTGTATAGAAATTCAAGGCAGATAATTTTAAATTTGAGGTATTGGTGAATAGAGAGCCAATGCAGGCCAGTGAGGTGGTGCTGATGAGTAGGTGGGACTTGGTACAAGACAGAGCTCTGGATGAATGAAGATTATGGCTGGAATTTTATGTCCCCGCAAAGAGTGGGCTGGTAGCGGTGGGGGGGAGGCGGGGGGCGGGTGGGGGTGTGCAGTGGGGGCAGCTTGGGAGGCCTTTCCCATCCCACACCCGCCTCCACTGCCATTTTACGCAGGGTGGCGGCAGTGGGAAATGGCCTGCCCACCCCAGGCCAATCAAGGCCTATAAGTGGCCGACTAATGGCCAATTAACAGCCTCCACCCACCGCTACGAGGATTTTACCATTGGCAAGCAGGCGGCCCAGACCTGAGAAAAGCCGGCAAACAAAAGTAGACGGCTTTCTGACAGCCTGGGGGGAGGCCCTCCTAATTGGGCATCCTGTGGCTGACAGAGGGCCTCCCCCGATGCCCCAACCACCCCTAACACCCAACACACTCCTCACCCCCTCAGTCGACCCCCCCCCGCTTGCCTCGACGGGGCCTGACCGATCACCCCTGGCGAGGCCCAAAATCCTACCTTTTTCGTGGGCCATCCTTCCTCTTCATCTGAAAGCTGGGTTGCAGTCCCAGCCTCAATGAGGTGGAAGTCCCGCCTAAAACCAATTAAGGGTCTGGGGACCGTAAAATCCAGACTGGATCCCCAGACCCTGTGGAGGCGGGATCGCCACGGACTTTTCGGTCAGTAGTCGACTCCCATCCAACAAGCAACAAATTCCGGCCTATAATGGGTAAAGGATGGAATCAAGTCTGTAGGTGACAAAGACATGGAGGAGGGTTTCAATGGCAGATGGGCTAAGGAAAAGATAGGCAATGCTATAGAAGTAGAAGTAGAATTCGGCACTCTTTGTGATGACAAGGATATGGGAATCTTTTATGTCGACCTTAGAGGAAAGACAGGGCCTTAGTTTAACATCTGACCTAAAAGATAGCACCTCTTATATGCAGCTCTCCATCAATGCTGCAATGATGTCAACCTAGATTATGTACTCAAGTCTCTGGAGTAGACATTGACTTTACGACTCAGTAATGAAAGTGCCACCACTGAGCCAAAACTGACTTTAATGATCCTTAAATCACCCCTTGATTTACTTGGGTTTACATTCAATTAATGTTCTCATCACTGTTCCATTTTGATACAGGCATATGATGTCAAGAGATACAGATAGAGAGATAGCTGATTAATAACAAAATCCTAATAACTGGTAACTAAATCAATAATTAAATACTCATGAACAAATAACTCATCAGGGGTTTTCAAGCTACTTTCTCTCACTGCCAGCCTTAGACAAGACTCGTTGGAGCTCCTAAAGTGTACTGGTGTGCTGTAGCTTCATACAGTTCAATGCACAAGGCTAACATAAGGATAGTGTGCAAGTATGCCAGCGGTCATGTAGCTAACTTCCCTTTCTTACGCATTATGGCTTAATCTGATCATTGTTCTCTACATACTGCACACACAGGAGAAGTCAAACTGGCCTTTAGTGAGCAGCACTTTCTCCATTATAGTTCTGTATCCATAGCAACCTCCTTAACTATCTTAAACATAAGTCATGTGATACAGTTTCCATCTAAGAGTCTATTGTCTACAAAGAATACAGTTAATTGCATCTACACAGTTTTATCTTGCTCAGGCTGTCTGACTTTGCAGATAATTATCTTTGGCTTTCAGATCCCCTCTAGGTCTCTGTCTCACCTATCTACACATTTGCCATAGTCCCCATACCAATTAACCCATGATGCTTTCTCCTCATGTCAAGTTATCCTAACTTAATCATTTTCTAATTATCCCTAAAACTTACAAAAGAAACATAATTATGGACGTTGACTGGCACTGTCCAGGAAATAGCTATGATTCCTTCATTATGTGGCAGTCCAGGTAGTCACATTATTTGAAGAAGAATCACCAAGTGGGTAGTTCTTCAGACACCAGAGTTCACCTTTACATTCACGACTGCTGACTCAACCAAGAAACTCAATAACAGCAGAGGAGTGAATCGAGTGGAATCCTAACCACATGTTTCCTCTGTCCTCCACCTGCAATAAAAGTGTATGGTTCAACTTTAAAACAATGGTAGAGTGTGTCCAAAGAGGAAAATTTTTGTACAATGTTTTAAGTGGTACTTCCCAAAAGATGCAGCAGGTCCTAAATTAGGGCTTTAGCCACGGTTGGCAGGCCTCATAAGAAATGTGAGAAAAAATGAAGAGCACACTTACCTCGGCCTTCTGATATAAACAAACTTATCCCACTTTGCAACCAGGAACAAGGGACCTGGGTGACTACATTGACTTGGTTGCTGATACCTTCATGCAGCTGCCCCCTGTGCTTTTACTGGAGAGTAGTCTTCAGCCCCAAATAGGGCCACCCTCTTTTGGTGCTCTCCCTGCAGTAGCACCTCCCGTTCTTCAGCATGAAAGAGAGCAGTGATAATCACTGCCGCATTGTGAAGAACTAGTCTGCTCTATGGCCATAGCCACCAATTATACATTAATGTCAAGCTATGTCCTGCTAAGAGCTTCTTCCAAGCCAGATATTGCACTCCCCAGATAG
This sequence comes from Heterodontus francisci, assembly GCF_036365525.1. Classification (NCBI taxonomy): domain Eukaryota; kingdom Metazoa; phylum Chordata; class Chondrichthyes; order Heterodontiformes; family Heterodontidae; genus Heterodontus; species Heterodontus francisci. Next base: position 74,371,371 of record NC_090375.1, read on the forward strand.
GTGTGCTACTTGCTAAGCTCTCTGTCTAGTATATCAGTAGAGTGGGTCAGAAAAGGACAGAGAGATTAAAAAGATATTCGGGCATTAGTGACTAGGGTGACATCAGGGAACAATAGAAAATAGTTAAGTCTCAAGGCATTATATTTGTATGTGAGACGCATTGACAACAAAATAGATGAATTATTAGCACAGATAAAAATTATTTGTTTTTATTCAATAGCCATTATAGAGACGTGGGTGCAGAATGGCCAAGGTTGGGAACAAAACATTCAAAGATACTTTACTTTTAGAAGAGATTGAAAAGGAGGGGAGTTAGCCCTGAGAATAAAGGATCAGATAAAGGCAGTAGAGATAAAGGATCTTAGTTTGGAAAATCAAGATGTAGAATCAGTTTGTGTTGAGTTAAGGAACAACAATGGGCAGAAAATATTGGTGAGAGTAGCTAACTATAGTTATAATATTGAACAGAGTATAAATCTGGAAATTAGAGGCACATGTAAGAAGGGTAATACAGTAATCATGGAGAACCTCAATGTTTATGTAGACCAATTTATAGGAATACTGTGGAAGACAAGTTCATGGAATGTATAAAAAATAGGTTTCTAGATCAGTATGTTGAGGAACCAACTAGGGAACAGTTTATTTTAGATCTAGTATTGCACAATTGGCAAGGATTAATTAATAACTTTGTAGTAAAAAGGCCTCTAAAGAAAGAAAGACTTGCATTTATGTAGCACCCTTCACGATCACCGGATTTCCCAAGTGCTTTACAGCCAATGAAGTACTTTTTGAAGTATGTCACTGTTATATCTTGCTTTTGTATTAGATGCTGGGGGGATGTTTCCCCTGGCTGAGGAGTCTAGAAGTAGGGGGTCACAATCACAGGATAAGGGGTCAGCCATTTAGGATTGAGATGTGGAAAAATTTCTCTACTCAAACAGTTGTGAATCTTTAGAATTCTCTACCGCAGAGAATGGTGGATGGCGTTGTTGAGTATATTCAAGTCAGAGATTGACAGATTTTTGAAAACTAAGGGAATCAAGGGATAGAGGGATTGTGTGAGAAGTTGTAGCTGTAGTAGAAAATCAGCCATGATCTTATTGAATGGTGCAGCAGGATCAAAGGGCCTCCTGCTCTCATTCTTATGTTCTTATATGATCCTTTTGTTAAGTTTACAGCCTTTTGTCTAGTATACAGCCCTTTATCTAGCATAAAGTCATCTGCCTAGTATAAATCTCTTAGCGCTTGCTGACTTTTTATGAAAGTAATTCATATCTCTATACCTTTGACCTTTACCTTCTGCTTTATCTTCTTTGTTTTGGCCCTATAAAGGAGCTTTCCTCGTAGCTCTGACGGTTCCGATGAACTTGCCCAAAATGTTGCCTTACATCTTGCAGGAATCAGCTGGCCCATTGTATATTTTCATTAATTTTTATTGTGTTCGGCTGTGAGACTGAATCATTTTGTTTTTGCATTTCCAGGGTATACATTTTTTTACAAAGGCAAGGAGTACTGGAAATTCAATAATCATAAACTCAGGGTGGAGCCTAACTATCCAAGATCAATACTTAAAGAATGGATGGGATGTGACCGAACTAAAACTGGAGACAAGAACAGGCATGATACTCAAGATGATGTTGACATTGTGATTAAAATTGATAACACTTCCAGCACTGTGAATGCCATAGCCATTGTTATCCCTTGTATGCTGGCCTTGTGTTTTCTGGTGTTGGTTTACACAGTGGTTCAATTTAAGAGGAAAGGAACGCCACGCCACCTACTATACTGCAAGCGATCCATGCAAGAGTGGGTGTGATTGAAGCAGAAGCAACATGTGATTTCAACAAGTGGGCTGTAATGCTGGAACCCAGCAATGAGGAGGCATCTCTGTGCCTGAGACACGTGAATCATGGCTGATTTTCTCAGAGTCGTCAGTTCTGAGCATGAGTGGAGATTATGAAAGAGAGAGGAGGAAGCTTTCATGATACACGGTATCATCTGTATTTCAGTCCTTTGTCTTTCTTTGGTGCGCCATTCCGTATAGGCCTTTTATCTGCACGCTTGATGCCCGAGTGGACTTTTAACTCCAGATTTAAAAAAGGAAAAACAAGAAAATACTTCTCAAGATCTTTATCAAGACTGGTACTATATTACATTGCTGAACCTGGTCTCTTCTCAATTTTGAGGGTTTTGTTGAGAATCCTTTTGCTGACTGAAGTCTTTTTTTCTGGACCAGACAGACCCTTCTCCTTTTGCATTCATTTTCCAAAGAAGATCACTATATGTCGAATGAGGAAATCTTGCTGCACTTGCTCCTTTCAAGTATGAAACCAGGATTATAAAGCATAGAAAATTGGACTGTTCTGTATCTAAGTAACAGGGGCCAAAAATATCTGCAATATTGTTAACAGCCTTAAATATATTTTACATTTTTGTTTTGTCAAAGCAGTTCTGAGCAAAGTCAATGTGTGGAGTTTTCAATAGCTATTGTTCATGTAGATTTAAATGCTGTGTAATGGAAATGTAGAATTACAGTAAGGGAGCTCCTGTTGATTGGTTTTCATGCTACCATACACAGGGCTGTTCAAACTTCTATAAACCCATCAAGAGGAATAATTTTTATCATAGAAGGCTTGGAATTGTTGGAGAATGCCAGAAATGGGAAATATTGAACAAAATTAACAGTGATGTGACTTTTACCTGAAATTGCTGCCAGAGCAACATCAACATTAATATACATGTTGTATGATGTCATGGGTGAATTTCTGATTGATTGAAGAAATGTCCATTAATGAACTACATATAATCAAAAGTGTGGTTAATTTTTCAGTCAATTGCATTTTAATGTTCATAAGATATTATCTAGGGATATTGAATAAGAGGTGTGTTGATTATCATATGAATCAGTCGAATCTGAGCATGTCTTAATTGCCAATGAATCCATGCATTCGCATTGATATTTGCTCTTATATAAAGCCTGAGATCTACAGACATTAGCAGTGCACTACAGCACCATCAGTTCCTTCGCTAAGCATTTCAGTGTAATGTGGATTATGTGTACAAATAACAATTTATGAAGTCACAGTGGTCCACAGTTACCACTAAGTTAAATATGACAAGCAGGTAGAAGCTGAAGAAACCCACTTTTAAAAGAATCTTGTTTGAAGATCTATATGTCTTTGCAGTAAAATTTGATATCAGTACAATAGTGTTTGTGCATTAAAACTCCAATTTTGCACCCCTTCCCTCCTCCACTGGCTCCAGTGCTGCAAAAAACAGAAACTCAGTGAGGGGTGGGGATTATTCATTACCATGAGGATGCAAACTCACTTTAAAAACTCCCTAATGACTGGTTCAATGGATGAAACATCTTTAGAGATGGGTTTCTTTCAGCTTCCACCTTTTAATTACAGTACGACTGTGGTTTGCTGTAGCTTTAAATAAACCTGCAGCATAGATTGTTTCATTCAGTATTTTAAAACTCAGTGACTAAACTGAAATCGTTGTTACTTTTAAGAGCTGCTTCCCCTTGGGGCCAACCTGTCATTGGGCTGTGCACTGATATGACAAGCAGCCATTTCACCAATATGTAATTCACACAAATCTGAACTCGCTTTTGTATGGAAACGTAAGTGACAAATGGCTTTTAAAATAGTTAAAGGTTTGCCTTTAACATTACTCAGTACATTTTCAGGCTGTTGTAATTATTGAACTTTAAATATCTTAATTTAGAAAATATTACTGTTCTACATACTTAAAGAGTTTTCCCTTTCTTCCCTGTCTCTTGTCTCTGACCTTTAGCTGCCAACTAAAGAAATTAAATAACAGGAAAAGAAACTAAATTCAGATAATTGGCCTGACCTACTATTTCCTGTTATAACCTACAGTTAAACATAATTGTACTTTTTAATAAGGCCTATGGTCTAAGATACTGTTCTGGAGTACTCCAAATGCGATTGAAAGTCATTTTCAAAGGGTACTTTCATCCAACTTTAAATATTCTGTCTATTGGATTTATGCCACTGCACTTCATTTGTGCAATATCTCCATTCGGCCATTGTACCTGACCTTTGTAAACTATTTAAACAAATGACTTGCTTGATAGTAAAAGATGCTATGATTGGCAGGTATCTTCTTAGGCAGTCCCTCAGGATCGAGGATGAGTTGTTTCCACTCCAGTTCGATGGGTTCTGAGATGGCTGATAAGTCCAATGTGTGATCTGCAGACTCTGCCACATGAGAGGCAGGTGGTGTTGAAGGGTCGGACAGATGAGCAGTTTGCAGGTTTGTGTGCTCCCTCCAATGCCTCAACTTTGCCTCTGACGAAGTCCCTCGAGTTGTACGATGCCCTTGGTAGGCATAGATGAAAAGGGAAACACAACCTAGTTCTCCCCAAATATGAGCTAATATGATTCCTCAGTTGCTAGTTCTTCAGCTTAATGCATGGTTCTGGCGAGTATTAACATACTGAACAAAGATAGAGGATTCTTCCTGTAATCGCTTCTAGTCAGTAAACCCTTTGACTTCTCCCTGTTGACTGGGTGGTCAAGGAAGCAGGAGGAATGTATTACTCCAGATATGAACAGAACTGGTCATATGTAATAGATTCTTTATGTTTACATTTTCTTGCTATAACCCTTTGACTGCTATGGGTGGTCATAATCATTTAAATACACATCAAGCATTTGAATCAGCACATCTCTTGCTCCCCATCAGCCTGGCAATCAAACAGTTAAGGACTGTGCCGTGATTGTTTTGTATTTATTGACTCATATTTATTTTCAGACAGTTCTTAATGTCAGCTGTAAGTGTCTTTTTTCAGGAAGATTAAATATCTTTTTTATACTATTATATATCTGATGTACTCACTATCACTGTTTCACTGTGTTGTATTAAAAAAATGAAAAAATTAACCTGTCAATAAATGGGAATCCAGACTATAAAGTTAACATAAGAACTCGTTGTTAAATTTGTCATGAAATACTTTTCTCTGATTTGTGTTTGAGATTCATTAAAATTGATCTAAATTATTTGAACTCCTATAATCTTACGGAGGGAAATGAATCTTGCTGGGAAATCTATTTATTATTATCACCAACCCAGAGTTAATCAATGGTTTAAAAGAATGAAATAAATGGAAATTTATTTAGTGGTACAAATGTGTATTAATCTGCATTCAAATCATTTCCCTGCTCTTAAACTACTGAGATTTTTAGATTCACCATCAAACAGCTCACTCTTGAACTTTCTGAATCTACAGGAGCATGTCAGAAAGTGTCAACACACAGAGCAACATAACATTTTAACATTGCCACCCATTCCCATTCACATGATGTCCTTTTGCCAGAAGAATTAAATTTACAGAGAGCTTATTAAGTAGTTTTTTTCCCCAATATTTACATCATAGGGATCTGGCAAAGCTGATGGTAGCCATGGAGTCTATTGTCAATTTAATACAAATAATGGTTTAAATATCTGTTTGAAAAGAAATATATAAAATGAAGGAAGTTAAAGGAATGTGATAATAAGATGGCATAACTTAGTCGTCAAACTATGGTACCTCACCCATTCTTCATGTGTGAGCCCTGGGAGCAAGCTATTCAACCATATAAGTCATCCCAATCAAGCCCAATTTTGTTCTCACCCTACATTCAGAGATACACACTAACAGTAAGGATTGGTGAATAGTTCAATAGAGTGAATCGTAGTCAATGTTTCTCTCCCTTACACAAGATCAATTGTAACACCCTTGCCACTGCCCAAAGTAAAATCAGCTAATTCAGCATACATTGGGGATTGAATGTGGGATCTTGGTCTGTACGGTTGAGAGTATGGGTGAATGCAACCCCCCACCGCCACCCAACTGTTACTCCACTCGTTAAAGTAAAAGACAACTCTAGTTCTCTAAAATAAATTGTTCCCCTATTAAGGTAGGGAATATCAATGAAGCAAATACAACTATAGCAGTGAGAGAGATGGACAGGTGCTGCTGGAACAAGGAGATGTAGAGGATCACCATCCACACTACAAATGGGCCATTCAATAACAATAGTAAAATTATAATGTGGGAGTCATTTTAATCTATTTTGCCCATCAGGAAACTGAAGTCAATGAAAGGTAGAATCTGGTGGCGTGTAAAATGAGCAGCCAATTTGTTTCCCAGCAAATTTCAGCTCATTTGTATTATTTGTCTCAGATCATTTTGCAGATCTGTATGGAGTGCACTAGTGAGAGCAAAAAAGTGACATTTAAAAGGATACAATTTAGGCAAGTATTATGATGTTGGGGAGGCAGGGGGTTGCACTGTTGAAATTTGAAAGCCTTCAGGAAAACTCAGAAGGCATCTCAACTCATTAGTAGACTTTACCAAGGGAAAAATAGCCAGACTTTAAGATATGACAGAAAAATATGAAGGTAAAGGAGTTTGTGGTCATATATGATCAGCCCTATCACTTACTGTGCTGGCTCTATAGTGCATATTCATTGCAGGTGTCCTTTCAGCAGATGGAACAACACTGGATCTGACTTTGTTGAATACACTTCCCTAAAACCTTTTCCACCTAGGAACAATGGCCGGAATTTTACAGTGGATGGACGGGAGCCGGACTCCGACGTGAAAGTCGGTGGTGAACCGCTTCTGCCTAGCCCAGGGATCCGCCTCGTATTTTACGGGTGTCCAGGCTTTAATTGTCCCGAGGAGGGACTTCCACCCCCTTGAGGGAGGAGATCCCACCTCAGTGAGCTGCTGGCCAATCAGCGGGCTGGCAGCTCTTAGTCCCAGCAGTGCCACCGGAAGCGGTGGTCACTGCTGGGACTGCTGCCCAGCCGACACCATGGATCCAGGAGGGAAGGTAAGTAGGGGCATGCCTCACCAGTGGGATCGGTCCTTCCATGGTGAGGCTGGAGTGGTCGTTTGGGGGGAGTGGGGTGTCTTGGGTCCTGGGGGTGGGTTGGGAGGCGGGGGTCATCCTCAATCGGGCACCCTGTGCCCGACTGCTGTGCTGCCCCCCACCCGGGGCGCGGAAAGGCCAGCAGCTATCGCTGGGCAGCCTTTCCGTCCCCAGCACACTCGCTTGCCACGGGTAAAATACCGGTGGAGGTAGGCGAGGGCCCTTAAGTGGCTGTTAAGTGGCCACTTAAGGGCCTTGATTGGCCTCGGCGGGTGGGCGGTTTCCTACGCCCCGCCCGACGCCGTAAACTTGTCCGGAGGCGGAAGCAGGGCGGTTTGGCCTCCCGGAGCCTGCTGCTCAATTTTACACCGCCGCCACGCCACCATCCGACCCGCTGGGACAGCGTAAAATTCAGCCCAATGTCTGCAAATATGATTGGTGGCATTGTGGCAAATGCAGCAATTAAGCCTTTTTGACTGATGATTACCCAAAATCCATTGCATAAGTGCCACATAAACCATGACATAGTGTAATTGAGTGCTTCTGAAGAACCAACAAATATAATGGTCAGTTAAAATTTCAAACTTGTCTCTGTTCTTTGATACGATCAGGTGAGACAGGTTTCCTCTCAGCGTTCACCTGGTCTTACCATAACAGGTTTTAATTTTAAACACACCTTTTATTTAGCTCCACCTTAATGAATCCTTGTTCACTAACTTCCAATTATAAGGCAAAGAAACTAGCACAAGCAGGTTTTCTTAGGTTTAAAGAAGAAAGGTTGAAATTTATTAAACTTAAACTCTAATTCAGTTAACGCCTACGGATACACGACACGCTCACGCTAGCATGAGACAGAAAAGAGCAGAAGAAATGAAGTGGAAAGGTTTGGGGTAATCTCTGAAGAGGGTTTCTGTTACGGATCTTCGAGCTCACTGTAGAGTCTTTGATTGTAGGTAGATCTTGCTTTTTGTTGGGGCCCAGTATTCTCCTTAAACCTTCCTCGCTGTAGGAGACTTTTCTCTCTTGGGGTTCATGTGTCTTCAGTGGATTTGGAGTTCTATAAAAAAGAGATGGGAGCAGACAGGAGAGGCTGTGGCGAGCCAGCAGGAGAGTTCTTTTCAGTCCAGGAGCAAAAAAGACACTGTCAGTTCAAACTATTTGTACAATTCAGAAAAACCAGGTTGCCAAGCAGGCTAGTCATGTGACTAGCTGGTCTGACCACGTCTGTTTGTGGATTCGGCCATCCCAGCAGTTATCCTGAAATTTGAGCTCCCTCACCTTCAACGTCTGGTGCTCAAAGTCCATTGTGGGTTAAATTGGATGAGGGGAGTAACCCCTTCTGTCTCTACAAGCACTGTCTGTTAATATGCAAATGTCTTTCCAGCCAAGGGCCTGGTGATTTTTTTTTAAACAAGTCCTTTCTTCACTTCAGCAACAGTTTTTAAATCAATGTTCATATGACAAAATTAATATGCCTCATTCTTGGCAGGTGGGGGTCTAGCATGACATATTACAGTCTACCTTGAACATTAGAGCCTCTATGCGCACTGTCTGCCAAGGCGAGCTCTGGTAAAAAAAATTCCATTTTCAATAGAAGGGTTTCAGCTACAGCATATATCTGTTATACAGCAACAGGAATTTGTTGACATTTTGTTTTATGCCATGGGATAATGACTTATAGCGCACATTTAATTCTTACTGGTTCCCAAAGGCAACATGTAATGAGGTAGAACATATTTGCACCTCAGATATAGTTGTAACAATTTCAATCCACCTAAACTTGGTTGCTTCACTTAGGTCAGAGTTGTTTTTATTCGTTTCATGGGATGTGGGCGTTGCTGGCTAGGCCAGCATTTATTGCCTGTCCCTAATTGCCCTTGAGAAGGTGGTGGTGAGCTGCCTTCTTGAACTGCTGCAGTCCATGTGAGGGTAGGTACAGGGAGCTCCAGGATTTTGATCCTGTGACTCTAATTACGCTAATTGGATTGGTTGGTCATGTCTAAAAACCTCTGAGACAGCCAACCAGAGACATGGCCCACAAAAATCCAAGAAAAATGACCAAAATCAGGTATATTTCCTTTGATTACAAGTGTAATGGCGGGCAGCCATAAAGACAGGGCTAAATTGTGGCGAGTCGAAGAGACTTAGTAGTTGGCAGGAAAAAAGACAGAGGCGCAAGGGGAGAGCCAACTGTGCAACAGCCCCGACAAACAAATTTCTCTGCAGCACCTGTGGAAGAGCCTGTCACTCCAGAATTGGCCTTTATAGCCACTCCAGGCGCTGCTTCACAAACCACTGACCACCTCCAGGCGCGTATCCATTGTCTCTCGAGATAAGGAGGCCCAAAAGAAAAGAAAAAAAAGAAGACAAGTGTCACCATAAGCTTTCCTTTGCATCCTTGTTTTCACATCTTTGTAGCATAGTAGCTCTCCTCCTAAAATATATCTCTTGCAAGGGGATCTGAATCTTACACTACATCAGTTATGTTGTTTTTTAAACTCGTTCTTGGGATGTGGCATTGTTGGCAAGGCGGGCATTTATTGTTCACCTCTAAGTGCCCTGGACCACCCTTTTTGAAGAACTGGATAGTGGTTTTAATATAGCTGACTGGCTTTCTAAGCCACGTCAGAGAGTAGTTAACTACACTGGCACGGGACTGGAGTCACATGTAGATTAGACCAGGAAAAAGCCAGGCTTCCTTGTTCAAAAGATGTGTAGTTAGTCCGGTACCATCCCCATTGGGCATTGTACCCAATGGTTGTTGGAGTAAGTGAGTGCTACGGAATGATTGGGATTATGGATAAGCTTAAGGACCACTTTCAGCTAATCATCATGATGCTGGTGGATATTGATGTGCTTACATGCTCTGTTAGTGACTGGTAACATTTAGTTGTGCCATCAGGACTTTGGCAATGCTTGATATGCAACTTATGTAAGACATGCTGTTGATGTTGCAGCCAGTCACTGATAGTAAACCAGGAATGGGGTGTACATTTTGAAGGGTTTATCTGGGTTTAGCTAAAGGAAGTACATTATTTCCTTGAGCCAGGCTACCTTCAAAAGTATTTATTCAAAAATTTAAAAGACTGAAATATTTCTACTGTTAATGTGCTCCTGTCTTACTTTATTTGCTGTTCATATTGTGTGTATAAGTGACGGTGAACTAAAGAAGCTTTAATTTTGTAATGTGTATTGCTGAAAAATTTGACCAGCAGTAGAAAGGGCAGTACTTCATTTTCAGAGAAGTTCTGGTAAGAGATTTTCAAACTAATTTTTTAGAAGACTGGATATATTTTCCTCTGTGTTTGAAGTTAAAGAAATATTATTTCACTAAGCAGTCATCATAAACCAATGTAAGTTATACAGTGAAGAAATTAATCTCTTGATCCTCAGCAATTTAATCCTCACTGACTTCTAGAGCTCACCACCTGCTGCAGTGATTTTCCTTCCAAGTTAAAGTCTGACTGTGACCAAGTCACAGGCTGTCTTGTTATTGCCTGTAATGTGGTGTAAGTGAAAGCTTGGCATTTCTTTGTGTTAAACAAAATATATTATTGCACCAGAAGAGGGTTGTTGTATTACTGTGCTCTGCACTGTTCATTTAAAATAGTGATTTGTAGCTAAGTATTGCACAATTTCTTTTGGGCCTCCTTATCTCGAGAGACAATGGATACGCGCCTGGAGGTGGTCAGTGGTTTGTGAAGCAGCGCCTGGAGTGGCTATAAAGGCCAATTCTGGAGTGACAGGCTCTTCCACAGGTGCTGCAGAGAAATTTGTTTGTCGGGGCTGTTGCACAGTTGGCTCTCCCCTTGCGCCTCTGTCTTTTTTCCTGCCAACTACTAAGTCTCTTCGACTCGCCACAATTTAGCCCTGTCTTTATGGCTGCCCGCCAGCTCTGGCGAATGCTGGCAACTGACTCCCACGACTTGTGATCAATGTCACACGATTTCATGTCGCGTTTGCAGACGTCTTTATAGCGGAGACATGGACGGCCGGTGGGTCTGATACCAGTGGCGAGCTCGCTGTACAATGTGTCTTTGGGGATCCTGCCATCTTCCATGCGGCTCACATGGCCAAGCCATCTCAAGCGCCGCTGACTCAGTAGTGTGTATAAGCTGGGGGTGTTGGCCGCTTCAAGGACTTCTGTGTTGGAGATATAGTCCTGCCACCTGATGCCAAGTATTCTCCGAAGGCAGCGAAGATGGAATGAATTGAGACGTCGCTCTTGGCTGGCATACGTTGTCCTGGCCTCGCTGCCGTAGAGCAAGGTACTGAGGACACAGGCCTGATACACTCGGACTTTTGTGTTCCGTGTCAGTGCACAATTACTTGTCATATTATTGAAGTTCACATTTGAATTTTATTCGAAAATAATGAGAAAGAAATTGAAGCAAACAACAGTAAAGATTATCCTGAGTAGTCAAATTGATATGTATCAGCGTACCAAAACATCTTTGATGTACTGAAATACTGTTGCTATAAAAATCCATTCAAAGAAATAGAAAATACAGAACAGGGCTGGGATTTCACGTTAGGCGGACGGGAGCCGGCCACTGACTGAAAAGTTGGTGGTGAACCCGCTTCCGCCTCGCCTGGGGATCTGACCTGCATTTCACGGGTCCCCAGACTTTAATTGTTCCGAGGTGGGACTTCCACCCACTTGAGGGAGGAAGTCCCGCCTCATTGAGCTGCCGGCCGGCAGCTCTTAGTCCCAGCAGCGACATCGGGAGCAGTGGCCACTGCTGGGACTGCAGCCCAGACGACCGCAGAGGAAGACATGGAGCTGGGAGTCCAGGCAAGTTTTGGTTGCCTCGCTGGGGTTAATCGGTCGGGCCCCGGCGAGGCAATGGTGGGTGTTTGGGGGGAAGGGGGCGTGTTGGGTCTTGAGGGAGGTTGGGGTAGCGGGGACAGCCCTCCATCAGGTACCCTGTGCCCAATAAGCAGGACCTCCCCCCAAGACGATCGGAAGCCACCTGCTTTTCCTCAGCGGTTTTTTCTGGCTTCAGGATGCCAACTTGCCATGCGTGACTGGCCACCTTGATTGGCCTGGGGTGGGCAGGCCTTTTCTTGCACCCCCCCCTCCCCCCCACCGCCCTACGTAAAGGGGGAAAAGGCGGGAGCAGGTTGGGAAAGCCTCCTGGAGCCTCCCGCTCCATTTTACACCCCCCCCCATCCCCCACCATCATCCCCCTTGTTGGGGTGGCGTAAATTTGCGGTCCATGTCTCAATCAGGTAATTTTATTTTACAAAAACATTCAAAACTTACAATTGAAAGACTAGGAAACTAAACCAAATGGACAAGATTTCACTTTTATTAATTTTATTTTAATTCTCAAACCGAAACCAACATAAATTAAACATGAAGCAACAGACAGATCACGGTCAATATAGATATATATATAGATATACCACTTTGTGTTCAGTTATATCGTTATTTAACGTGTGTTGAACCCCCTCTCTGACTTTGGCCAATTTGCTGGGATTGAGTCGGTAGGGGTTTAGCTTCCCCGACATTAACCTCATGAATAGCCAGGGAAGTACGACCTGACTTATCTGCACATACTGGCTTATATTCCCTCAATAGATAAGCCATGTCTTTCCTTTATTGCTCAAGTAGATGTTATAGCACTTCACCCAGACCCTCTAACACCTCTGTCTTTGCCGACTTCACCAAAGGGGGCTCAATAAGGGAACATTCAGCCTCAGACTCATTCTCCGGTTTACCAAGTGCGGCAGTATCACCATCTACATTTTCTACTACCCATGCTACACCTACTGGCTGACTATGCTCACTGTCATACTACCTCTTCAGCATATTCACATGACACACCATTTGAGTTTTCCATCTGTCTGAGATACTAACCACATAGTTCAACTCACTAAGTTTCCTTTTGATGCAGTAAGGTCTATTAAACCTAACTTTCAGTGGTGCACCAGGCAAAGGCAGCAAAAATAGCACCATATCTCCAGGTTGAAAACTACATGTCTTAGCTGTCCTATCTGCTTGTGTTTTCATCACCTGTTGAGAAACCTTGAGATGTTCTCTGGCCATCTCACAAGTTTTTGAGAGTCTCTCTCTCAAAACTCTGACACATAATGTAGGAGGGTAGTTTCCTCCTCCTGTGCCAAAAATCACTCCTTAATGAGTTTAAGAGGCCCCCTAATCTCATGTCCATAGATCAATTCGAAGGAAGTGAAACCAGTAGATTTATTTGGTCCCTAGTTGCAAACAACAAAAATGATATCACTTTATCCCAATCATAGCTATACTCAAAACAATAAGCCCAGATCATACCTAATCATATTCTTCACGGTGCGGTGATACCTGTCCAAAGCACCTTGAATCTGCAGGTGATAAGCAAATGATTTGAGCTGCTTCAGTCCTAAATTACACATGACCTCCTGAAATACACCTACATGAAAGTTGGCCCCTGGTCACATTGAATTTCTTTTGGCAACTTATACCTAGTGAAAAACTCGCCCAACCCCAAAAACACAACTTTCATCTTCATTGGTATTGCCTCTGGAAATCGGGTGGACCAATCCATGATAGTCAGGAGATACTTATGACATGACTTAGTCATAGATAAGTGTCCAACACAACCCACAAGAACCCTACTAAATGGTTCATCAAATGCAGGTATTGGTATTAATGGGGCTGGTTTAATCAAAGGCTGTGGCTTCCCAACCATCTGACAGATGTGACATGTCATACAGAAGTCAATCACATCTATGTGCAGCTTCAGACAGTAAAAATGCATCATTACCCTAGCCTGAGTCTTCCGAATACCCAAATGACCTGTGACTGGTGGGCAATTCTCAAAATTTCACTGCAAGCAAGGAGGGACAACAATTTGATGGACTACAGCCCAATCCTTATCAACAGGCCTTTGGGAAGGTCTCCATTGCCTCATCAAAATGTCATTCTTGACAAAATAACACTCAGGAACCTTTTCAGCCTCTACCTCAGAACATACCATCTGAGAAAGTCCTCTTAAGTCAAGGTCTGCTTGTTCTGCCTCAATTAAAGAGGATCTGGTAAACAATTCACCATTGCTAGTCTTGGAGGCTTTATCCCCAACATCCCTGTTGTGATATTTCTTTAACTGCTTTAATACTAGTAAACATACCACTGAATATGTGAATAGTTTCGCATACATCATCACAGGAAGTAATGCAAGCTGACATGTAATACAGTTGTTGGAGCAGTGTTTCAATAAGGGTACGGACCCCGGAAGTGCAGAAGGTTTTAGTTTAGGCAGGCATCAAGATCGGCGCAGGCTTGGAGGGCCGAAAGGCCTGTTCCTGTGCTGTACTGTTCTTTGTTCTTTGTTTGTGTATTGAAGAGCTCTCCTGTAATTCTGTTATTCTTTAATAAAGAACCCTTCATTTAACTTACCAACCATTTTCATAGTGTTTGGTATGTTTGTGTTAAGAACTAATAACACAACAATCCCCATCTAAATCCTTGAAAAAGGTTTCAGCCAACCAAACACCTGAATTGTCCTTCACAACAGCTGAATCCTTCTCATCTTGTTTAACCCTAAGAGTCTGGGATCTCAATATAACACAATCTGAGAATATTCCAGGAGATTCCTCCTGCAAAACTTCAATCTCAGCAGCCTCAACTGGTCTTTCCAACATACTGGAGGTACCAATACCTGGGACAGCACAGTGGCGCAGTGGTTAGCACTGCAGCCTTACAGCTCCAGCAACCCGGGTTCAGTTCTGGGGACTGTCTGTGCGGAGTTTGTAAGTTCTCCCTGTGACTGCGTGGGTTTCTGCCGGGTGCTCCAGTTTCCTCCCACAGCCAAAGACTTGCAGGTTGATAGGTAAATTGGCCATTGTAAATGGTCCCTAGTGTAGGTAGGTGGTAGGAGAATTGAGGGTAGGTGGGGATGTGGTAGGGAATATGGGATTAATGTAGGATTAGTATAAAATGGGTGGTTGATGGTCAGCACAGACTCAGTGGGCTGAAGGGCCTATTTCAGTGCTTGTATCACTCTATGACCTTATCCCCAGCCAAGTCATTTCCTAGCAGAAAATCTACCCTCTCAAATGGCAAACTATAAATGACCACAACAGGACCAGTGACTAAGTCACATATTAAATGAGCCCTATATAAAGGAATGGATAAATAGGTTCTATCTATACCCTGGATTACCACCTTCGCATTCGGTGAACTACTGGGGGAAAAATTTCGGTCACCTGCCAACATCAGTGACTGTGCCATCTCTAAAGATGACAATCAACTTGCCTGCTTCACAAGATGACTGTGAAGATACTTCACCCTCTATAGTTCTCTGTAACCTGATTCACTCTATCAGTGAACATGGGTGAAACTATCTGCTTGACATGAAGGTTACTTGCTAGGACAGTATCTCCTTTGGAAACACACTTTGGCTGTACACGTGCAATGGGCTTGTTTTTCCTCTTCCAAAACTTAGCCTTCACATGTCCTTTCTAAGAATTAGCATATCGGCTGCCTTGAATCAAACTTTTCCTCCTGGCTTTCTGTTTTGCTGACCTGTGGTTTGTCATTCTCTTTACCTTTGCTATCTTTCTCAATAGAACCAAATCTCTTTTCATTATCAACCATCCTATCTCTAACTTCTCTGAAAGTTTCCAAACTGAGGTGTATACCTATTGCTTTTGTCAACTCTTAATTATCTGCCATTGCTGTGACATCCTTTATTTTGCCAATTTTATGTTCTTCCAGGTGGGACATGATTCAGAAGGGACACTATTTTTGAATTCTTCCATTAGAATTACTTCCCTAAGGCTCTTAAAGTCTTGCACAATCTTCATCAACCTAAAACACCTATCAAATACCATTTCCTCTTTCTACCAAATTCCACATATGTCTGGCCCTGTTTCTTTTTTAGGTTTCTAAATTTCTGTCTGTAGGCCTCCAGTACCAACTCATAAGTACTGACAACAACAATCTTTACTCTGTCATAATCTCATGTGTTCATCTGACAGAGATGAGTACACCTCCAAAGCTTTCCTTATGAAAGCACTCTGTAGCAGCATTGGCCAAGATGATTTAGGCCACTCCAGACTCATGGCAATTTTCTCAAATGATGCAAAATATATTTCTACTCCCTCTTCACTAAATTCACCCCCACATGTGCTGATATCGCAACCAAATCAACTTTTTTCACTGCTGCAGTATACTGAGAGTCAAATTTTCTCTCTTAACAAATTCTAGTACATTAATGGTAGTCAAGTTGATTTCCCACAGAATCCAGCCAAAGTAAATGTGAAATCTAGTTTGCTTAAACTCTGGAAAATTCCCATTTTACTGCCTAACCATGGAACCAGATCCTGGACGAGCCCCAGTTTTTTTTTATGATCCCCATGGAGACTATCAACAAACCAGAAGAATCAAATCCACCAACTGACACCAATTCAGGAAACCAATCCGAACGGACAAGATTTCACTTTTATAAATTTTACTTTGATACTCAAACCAAAACCAACATAAATTAAACATTAAGCAACAGACAGATCCTGGTCAATGTAGATTATAAAATACACCATTACTATCAGATACAACAAAGATGGGTCTCACAGTTCACTGCACAGTCCACCCAGCATATATGGCACCAAGCTGCAGTCACACAGTTCTTCACAACTGTTAGTAAATTTGCGGATGACACTAAGGTCGGTGGAGTTGTGGATAGTGCCGAAGGATGTTGTAGGTTACAGAGGGACATAGATAGGCTGCAGAGCTGGGCTGAGAGATGGCAAATGGAGTTTAATGCGGAAAAGTACGAGGTGATTCACTTTGGAAGGAGTAACAGGAATGCAGAGTACTGGGCTAATGGGAAGATTCTTGGTAGTGTAGATGAACAGAGAGATCTTGGTGTCCAGGTGCATAAATCCCTGAAGGTTGCTACCCAGGTTAATAGGGCTGTTAAGAAGGCATATGGTGTGTTAGCTTTTATTAGTAGGGGGATCGAGTTTCGGAGCCACGATGTCATGCTGCAGCTGTACAAAACTCTGGTGAGACCGCACCTGGAGTATTGCGTGCAGTTCTGGTCACCGCATTATAGGAAGGATGTGGAAGCTATGGAAAGGGTGCAGAGGAGATTTACTAGGATGTTGCCTGGTATGGAGGGAAGGTCTTACGAGGAAAGGCTGAGGGACTTGAGGCTGTTTTCATTGGAGAGAAGGAGGAGGAGAGGTGACTTAATAGGGACATATAAGATAATCAGAGGGTTAGATAGGGTGGATAGTGAGAGTCTTTTTCCTCGGATGGTGATGGCAAACACGAGGGGACATAGCTTTAAGTTGAGGGGTGATAGATATAGGACAGATGTCAGAGGTAGTTTCTTTACTCAGAGAGTAGTAGGGGCGTGGAACGCCCTGCCTGCAACAGTAGTAGACTCGCCAACTTTAAGGGCATTTAAGTGGTCATTGGATAGACATATGGATGAAAATGGAATAGTGTAGGTCAGATGGTTTCACAGGCCAGCGCAACATCGAGGGCCGAAGGGCCTGTACTGCGCTGTAATGTTCTAATTCTAATTCTAACTCTGAAGTTCCTCAGGTAGATTTTCAGCTCCTTTCTTCAAGGAGTTAGCTGCTGTTCTTCTGACAGAAGTACCCTCTTAATCTGAACTCCATGGGTGCGGTCTTCACCACAAGGTGCACTTGCCCAGAACTCCTCAGCTCTGCTTGCGGCAGTTTTGATGGTGTGGATTTACCAGTCTTCCATTTTTCTGAGTCCTTCAGTGACAACCTGGGCACAGTGGCGCAGTGGTTAGCACTGCAGCCTTACAGCTCCAGCGACCTGGGTTTGGTTCTGGGTACTATCTGTGCGGAGTATGCAAGTTCTCCCTGTGACCATGTGGGTTTCCGCCGGGTGCTCCGGTTTCCTCCCACAGCCAAAGACTTGCAGGTTGATAGGTAAATTGGCCATTGTAAATTGTAGATGGGAGGAGAATTGAGGGAAGGTGGGGATGTGGTAGGGAATATGGGATTAATGTGGGATTAGTATAAATGGGTGGTTGATGGTCGGCACAGACTCAGTGGGCCGAAGGGCCTGTTTCAGTGTTGTATCACTCTATGTAGAACCAGGTCTGGTTAGTTGGCTACTTTAAGTAATAGAAACAGTTCCTGGATTCAGTCTTTGCATTCTTCTGTTTGCCAGCACTCCACTCCTGCCTGATCTATCTTGTCTACCTGATCTGAGGAGGACTCTGTCTCCTTTTATCTGGTTCTAACCAGTGTCAGTTTCCCCGGAAACCTGTTGTTTTTTTCCAGCTTCTGTTTCAGTTTTTAGGTTCCTTTTCTGTTTCAATTCTAATTTCCCTCTCAGTTAGGGTTTAAAAAAAGACAAGCTTTGCAACCACAGATTCCATCAGAAAAGCTGAATATTTTGTAAAAAAAAACATGATTCTTCTAAATGTTGATGCTCTGGGGGACTTGGGTGTACTTGTACAAGGAACACAGAAAGTTAGCATGCAGGTACAGCAAGCAATTAGGAAAGTAACTGGAATGCTGGCCTTTATCGCAAGGGGATTGCAGTATAAGAATAAAGAGGTCTTGTGGCAACTATGCAGGGCTTTGGTGAGACCACATCTGGAGTACTGTGTGCAGTTTTGGTCTCCATAATTAAGGAAAGATATACTTGCATTGGAGGCAGTACAGCGAATGTTCACTAGGTTTGTTTCTGGGATGAGAGGGTTGTCCTATGATGAGAGGCTGAGTAAATTGGGTTTATATTCTCTGGAGTTTAGAAGAATGAGAGGTGATCTCATTGAAACATAGAAGATTCTGAAGGGGCTTAACAGCTTAGAAACTGAGAAGTTGTTTTCCCTGGCTGGAGAATCTCAAACATGGGGCCACAGCATCAGGATAAGGGGTCAAACATTTAGGACTGAGATGAGGAGAAATTTCTTCATTCAAAGCGTTGTGAATCTTTGGAATTCTGTACCCCAGAGGGTTGTGTTTGCTCCATCGTTGAATATATTTAAGACAGAGGTAGACGAATTTTTGGTCTCCCAGGGAATCAAGGGATATGGGGAAGGGATGGGAAAGTGGAGTTGAAACCGAAGATCAGCTATGATCGTATTGAATGACGGACCAGGCTGGACTGGCCGTATGGTCTACTCCTCTTATTTCACATGTTCTCCTGTTATTATGTTTTTGAGAGAATTCTGGTAATATTTACTTCAATGATTCATTCAAACAGAAAAGCACAGATGTTGCATGAAGAACAAAAGGATGAGGGAAGGTAATTCAAATAATTGAACTGAGTTACATCTTTATTGGTCTAAAGCTACAAAACAGGAATAATACAACGACAACTTGGATTTATATAGCAGTGGAGAAGAGGAGGTGCCAATTGAGTCAAAGGCAACAGAGTGGCTGGCTTTGATTTTGGGAAAGAACAACAGAGTTCCTCACATGCAGATGAATGAAATATTAATCGTGTTTTGAGAAATTTACATAGAAAATAGGAAACATAGAAAATAGGAGCAGGAGTAGGCCATTCGGCCTTTTGGGCCTGCTCCGCCATTCAAAAAAGATCATGGTTGATCGTTTAATTCAGTACCCATTGTTTCTTATTAAGTCCATACAAATATTGAAAATTATGCCAAAATGTAATCTTTGTCTTCATTTTCAGAATTGTGGTCACCTGCAAATGCTGACAGCTTTAGTAAAACGTTAGTCAAGCTTACTATCTCAACAAAAAAAAATAACTAAATAGACTAGTCCCAACAATACACAACAGAGCAAAATAGATGGTAACAACAACAATAAATTGCATTTATATAGCACAATTAGCACAGTAAAACGTCCCAAGATGCATCACAGGAGGGTTATCAAACATAATTTGACATTGAGCCACATAAGAAGATACTAGGACAGGTGAGCAGAGTGAGGTAGGGAGGCAGACAGGTTTAGAACATAGAACATAGAACAGTACAGCACAGTACAGGCCCTTCGGCCCACGATGTTGTGCCAAACCTTTAACCTACTCTAAGATCAAACCACCTACATACCCTTCATTCTACTATCATCCATGTACCTATCCAAGAGTCGCTTAAATGTCCCTAATGTATCTGCTTCTACTACCACCGCTGGCAGTGCATTCCACGCACCCACCACTCTCTGTGTAAAGAACCTACCTCTGACATCTCCCCTAAACCTTCCTCCAATCACCTTAAAATTATGCCCCTTGGTGATAGCCCTTTCCGCCCTGGGAAAAAGTCTCTGGCTATCCACTCTATCTATGCCTCTCATCATCTTGTACACCTCTATCAAGTCACCTCTCATCTTTCTTCGCTCCAATGAGAAAAGCCCTAGCTCCCTCAACGTTTCTTCATAAGACATGCCCTCCAGTCCAGTCAGCATCCTGGTAAATCTCCTCTGCACCCTCTGTAAAGCTTCCACATCCTTCCTATAATGAGGCGACCAGAACTGAACACAATATTCCAAGTGTGGTTTAACCAGGGCTTTATAGAGCTGCAGCATAACCTCGCGGCTCTTAAACTCAATCCCCCTGTTAATGAAAGCCAACACCCCATACGCCTTCTTAACAACACTATCAACTTGGGTGGCAACTTTGAGGGATCTATGGACGTGGACCCCAAGATCCCTCTGTTCCTCCACACTGCCAAGAATCCTATCTTTAAGCCTGTATTCTGCATTCAAATTCGATCTTCCAAAATGAATCACCTCACACTTTTCCAGCTTGAACTCCATCTGCCACTTCTCAGCCCAGCTCTGCATCCTGTCAATGTCCCGTTGCAACCTACAACAGCCCTCCACACTATCCACAACTCCAGCAACCTTTGTGTCATCGGCAAACTTACTAGCCCAGCCTTCCACTTCCTCATCCAAGTCATTTATAAAAATCACAAAGAGCAGAGGTCCCAGAACAGATCCCTGCGGAACACCACTGGTCACCGAGCTCCAGGCTGAATACTTTCCATCTACTACCACCCTCTGTCTTCTATGGGCCAGCCAATTTCGTATCCAGACATCCAAATTTCCCTGTATCCCATGCCTCCTTACTTTCTGAATGAGCCTACCATGGGGAACCTTATCAAACGCCTTGCTAAAATCCATATACACCACATCCACTGCTCTTCCTTCATCAATGTGTTTTGTCACATCCTCAAAGAATTCAATAAGGCTTGTGAGGCATGACCTGCCCCTCACAAAGCCATGCTGACTATCTCCAATCAAACTATGCTTTTCCAAATAATCATAAATCCTGTCTCTCAGAATCCTCTCCAATAATTTGCCCACCACCGACGTAAGACTGACTGGTCTGGAATTTCCAAGGTTATCCCTATTCCCTTTCTTGAACAAGGGAATAACAATTGCCACCCTCCAATCATCTGGTACTACTCCAGTGGACAGTGAGGACGCAAAGATCATCGCCAAAGGCGCGGCAATCTCTTCCCTCGCTTCCCGTAATAACCTTGGGTATATCCCACCTGGCCCCAGGGACTTATCTATCCTCATGTCTTTCAAAGTTTCCAGCACATCCTCCTTCTTAACATCAACCTGTTCGAGCATATCAGCCTGTTTCACGCTGTCCTCACAAACAACAAGGTCCCTCTCACAAGTGAATACTGAAGCAAGGTATTCATTAAGGACCTCCCCTACCTCCTCCGACTCCAGGCACAAGTTCCCTCCACTATCCCTGATCGGCCCTACCCTCACTCTGGCCATCCTCTTGTTCCTCACGCCTTGGGATTTTCCTTAATCCTATCCGCCAAGACTTTTTCATGTCCCCTTCTAGCTCTCCTAAGTCCATTCTTCAGTTCTTTCCTGGCTACCTTGTAACCCTCTAGAGCCCTGTCTGATCCTTGCTTCCTCAACCTTAAGTAAGCTTCCTTCTTCCTCTTGACTAGCTGTTCCACATCTCTTGTCATCCAAGGTTCCTTCACCCTATCATCCCTTCCTTGCCTCATCGGGACAAACCTACCCAGCAGTCACAGCAAGTGCTCCCTAAACAACATCTGTTCCCAATTTAAGCGCCCCAGTTCCTGCCTAATAGCATTGTAATTCCCCCTCCCCCAATTAAATATTTTCCCATCCTGTCTGCTCCTATCCCTCTCCATGACTATAGTAAAGGTCAGGGAGTTGTGATCACTATCACCGAAATGCTCTCCCACCGAGAGATCTGCCACCTGGCCTGGTTCGTTGCCAAGCACCAAATCCAACATAGCTTCCCCTCTAGTCTGCCTATCTACATATTGAGTCAAAGAACAAAGAACAAAGAAAATTACAGCACAGGAACAGGCCCTTCGGCCCTCCAAGCCTACGCCGATCCAGATCCTCTATCTAAACATGTCGCCTATTTTCTAAGGGTCTGTATCTCTTTGCTTCCTGCCCATTCATGTATCTGTCTAGATACATCTGAAAAGACGCTATCGTGCCCGCGTCTACCACCTCCGCTGGCAACGCGTTCCAGGCACCCACCACCCTCTGCTTAAAGAACTTTCCACGCATATCCCCCCTAAACTTTTCCCCTCTCACTTTGAACTCGTGACCCCTAGTAATTGAATCCCCCACTCTGGGAAAAAGCTTCTTGCTATCCACCCTGTCTATACCTCTCATGATTTTGTACACCTCAATCAGGTCCCCCCTCAACCTCCGTCTTTCTAATGAAAATAATCCTAATCTACTCAACCTCTCTTCATAGCCAGCGCCCTCCATACCAGGCAACATCCTGGTGAACCTCCTCTGCACCCTCTCCAAAGCATCCACATCCTTTTGGTAATGTGGCAACCAGAACTGCACGCAGTATTCCAAATGTGGCCGAACCAAAGTCCTATACAACTGTAACATGACCTGCCAACTCTTGTACTCAATACCCCGTCCGATGAAGGAAAGCATGCCGTATGCCTTCTTGACCACTCTATTGACCTGTGTTGCCACCTTCAGGGAACAATGGACCTGAACACCCAAATCTCTCTGTACATCAATTTTCCCCATGACTTTTCCATTTATTGTATAGTTCACTCTTGAATTGGATCTTCCAAAATGCATCACCTCGCATTTGCCCGGATTGAACTCCATCTGCCATTTCTCTGCCCAACTCTCCAATCTATCTATATTCTGCTGTATTCTCTGACAGTCTCCTTCACTATCTGCTACTCCACCAATCTTAGTGTCGTCTGCAAACTTGCTAATCAGACCACCTATACTTTCCTCCAAATTATTTATGTATATCACAAACAACAGTGGTCCCAGCACGGATCCCTGTGGAACACCACTGGTCACACGTCTCCATTTTGAGAAACTCCCTTCCACTGCTACTCTCTGTCTCCTGTTGCCCAGCCAGTTCTTTATCCATCTAGCTAGTACACCTTGGACCCCATGCGCCTTCACTTTCTCCATCAACCTACCATGGGGAACCTTATCAAACGCCTTACTGAAGTCCATGTATATGACATCTACAGCCCTTCCCTCATCAATCAACTTTGTCACTTCCTCAAAGAATTCTATTAAGTTGGTAAGACATGACCTTCCCTGCACAAAACCATGTTGCCTATCACTGATAAGCCCATTTTCTTCCAAATGGGAATAGTTCCTATCCCTCAGTATCTTCTCCAGCAGCTTCCCTACCACTGACGTCAGGCTCACCGGTCTATAATTACCTGGATTATCCCTGCTACCCTTCTTAAACAAGGGGACAACATTAGCAATTCTCCAGTCCTCCGGGACCTCACCCGTGTTTAAGGATGCTGCAAAGATATCTGTTAAGGCCCCAGCTATTTCCTCTCTCGCTTCCCTCAGGAACCTGGGATAGATCCCATCCGGACCT
Source organism: Heterodontus francisci (assembly GCF_036365525.1). Lineage (NCBI taxonomy): Eukaryota > Metazoa > Chordata > Chondrichthyes > Heterodontiformes > Heterodontidae > Heterodontus > Heterodontus francisci. The sequence goes on from NC_090375.1 coordinate 74,395,059, forward strand.
GGGAACTTGTCCACCTTAATGCCTTTTAGAATACCCAACGCTTCCTCCCTCCTTATGCCGACTTGACCTAGAGTAATCAAACATCTATCCCTAACCTCAACACCCGTCATGTCCCTCTCCTCGGTGAATACCGATGCAAAGTACTCGTTTAGAATCTCACCCATTTTCTCTGACTCCACGCATAATTTTCCTCCTTTGTCCTTGAGTGGGCCAATCCTTTCTCTAGTTACCCTTTTGCTCCTTATATATGAATAAAAGGCTTTGGGATTTTCCTTAACCCTGTTTGCTAAAGATATTTCATGACCCCTTTTAGCGCTCTTAATTCCTCATTTCAGATTGGTCCTACATTCCCGATATTCTTCCAAAGCTTCGTCTTTCTTCAGCCACCTAGATCTTATGTATGTTTCCTTTTTCCTCTTATCTAGTTTCACAATTTCACCTGTCATCCATGGTTCCCTAATTTTGCCATTTCTATCCCTCATTTTCACAGGAACATGTCTCTCCTGCACGCTAATCAACCTCTCTTTAAAAGCCTCCCACATATCAAATGTGGATTTACCTTCAAACAGCTGCTCCCAATCTACATTCCCCAGCTCCTGCCGAATTTTGGTATAGTTGGCCTTCCCCCAATTTAGCACTCTTCCTTTAGGACCACTCTCGTCTTTGTCCATGAGTATTCTAAAACTTACAGAATTGTGATCACTATTCCCAAAGTAGTCCCCTACTGAAACTTCAACCACCTGGCCGGGCTCATTCCCCAACACCAGGTCCAGTATGGCCCCTTCCCGAGTTGGACTATTTACATACTGCTCTAGAAAACCCTCCTGGATGCTCCTTACAAATTCTGCTCCATCTAGACCTCTAACACTAAGTAAATCCCAGTCAATGTTGGGAAAATTAAAATCTCCTATCACCACCACCCTGTTGCTCCTACATCTTTCCATAATCTGTTTACATATTTGTACCTCTATCTCACGCTCGCTGTTGGGAGGCCTGTAGTACAGCCCCAACATTGTTACCGCACCCTTCCTGTTTCTGAGTTCTGCCCATTATGCCTCACTGCTCGAGTCCTCCATAGTGCCCTCCTTCAGCACAGCTGTGATATCCTCTTTGACCAGTAATGCAACTCCACCACCCCTTTTACCTCCCTCTCTATCCTGCCTGAAGCATCGATATCCTGGGATATTTAGTTGCCAATCGTGCCCTTCCCTCAACCAAGTCTCAGTAATAGCAATAACATAATACTCCCAGGTACTAATCCAAGCCCTAAGTTTATCTGCCTTACCTACTACACTTCTTGCATTAAAACAAATGCACCTCAGACCACCAGTCCCTTTGCATTCATCATCTGCTCCCTGCCTACTCTTCCCCTTAGTCACACTGACTTCATTATCTAGTTCCTTACAGGCTTTAGTTACTACCTCCTTACTGTCCACTGACCTCCTCATTTGGTTCCCATCCCCCTGAGTCAGGAAACCTTCCTGGACACACCTGACAAAATCTTCTCCATCCAAACTATTTGCACTAAGGAGGTTCCAATCAATATTAGGGAAGTTGAAGTCACCCATGACAACAACCTTCCTACTTCTGCGCCTTTCCAAAATCTGCCTCCCAATCTGTTCCTCTGTGTCTCTGTTGCTATTGGGGGGTTTATAGAAAACTCCCAATAAAGTGACTGCTCCTTTCCTGTTTCTAACTTCCACCCATACTGACTCAGTAGATAAAACCTCCTCGACGACCTCCCTTTCTGCAGCTGTGATTATGAGGTTTGTGAAGGGAATTCTAGAGCTAGGAGCTAGGCAGCTGCAAACACAGCCGCCAATGGTGGAGTGACAAAAATCGGAGATGCGCAAGAGACTGGAATTGGAAGAGCACAAAGGTCTTGAAGTGCTGTAGGAGGATACAGAGATATTTATGGAAATATGGCAGAGTCCGAAAGGACATAGCATCTAGACTGTGTATGTGGCAGGTGGTGAGGGAACCAACAAGAGGGAAAAACCTACTTGACCTTGTCCTCACCAATCTACTTGTCACAAATGCATCTGTCCCTGACAGTATTGGTAGGATTCACCACCGCACAGTCCTTGTTGAGGCGAATCCTGTCTTCATGGTGAGGGTGCCCACCATCGTGTTGTGTGGTCCTAACACCGTGCTAAATGGGATAGATTTTGAACAGATCTAAAACTCAAATCTAGGCATCCCTGAGTCGCTGCAAGCCATCATGATTGTAGAGTTGTAGCAGAATTGTATTTAACCACAATCTGTAACCTCATGGCCCGGCATATCCCCCACTCTACCATTACCATCAAGCCGGAGGGCCAACCCTGGTACAATGAAGAGTGCACGAGGGCATGCCAGGAGAAGCACCAGGCATACCTAAAAATGAGGTGTCAGCCTGGTGAAGCTACAACATGTATGCCATACTTGCAGGCGGAAGCAGCATGCAATAGACAAGGCTAAGCGATCCCACAACCAATGGATCAGATCTGCAGTCTTGCCACATCCAGTCGTGAATGGTGGTGTACAATTAAACAACTGACAGGAGGAGGAGGCTCCACAAACATTCCCATCCTCAATAATGGTGAAGCTCAGCACATCAGTGCAAAAGACAAGGCTGAAGCATTTGCATCCATCTTAAGCCAGAAGTGCCGAGTGGGTGTCCATCTTGGCCTCTTCCTGAGGTCCCAGCATCACAGATGCCAGTCTTCAGCCAATCCTATTCACTCCATGTGATAACAAGAAATGGCAGAAGGCACAGGATACTGCAAAGGCTAGGGGCCATGACAACATTCCGGAAATAGTACTGAAGACTTGTGCTCCAGAACTTGCCGCACCCCTAGCCAAGCTGTTCGAGTAAAGTACAACACTGGCATCTACACAGCAATGTGGAAAATTGCCCAGGTATGTCCTGTACACAAAAAACAAGACAAATCAAACCTGGCCAATTACTGCCCTATCAGTCTACTCCCAATCATAAGCAAAGTGATCGAAGGGGTCGTTGACTTCCTCGACAATAATCTGCTCACTGATGCTCTGTTTGGGTTCCGCCAGGGCCACTCAGCTTCTGACCTCATTACAGCCTTGATCCAAACATGGACAAAAGAGCTGAACTACAGAGGTGAGGTGAGAGTGATTGCCGTTGACATCAAGGCAGCATTTGACCGTGTATGGCATCAAGGAGCCCTGGCAAAACTGGAGTCAATGGGAATCAGGAGGGGAAAAACTCCCCGCTGGTTGGAGTCATGCCTAGAACAAAGGAAGACAGTTGTGGCTGTTGGAGGTCAATTATCTCAGTCCCAGGACATCACTGCAGGAGTTCCTCAGTGTATTGTCCTAGGCCCAACCATCTTCAGCTGCTTCATCAATGACCTTCCTTCAAACATAAGGTCAGAAGTGGGGATGTTTGCCAGTAATTGCACAATTTTCAGCACCATACGTGACTCCTCAGATACTGAAGCAGCCCATGTCCATATGCAGCAAGACCTTGACAACATCCAGACTTGGGCTGATAGGTGGCAAGTAACATCCACGCCACACAAATGCCAGGCAATGACCATCTCAAACAAGAGAGAATCTAACCATCAGCCCTTGACGTTCAATGGCATTACCATTGCCGAATCCCCCATTATCAACATTCTGGGGGTCACCATCGACCAGAAACTGAACTGGACCAGCCACATAAATGCTGTGGTTACAAGAGCAGGTCAGAGGCTAGGAATTCTGCAGCAAGTAACTCACATCCTGTCTCCCCAGTGTCTGTCCACCATCTACAAGGCACAAGTCAGGAGTATGATTGAATACTCTCCCCCTGCCTGGATGGGTGCAGCTCCAACAACACTCAAGAAGCTCGACACCATCCAGGGCAAAGCAGCCCGCTTGATTGGCACATCACCCAGAACCTTCAACATTCACTCCCTCCACCACCAACGCACAGTGGCAGCAGTGTGTACTATATACAAGATGTACTGCAGCAACTCACCAAGGCTCCTTCGACAGCAACCTTCCAAACTCGCAACCTCTACCACCTAGAAGGATTAGAGCAGCAGATGCATGGGAACACCACCATGTGCAAGTTCCCCTACAAGCCACACACCATCCTGACTTGGAACTATATCACTGCTCCTTCACTGTCACTGGGTCAAAATCCTGGAATTCCCTTCCTAACAGCCCTGTTGGTGTACCTATCCCACATCGACTTCAGCAGTTCAAGAAGGCAGCTCACCACCATCTTCTCAAGGGCAATTAGGAATGGGCAAAAAATACTGGCCTAGCCAGTAATGCCCACATCCCCCAAGCAAATAAATAAAAAATAACCATAAAAGATAACCATGGAAACTGCTGCATAATCATGCAGCCCAGTCTATCCTGCCTTCCTGTCTAAAGAAGAAAGCATGGTGATAGACAAAACACTGGGGGCATAATTTGGGTGTAAAAGCTATTTTCCAAATAGTTCTTAACATTTTTCAAATTTATTAATTTCAGTAAATTTAGTCTTAGTTTATATGAGTAGCTTACACTCCAATCACAGTCCAGATACTACCTAACCTAAACTGTGTGGCTATGGATGCTCAGTCATAGAGTGTATTGAAGATAGAGATCAATAGAGTTTTGGGTACTTAGGGAATTAAGGGATATGAGGATAGTCAAGGAAAGTGGAGTTGAGGTAGAAGATCACCCATGATCGAATTGAATGGTGGAGCAGGCCCAGAGGGCCGAATGAACTACTCTTGCTCCTATTTCTTATGTTCTGATTCACAGATCCTTGATTTTTCTTTCAGCATACCCCTTAGTCTTGCTCCTATGATGTCCTTGCATGTAGGATTTTTTTCTTCCCCCTGCATTTAAGTCCTCTCTTTTACTGCAACTTTCATCTCCCTGCACAGGCATACTCTTATTGTTGCCCTCCTAAGAAAATTTCTTATGAGAGAATGGCTACTTCACATTACAAGAGCTGACCTTTTGCATTTAGTCATCCAATCTGGTAACATACTTTACTCATGATTTTTCACTTCTGCAAGAGTGTTGACCTATGCCAATGTTAAGGGTATCCCACTGTTTCCAATCCTCGTGAGCAATGTCTTTGGGAATCAATCTGAGACTACATATTTTTCTGAATGGTGAGTCTAGTAGCTTAACTGATTTTTTTTAAAATGAGTGCAATGCCAATGTGATGAGTAGCCCTCATTCTTTGTTAGCTTGCTTCAAACTTTATCTGGCCTTCTTTGAAGATGTAGCTGCTGTGTGTGGGAGGATTTTGCAGAACAACTGAACTTTTTTTCATGACTGCCAAGATTCTTGGAGAAATTGCATTGTTTCCTGAAGTTTGAATTGGACAAGAAGATTAAATTTGCGAAATGATATTGGAAAACTGCAAAGCATGTAATGCTACATGGGAAAGCATAGGACCTGGTGTTCCTATTAAATGGAGAATTCCCACATGCATGGAACTAATACCATGAATCCATTACTTTCATTTTGGTATTCACTTCTACTGAATATCCAACTATTTATAATTGTTTTGTATATTCTTATCGCACAATTTTAGTTGCCCAGCTTGTAAAGTTTACACTAATCAAAAGATATGTAAACAAGCTAAACTTAATTAGCATTGGTTCACTAGTGTTACACTAGTGATTTTCATATATTAGTCATTGTGCTGTTATGTTGCACCATGACCTTGTACCATGATTATGTTTTAAAATTTGTGATTTTTTTTAAAAGGTCAAGATGGAGTCTGGAATATCAGGTCCACTCTGGGAAAAGCTACCAGGACAACAGAGAACACAGATGAAAGACTATTTTCTGAAAAACAGAGACTGAAGGGTTAATGCCTGAAGAAAAATGGATTTTGCCCTCCCAGACTTTCAGGTTGTAAGACAAGGGGTAGGTAATACAGAAGATGTAAATGTACCAGGCAGCTGTTATCGCCTGGGGACAAGAGAAATTAGACCCAAATGGCTTTGTGAAACTGGACTTTTGGTCTCTACATTTTTGGAACAATACAATAAGCTATTGACTTCTGGGTCTGGATAAATTTAACAGACTTTCTGAAGGCAAACAGGCTGTAAGAGAAGAAACCAATGGTTGTGGCCTCAGGCAAGTGGTAAGAAGAAAATTCAGTGGATGCAGCCTCAGAGCGAGCTATAAGAGAAAGAAAAAACAGTGGTTATGGCCTCAAGAGAGAGGGAGAGGTGACACCTTCTCTCGGAAGCCTGTTACAGTAAAAGCCTGTGAAGACTTGAACCTGTTTTGAAATTTGAAGCTTGAGGAGAAGTAGAAGACCAGCAGGATCACTAGGAAACACCCTATTCATGGATGTCCAGGTCAGAAGTGCTTGGAGAAGTGAGCGAAGAGAACATTGATTCTTGGAATAGTCCGGGAGATCCAATCCATTGCAACTGGGAGCAGTTTGGCACTTATAACCACAAAGGATTTCATCATCAAAAAGGACTATGTAAAGTATAAGTGTGGTGTGAAGGTTTTAAATATTTTTAGCAAGTAATTTCTTTGTAATTTGAGGTACCAGCCACTTACAAATTACTATTTAGGTAATTAGGGATTTCTTTTCATTTAGTTGTAATAATAAGTCTTAAAACATGAAATATATCATAGCTCATATTTTCATGTTAACAGTCTCAGTGAGGTCATAACAGTGCACTGAAACAAATGCTTGGGGTGCCACTTATATGTGCAGCCATTTGTATGCCAATATGGTAATCACTGGTGCAAACTACATAATTTTGTTCATACTGTAATATTTATTCTTATTAATTGTAATATGAAGCTTTTAATTTGTGAAAAGAAATCTATTAACCAAAGAAATCTGATAATTTAATTCAAAGTGCATTCCAGCAGAAATATATTTTTGTTCCAAGGCAATTTTGTATTTTTCTCTCCAGGCAAGCTTGACAATAATAAATCTCCTTTTTTAAATAATTGTATCATGCACAAGTAATTCCTAAAAGCTCACGTTCTAGAAAAAGAACACTGCTCCATAATGTAGCAATATTAACATAGGTGCAGCTCATTAGTAATAAGATCATAATATAGTAAGCCACTGGGAGCATCAGCCATATCACTGCTTCCAGCTGTTAATTATCAAAGCTGGCAGTTTCCATTGGATTAAAACCACTCAGCTGATTCGATCTTCAATTATTTTGCTGTGTCCATAGATCATTCTTTCTACTAGATATAACAATAAATTTAAGAATTTCTGTGATGGGGTATGAAACCTTCATCTGGGAAATTTTCAACAAGTAAACATGACAATTAGATTCACAAAATTTGAATATGATTGATCAGCACGTGAATTAAAAGTATTTTTTTTTAAATAGAAGGGCTGAATGTACATAGGTACATCAAATTAATGTCAGGACATAACTTGGAAGAATGGTTAAAAAAAATCAGTCATAAGCAATGGTTAGTCATGAACAATTCCTTTGTATTTCAATTGACATTTTTTTTATCTATTATGAATTCTGATGCAGCAATTGTCATGTGAATCAAGTTTCAGTTCACATTGAACAGCTATTAAAAAGTCTTGAATTCAGTAGACCATTTAGAAAGATACAATAAATTAATTACTTTAATCCCATAGTATTTGAGTAGATTTGTGTTTTATTATGGTAATGAAACTGTCAGATCAACTATTTTACCACACTGAAAATATGGTGGGAGATTTCCTTCCTTGAATATCAAGTGTTATGACCGAAGTAGGAAGAGTGCACTGTCCCTTTATTTCCACTTCTCCACAGGTTACAACATATATTTAAACAAAGTGATTCCTGACAACGCTGGCCGCCACTGACGTCATCAGGCTGCGCCGAAGTGCGCACATGCGCAGACGGTCTCCTGCTCTCTGCGCATGCGCTGCGTTCCGGCTTGCCAGTACTGGTTAGCACAAGCGGCGATGATGTCATCGCGTGACGTGTGCATCTTCGAGCAACGCGCCTGGTCGGCCTCTGCGCATGCGCTTTATGCAACGCCAACGGGTATTCACGCATGCGTCAAGCTTCGGCGCGAGTTTCTGAAAGTGGAAGGAGGAGAGGTTTTGTCGGGCATTTTCTCGCATTTTATCGCAATTATTTAGTCGTTTTGAAGATTTCAGTCTGCTTCATTTTTATCAGAGAGAGGAGATTGCTCCAAGGTAAGTTGCTCTGAAAACATTTCCATTGTCTGGGGCACTGCATGTGCTCCAGTCCACTGCACTGCACTAAAATCCTTTTCATTGTCTGGGGCTGTGTGCAGGCAGTACATGTGCTCCAGTCCCTGTTGTAAGTGGCTCTGTTCCTGCACCCATCAGAGCAATGCTCATGGACACACAGCCACCTGCTCCTGCACCCATCAGAGTCATGCACATGCACACACAGCCACCTGTTTCCCCATCCGTCCTTGAAACAACCATGCAGAGCCTTGTGAGACTCCGCAATTGCCAGCTGCTGCCTGTCAAGCAGAGAGGGCGTCCAAAGCGGTCAAGCACTTGGGGAACATTCAGCAAGAAGAGACTGAGCACTAAAAGAAACAAGCATGCCATGTCCAGTGGTAGCACAAATGTGAATGCTCTTGCTTTGTACACAATTGGTGAGGTGGGAGTGCAGCCACACCATTCTCCATCCTCAATATTTCTTTAAGGCAAAGGTAGATAAGAGCAAAAGAAATGGAAGGTGATGCTGAAAGTAGTAGGCAGGATTAAATGGGAGCGGATGGGAAGGCGCAGGAGTAGCATAACCACTATCGGGGAACAGCTGAGCTAAATGGCCTGCTTTATGTTCATAGTCCAAAAGAAATGTGCTTCTTTTTCCAGCACCCTCACATCATTCATGTTTTCCCTGAGAGCAGCATTGAACCATCACGAGATAGGGGCAGTTACATCATCCTGACTCCTATAGTTGAGGTGGGTACTAAGTGATTCATTGGCAGTGTTATCAGTACATGCCTTTACTGCAGAACATAAAGCATGCTCAACAGTAATTTCATTGGAGGGGGAAGTTCTGACACTGATTTTCTTTCCTTATTTCTTTTCATGTAAAACATGCCGTCGAGAAAACAATCCTTGAGACTTAAAGTCAGCATTCAAGCAACAAAGACAACTGGATCATGCTGCGGAGCTTGTCACGATGTGGAAAGGAACCTTGCATTTATGGATGAAGTGGGAGCGCACATTGGGATGCGTTTGGGGAACATTCACCAAGAATAAACTGAGCTCAGACTCTTGTGACTTTGTCTTCTTCACATGGACAATACAGTAGTGGAATAGAGAGTTCATTCACCACAAGGCTCTCCAGGAAAAATCTCTTTAGTTCTGCATAGCAGAGACTCGGCCTGTCTGTCTCACGGGAATGCTGGCGACTCAACACTCATGTATCCATGGACAGCAGTGCCTCGAATGCTTAATGTACTTAATAAAATTTCTCAATAATTAAACCTGGAATTGTTGAGGTTTTTGATGCTATTTTCCCGACTTTGCAACTGCACTTCAGATATTCAACTGTGGTGTGGTCCTGGTGGGGGAGGGGGGTGGGGGGGCATGGGGGGTTGTGAGAGGGAGGTGGGGGTGTGGGGGAGAGGGGGTGTGGGGGTGTAGTGGAGGGACTTAAATTCAGAAGAGCCTGAAGAGGGGGATGCAAAAGGCAGGGACCAGACAGCTGCAATGCCTAAAGTACAGTTGAGAAGTAGGGGAGAAAGCGGCTGGATGGGGGATCTGCAGCAGGAGGGAACGGCTGGATGGAGAGGGCCGGAAGCGAGAGGCCGCGGGGAGCAAGCGGCCGAAGACCTTGGTGTTGCCGGGTGCAGGGATCGGCCGGTGCGTCTTTTGCCATTGCAAGGTTATGGCGCATGCGCAGAAAAACGCACTCCTCCAACCCCACCCCCTCCCCACTGCTGTCTGCGGCCGCTCTGCTTCCCTCCGTCACTGGCCTGTTCGCTCGCCCACTCGCCGGACGCTCCGCTCCCCCCAGGCCCGCTCCGCTCCCCTCCGTCACCGGCCTGTTCACTCACCCCCCCCACCCCCTCCCCGGCCTGCTCCCCGGCCCTGGCTCCGGCCCCAGCCTGCTCCCTGGCCCCGGCCCTGGCCCACTCATTCGCTCGCTCTTTCACTCCGCCATTGTGTGCTGCCATGTGTTTGTTAGGTTGCCTCCGTGTGATTATTTGAGCAGCATCATCTTTAGTCCTGGCAGCTGCCTAAAGTCGCAAACTATGACATTTTAGTGGCACATGCTGCATTTGCGCATGTGCCACAGCAGCGCCACCTAGCGGTAGTGTTGTCAGCAAATGCAGCCATATTTAAATGTTTGCCCAGTTACCAATGCAGTCAATCATAGACTCTACTTTTTATCCCAGAATAAAATACACCAACCAGGTTTCTTTAATAAACAACAAAATTATCAGTTTATTATCAAACAAGACTTATACAAAAATGAAGCAAAGCATTGACACATAGATTGAAATATGAAATTTCCTTTTATAAATTCCCCATACACACTGAAAAAATACATAAATTCTCTCTGCAGAGGTCTGTTACAAAAAAAGGCAAAAAAGAATACTTTGGCAAAATACTTGCTAATTCTTGAAGAAAAAGAGAAGATATGGAAGGAAGTCAGTTGTTCCTTTTGGTCTGGTGTCCGGGTATATGGAGATGGGTCACTGGAATCTTTTCTAAAGCAATTCTTTTCAGGCAGCATTGAGAGTCAATCTGGCAGGTTTTCCAGCTTCTCAAGAGAGATGCAGAACCAGGGATTTAGCTCCCACACACTGGATCTTTGCAGGGTTTCTTCAAAGAGGTAGATAAAGAGGTGAGCTGGATGGTTTCTTTTTCCTTGGCAGGCAAAACATCAACTGTCTTCAAAATAGTTCACAACCCAAATGACTTGGAAACAATATTCAACCCCAAAACAGAAATTCAACCTCTTGACCTCCATAAACCTTGACAAGTGGCTTCTCTGTAAACATCTTCCCATGTCACCAAGGTTTCTGTTGTTTACTGAGCTTAAAGCACATGATTTCCGGCACAGGTGTTTTCAAACAACATCTCAGTGCCCTTTCAGTGAATTGTCGACAACAAAACCAAGTTCAACATTTATGAAATCTTCAGTCTTCTAAAGAATCCATCTGTACAATTTAAATATGAGTCCTCAAAAAAAAAGTAACAAAAGATATAGACGCATATTCATAACACAAGGCTAGGTGCCTGGAAGCTGAACATGCTGTAAAAGAGCAAGCGAGTTGTGAACATCACATGAAGAATGCATTAATAGAACATGCTAAACTTATTCCTGCTGTATAAGATGCCTGTGACAAAAACAGCACCACTGTTACTTTTTGTTTAACATAACATTTTACGCAGCATGCACAAATACAAATTTAGTTCCCATCTGCTCATCTTGTTATGATTATTTAATATTCCTTAAGATGCTCATTTGTAAGCAAAAGGATTATTGGAGCTTTGTAAATTTGAAGTGTTAACAAAATATTTAATTTTACTAGATTGTAGGCTGGATTTTAAGAGCCTGCTGCCACTCCCGGCGGCAGGCAGGTCACATGCCATTGAGCCGCCGCGATCTAATGTGCGGCAGCTCATTTGCATGCCCCGGTCAGCAACCCCCCCAACACCCAATCACATGGAGGAAGCAGGCCCTCCGACACCAGGAATAGTGTCAGCTGACTAGTCAGCAGATGCTGGTGCCATCTTTAAAAGACAGAAGGCAGCCAGCCCTGCATGAACCCTCTTCCCACTTCTATCATGTGCTGCTCGAGCTGAGCAGCAAGCAATGCCTGCAGAACAGCCCCATCTGTGAAGGAGCACCTTCTGGAAGGCAACTGGAAATGTCAGAGGTTCAAGGAATGGTGGCTCCCTGCTCACTCTCCTCCAGGCTGCAAGGGAAAGACGAGAGGTCCTTTTCCCCAGTGATGGTAAGAAGAGGCCCTCCTGCATGACCAAACAAGCCTGGATAGAGAGAGCAAAGGAGGTCGGCAGCTGTGGGGTCATCCGATGAGACTGGGTGCAGTGCTGGAAGAGGGTGAACAATCTTGTATGCTTGGCAAAGGTAAGTGGCACTTTGCAGATTCACTCCACTTGCCCTGGGTGCCCCCACACAGAGTGGCACATGGGTGCCACTGCCATGTCAAAGCCAGGGAGTTCCGTCAGGGAGGATTGATGCCACCTGAGTGGCTGAATGTGTGAATCGACTCACTCTCGTTTGCACCTCAGAGCATGCCACATACATGACAGGCTGAGTCTGTAGACCAGACTAAGCTTCCCCTATCTTTTGTTGAAGCATCCCTGTTGTGACACATGCCATGTTGTCATTTGGCAATGTTTAATATCTGCATCCTACTATCATCCTGCATAATACTGCCCTCTTCCAGGCGAAGAGGGCCTACAATGTTTGAGAGGCATGCAGGACTGGTGGCAGGGTACCAGAGCTGAGGCTGCTCACGCAGGCTGAAGAGGAGGTGCTGGAGCTAGCTGGCAGCCAGGGAGCATGTGCCCTTTCGTACCTGGAGCTTGGGGTCCCAAGTGAACAGCCTATTTTTTGACAAACACAATGATTACTCGTAACATTTCTTATTTGGAGACTATGTTTTCATCTTCACAACATTGGCACCATAAAACCTAAAACTATACTCTTCACATTGTATCTTGCAGGGCAAAGCTCCGAAGCAGTCACCACCTCTAAGGAAGAGACAATCTCAGAGCACGCAGTGTCCCATGACACTCCCGCACCTTCCACCAGCGCAGATACACTCACTTTGGTTGGAATCCTTTTGGCTTTAGAATCTGGGTCACAAGCTGGTGAGAGCACCACACATGCGCCCAAATGGCTGGCTGAGGCTGAGAAAGGCAACGCCTCTGACAATCGGAGGACTGTGGGTGGCCAGGCCCATGCTGAGCCCAAACTGATGATGATCCTTTGGTATCGACTGCTGGAGTTGCAGAGAGAGTTAAGGCAAGATCAACCATAGGGCATGCACAGCTAGGGTCCACCCGGCCTCAGGCATCCAGAGGACAACCACCAAAGTCATCCAAAGCCAAAGGGCGTCCTGATCAGCAGCCTGCCTCCAGTCCTGCTGCTAGCGCATTAGTCGTACTGCAAAGGAACACCTGCAAATGTTTCAAAAAGACACCATAACACATATGGGTTATCATGGGTGACCCGCCTATGTATTAATTGTTGCCAGTAAATGTGCTTTTCTGACTGTGGATGACACATGCCAGCATGTACTGATTATGTGTCCTCCTATTACATAATTGACCTGAGAGAAATGCCAATGTATGGAATAACATCATTCTTCTTCTTTGGGCCTCCTTATCTCGAGAGACAATGGATACGCGCCTGGAGGTGGTCAGTGGTTTGTGAAGCAGCGCCTGGAGTGGCTATAAAGGCCAATTCTGGAGTAACAGGCTCTTCCACAGGTGCTGCAGAGAAATTTGTTTGTTGGGGCTGTTGCACAGTTGGCTCTCCCCTTGCGCCTCTGTCTTTTTTCCTGCCAACTACTAAGTCTCTTCGACTCGCCACAATTTAGCCCTGTCTTTATGGCTGCCCGCCAGCTCTGGCGAATGCTGGCAACTGACTCCCACGACTTGTGATCAATGTCACACGATTTCATGTCGCGTTTGCAGACGTCTTTATAACGGAGACATGGACGGCCGGTGGGTCTGATACCAGTGGCGAGCTCGCTGTACAATGTGTCTTTGGGGATCCTGCCATCTTCCATGCGGCTCACATGGCCAAGCCATCTCAAGCGCCGCTGACTCAGTAGGGTGTATAAGCTGGGGATGTTGGCCGCTTCAAGGACTTCTGTGTTGGAGATATAGTCCTGCCACCTGATGCCAAGTATTCTCCGAAGGCAGCGAAGATGGAATGAATTGAGACGTCGCTCTTGGCTGGCATACGTTGTCCAGGCCTCGCTGCCGTAGAGCAAGGTACTGAGGACACAGGCCTGATACACTCGGACTTTTGTGTTCCGTGTCAGTGCGCCATTTTCCCACACTCTCTTGGCCAGTCTGAACATAGCAGTGGAAGCCTTACCCATGCGCTTGTTGATTTCTGCATCTAGAGACAGGTTACTGGTGATAGTTGAGCCTAGGTAGGTGAACTCTCGAACCACTTCCAGAGCGTGGTCGCCAATATTGATGGATGGAGCATTTCTGACATCCTGCCCCATGATGTTCGTTTTCTTGAGGCTGATGGTTAGGCCAAATTCATTGCAGGCAGACGCAAACCTGTCGATGAGACTCTGCAGGCATTCTTCAGTGTGAGATGTTAAAGCAGCATCGTCAGCAAAGAGGAGTTCTCTGATGAGGACTTTCCGTACTTTGGACTTCGCTCTTAGACGGGCAAGGTTGAACAACCTGCCCCCTGATCTTGTGTGGAGGAAAATTCCTTCTTCAGAGGATTCGAACGCATGTGAAAGCAGCAGGGAGAAGAAAACCCCAAAAAGTGTGGGTGCGAGAACACAGCCCTGTTTCACACCACTCAGGATAGGAAAGGGCTCTGATGAGGAGCCACCATGTTGAATTGTGCCTTTCATATTGTCATGGAATGAGGTGATGATACTTAGTAGCTTTGGTGGACATCCGATCTTTTCTAGTAGTCTGAAGAGACCACGTCTGCTGACGAGGTCAAAGGCTTTGGTGAGATCAATGAAAGCAATGTAGAGGAATAACATCATTGTCATGCCAGTATGCTTGATGTGACACTGCACAGATGCAGTCACAGGGACAATGGCTCAGTCAGCTGCTGCCAGTAATGGTGGAGAGACAGATGTCACAGATGCAGAAGACTGCAGATGAGGTGAAGCACGGTGGTGTGTGATGTGGGGAGCATATGGTGTACTTCAGGGATTGTGGAATTGCTCAGCAATAAGGTGTTGTCGTGCATCCCTTGCTCGCCGCTCGCCATTTATGTGGTGCATCGATGCTCTTTGTCCTCCCATGCGCATATGCTGCTGGGTGCCCTCTGTGTTCTCATCATCCAAGGATGTCTCCTGCTTCAGTCTCTCATCATCTTGCAAGGCCTCCCCACTCTGCAATGCAATGTTGTGCAGAGCACAGCATACAGCAAAGATGCAACCAACCCTTTCGGGTGCATACTGTAGGGCCACATCCGATCTATCCAGGCAGTGGAAGTGCATCTTCAGCATCTTCTTTTATTTGTTTCATGAGAAGTGGGTGTCGCTGGCCAGGCCAGCATTTATTGCCCATCCCAATGCCTACTTGATGGTAGCTCACATGGAGCCGTGGCAGGCATTGTATAGCTCTTCTGCATCGCTGGTGAGGTTCCTCACTGTCGTCAGGAGCCATGCTTGCAAGTGGTAGCCCTTGTCTCCAAGAATTCACCCCTGAATCTGAGCCAGTGCAGTAAACAGCAGTGGCATCTGGGACTGGCACAGGATGAAGGAGTCATGGCAGCTGCCTGGAAAGTGGGCACACACTTGCCAGAAGTGCTTCCTGTGGTCACATACTAGCTTCATGTTGAGTGAGTAGAAGCCCTTTCTATTGAGATATGTGGCTGGTTATTTCGTTGGAGCCTTGATGGACACATGCATGCAGTCGATGACTCCTTGCACCTGTGGGAATCCTGCAATGGCCTCAAATCCGAGGGCCCTCTGGTCCTGACTGTCAGGGTCCATCCTGAACATAGTCACCAGCCCTCTTGTACAAGGCATAGGTGACCTCCCTGCTACAGTGGTGCACTGCTAACAGTGAAACTCCACACAGGTCGCCGGTGGTTCCATGGAATGATGCGAAGGCATAGAAGTTTAGAGCCGCTGTCACTTTGAGGGCCAAAGGCATAGGGTGTCCAGCAAGCCCTATCGGCTACAGGTCATCATTCAGCAGGACACAGAGATGTGTCACCACCTCTTTGGACATCCGCAGATGTTTCTGACACTGGTGCTCTGACATCTGCAGGTATGTCATGCGGGGCCTGCAGACCCGCTGTCTTCTCTGGCCTCGAATGTACCTTGGTGGCTGCTGCTGCTCGCGTCTAGGATGTTCCATATGGGCTGCGCCTGCCTCTTGGTTCAGCCTCCGGCGGATATGGCTTCTCATGGCACGTGGATCAAGAAAGACAGGGTGGACCAACCCCATCTCTTTGCTGGAGGTCAATATAGTTCCTTCACTAGGTCAATAGCACCAATCCAGGCAGAGTGTGATGTGAATTGGTGCTTCAGCTGTGTTCTGGCATGAGCTGTATGGTATGGCATGACATTGCCCATCTTAGCTTTAACAAAGAGCAGGGCAGCATGACCACACTCATATCAATGCAGTTGCCTGGATTGGACCACTGACAAAATTACGTTAAACCGCCTATCATTTATGGCCCCCACCCCACATAAAGCACATAAAGGACTCATCGACTACCATTGATCCCCCTCCTCCAAACATTGTTGGCTGACTGCAGGGTCAGCCTCCTTCCTCACGCCCCCCCCCGCCCCCCCCGCCTACAACATTCACAGGTGCAGAGTGGCCCCCTTTTCGGAACAAGGGTATGGGGTACCACCCTTCGTGAATGCAGAGTTCAGACCCCCTTCACTACAGCCACCCACCTACCACCATGAATACAGAGTTCAGACCCCCTTCACTACAGCCATCCACCTACCCCTCTTCATGAATAGAGTTCAGACCCCCTTCACTACAGCCACCCACCTACCCCTCTTCATGAATACAGAGTTCAGACCCCCTTCACTACAGCCACCCACCTACCCCTCTTCATGAATGCAGAGCTCAGACCCCCTTCACTACAGCCACCCACCTACCCCTCTTCATGAATACAGAGTTCAGACCCCCTTCACTACAGCCACCCACCTACCCCACCATGAATGCAGAGCTCAGACCCCTTTCACTACAGCCACCCACCTCCCCCACTTCATGAATGCAGAGCTCAGACCCCTTTCACTACAGCCACCCACCTCCCCCACTTCATGAATGCAGAGCTCAGACCCCTTTCACTACAGCCACCCACCTACCCCACTTCACGAATGCAGAGCTCAGACCCCTTTCACTACAGCCACCTATTTACCTTCACAGGCTCCGAGGACTGATGCCGCAGTGCCGCCGGCTTTTCTGGGACGTGAAATCGAAGGCACGTGAGTGCTACACGTTCAGCTGAAGATCATAAACTGATGGCTGAATCACACCAGGATGAATATTAATGTATGCAAAGAGGCGATTTAAATATTTAAAGTTGAGTCCCATTGCCGAGCAGCGGGGTGTCCGCCACGGAGCCTCGCCACCACCGGGCAGATTGGGCCTGGCCCACCTGGCATCAGACTCCTTGGCGGGCCTACGCCGGAACAATCTTCTGCCGCCCCGCGCCTCCGCCCCCCCCACCCCCCCCACCAAGGAGCCCGACGTTGGGGGCTCGGTAAAACCCAGTCCTGTGTTTCTTTGAGATTTATTCTGTCTGTTATTGTTTGTGCTGAGGGAAAACCTGCTCCATCCTTCCCTTGGAACCAAGCTTCCATTCACAACAAAAAGAAGCATCATTCTACATCCTTCAACTGTTACACACTGCGATATTCACAGAGGAAATTGTTTGGTTGCATTGTTACTCCAGTCAGGATATGCTCTTCATCACACAGGAACTCCCTCTGAAGCAAGGTCACAATTTGTCTTGCTTAACAACAGCCTAATCAGACCAAAGAAAATAACATCCCAATGCATGATGCTATAATTGAAGGCTGAGGGTCATGGGAGGTAACAATAAACATTTGGGAAAAGTATTTCTTCAGAAAATAAATACTTTTGGAACATTTATCATGTGGCATGTACAAAATGGAAACAATAATTACTGCTTGATAAATAGATTTGAGTAGAATTCTCCTTATTTAACTCTTCAGTGCCAGTGATCCTAAAATTAAATGTTCCCTTTTCAAGTTTTCATTTGAAGTGTGCATAAGATGTGCTTGCACCCACTTGTATTCCACCCATTTGTGCAGCTCAAGTTGCTAACATTTCTTCAGATCTGAGTTCCTTCGCACATTATGACTCAGTTCTGTCCCTGTGATAGTGACATTGCTATGCTTGTGAACTTTTCTAAAGTGTCAAAAGTAATTGCAAAATTCTGGTGGTCATTGCAAAGACTGTATGTAGGTTCAGAATGTCTGGCAGGACTGAAAGGAAGGAAAGGTTAATGTGAAGGCATGAAACAGAGTATGTGGGAAAATTGTGGAGCTGTGCTGCATATCACACCTGGTAAGGCCTGGTGAACTGGATACACTGCTGCACGACGTGGGGGAGATGAGTAATGTCCAGGTAGGAACTCTAGGGCACCGTCCTCATGCCAGACAAGAATTGATGCCAGGCTTGATGCTTTCTGCAGTACCTGTTATGTTTTCTTGCTTAACACAAGCACATCAATCACATAGACAAGACTGGTGAATCTAAAAGATGGGTGCTTTTATTGAAGATACTAACTTACATATAGCAATACTAGGATAACAAGTCTTATCTCTGGAGCTGCTTCCAATAACTGCCTAGAGATCACATGGGTCTAAACATTATATCCTGTCTGGTGATGGATAGTCATTTTTAGATAAGCCCCTTAAAGTAATACCACAACATCCCCCTTTTTTCTCAATTAAAGATGTCTTAAGATAATCTGAACTATATAGTGAGTGAAAAAATGTATTAAATGGTTAAAATATACAGCAACAAATTTACAAGTCTCTAAAGCATATTGGAGGTCTAATGACATGCCCTGATTTGCTCACTATAAGTTTAGTTTGGGGTCGCTGTACAGTCTCACAGTTTTGACTGTCAGTGGGAATGTTGGGTTTGGGTCATGTCTTGGAACACGTCCTTTTGGCAGAGGGATTATTTAGTGCTTCTTGGTCTGGATCTTCTCAAATTTGACAGCGGTTCCTATGCAATATCATGTAGTTGGAAGCTTGGACCTGGCATGACCGTGGTTCTGGATAACTACTGACAACTTCCGCTGGATTCAACGTTCCATCAGTTGGATGTTGAACTTGACCTTTTTATCCAATGTCTATTTGTAATCAAAGGAATTCCTTCTTCAGGGTGCTGTATTTGTGCTCTCAGTTCTGAGGTGGTGTCCCTCTCCCTCTGAAGGCCATTCTGTAGTGCTCATCTCCACTCTTTCTCAATCTTCAGATTAGTTTCCAGTTGGACCCTGCAATGCTGTGTTGTCTTCTTTGATTGCCTCGATTTTGAATTTTGATTCGCTGAGGTTGTAGCCCAGCACCTGCAGTGCCTGCTCCTGCTTATCACAGATCATCTGTAGTTGTCCTCTGTTGTCTTCGCCATTATCGTGCCTGTGATGGAAATCACACCTGCCAAATGGAAACATATTAATTTTGTCATATGGGACACTACTTGAAACTTTTTTACTGGATATTGCAAAGAACTTGTTTAAAAAAAAACAGAACTGAACAGCTGAAAACATGGTTGTACATTGCATTCTGAAATGACCAGGACTAGCTGAGAGACAGTTGAATAGAGAGACAATGGGAGTGCTCATTGATTCAGTTAGCGAGATGGGTTTTGTCAATAGTGATGATCAAAAGACACCAACAACTTTTGACTTTGTAAGAGACAAAACTCCACCCCCTACCGAGTATGTCTGGGAGGCTGTGAAATCCAACCACCCTCCAAGAAGGTGCTAGTACAAAAAGAGATGGTCACATGACCTACCTGCTGATAAGACTGGGGCTTCTTGAATTGTGCCTCACAGAAAGGAAAAAGACTGCAACTGGACTGGCAGAAGAAAAGTCCATTTCTGTTTCTCTGTCTCTCTCTCTCCTGAAAAGTCCCAGGGAACCCACAATGGCAGCATAGACTTCAAAATTACAGTCAAAGCCCCTCTTCGGCTTTCTGGTACCAGAGAAACAAGTCTGGAATTGTATACGTGGCCCCAGCGAGGACTCCCAGACCTTAACTTCAATCAAGGGCATTACATTAACGACACAAAAGACAGTACCTGTATTCCATTTAGTGCCAACTCTACTTCAATCCCCCACCCCCACCATCCCCTGCAACTCTTTCTTCCCCTCTGTATCTATTTGTGTTTATCTCATATGCATGAGAGTGTGGTTGTGTAATTTTAACTGGGTTAGAGTGAAAAGGCTAATAAACTTGCATCTTTCTTGTTTAAACCTAAGAAAACCTGTCCGATTGGTTCATTTACAATTGTAATGAGAGTGCAGTGAGCAAGAACTCATTGGGGTGGTAAGCTAAAATCACTGTGTTTTAAAAGATAAACCCTGTTACAGTCAAACCAGAGAAGGGGCAAGAGGGGAGCCTGAGACCTCTTCCTCACCTGGTCATAACATGCCGAAGCTATGAAATGTAACCAAGGTCAGGTCTCTGCTTGCCGGAAGGCCTGCAATCGCTGGACCTGTGGTGTCCACGATGTAAAAAGTTTGGGTATTGCTGAAAATAGAGACATTTGCACTTATCAGGAAAATTCACAAGACTACCAATGTAAGGAAAAGCAACAAATTTATAGTGTATGAGAAAAGAAAGCAGTATTGGTTAGCAAGTGGACTCTGCCATGGAGAATGCACCAGTTTATGGTGACTGACAGTTAACAGCCAAGCTTTGTTTGAAATTTAAACCAGGCAGCTAGGCTCTGATTGGTCAAGGCATTTCCCTGAGGAATTAACCAGTGAGTTTTGCAAGCACGGGCTGGTTGGGTACAGCCTGTAATGAATCCCAAAAATTTGAGCAACAGGTGAAACTAGATGTTTCATGCTGCTACAATGCAGTAGTAACACATGTGGTGTTCGCCACTAACAGGAAGCTGCCATCAAGCCAAAAAGACATTCTGCCTATCACACAAATGAGTAACGTGATTTATTAATTTCAATGCCAGTGTGATGCTAGGTATATAGGTCGTACGTCCCAAAAACTGATGTATCATATCAAACAACGTGTCCCTTCCGCTGTTCGCAACGAGAAAGGTACAGACTGTACCCAACCAGCCCGTGCTTGCAAAACTCAAAACACAGTGTCCAACATTAGATGTGATTCCGCGATTGGATAACATTTGCTAAATAATCCTCAGTGTGCTAGGAATTACACTGACAACCAATTTAAGATTGTCAGTCAGGCTCGCAGTGTGGCGCATTTGCGCGTACTGGAAACTACATACATTAATACACAGGGCCCTATTCTTTGCAGACAGAAAGAACATATACACACATTGTGCCTGTTTCAGCTAAATAAACTAAGTGACAGCCCAGTTCATTCCTCAGTGCAATGCCTTGACAAATCAGAGTCAAGCTGCATGGTTTAAATTTCAGACAAGGCTTGGCAGTTAACTGTCAGTCACCATAAACTGGTGTATTCTCCATGACCATGCCTCTACCAATTGGAGTCCACTTGCCAACCAATCAGCATTCTCTTCTCATACAGTATAGATTTGTTGCTTTCCCTTACATTGGTATTCTTGCGATTTGTCCTGATCAGTTCAAGACAAAAAGCTTTGACAAAATGTCTCTACTTTCAGTAATACTCAAGTTCTGTACTACCAAACGACTTTTAAAAAGTGTGGGGTGACCATGGTGAGTTGTTGTATCTGCACTGGAGCATTACGGATCCCAAGGACGGAATCGTTGAACCATTGTAGGCTGTGAGCTTGGCAGTGGTCAGTTGGGCCATGGTTTGCCATTTCTGTGAATATATGTTCTTCAGGGTACAGAGTGTAGAATATTGGCACTTGTACCTGTGTCAATCTTGGTCCAGAGTTTGTGCTTGCCAGGTTTTGGTGGGCAAATAATCTGGATGGTAGCAAAGGCTTTGGAAGGTACCATCATGTCAATACACTCTGTGAGGTCAACAGTATGAAATACCTGCTCATTTTGTATGTCAGTGCCTTGGTTGTGTTCACCTTCCAAACTTTCAGTCTAGCTGGTCATCCCATGTACTTTTTGCCTATGAAATTTGGACTGTTCCCCTGTCTGTTGGGATGCCGTACTTGTCGTTCATCCAACTATTGCTTGTCTTGTTGTGACTTAGGTTTCTTGCACTGGTGTTCCAGTGTCCTCTGTTGCCACATGCTTTGCAAATACCATGAACGGTGAGACAATTTCTTGAAGAATGTACCTATGTGGCTTGCCAGCTTTGACTGTGTTGACAATAGTAGATGAAGAACATAGGGCCTGTAGGCTTTGCCTGCCCTTAAGGATGGCTTCAAATTTATGACTGCTTTTAAGCAAGGCGTTTAAGCTGTAGCTTTTGGGTTGGTCAAGGCAGTCTTTTTGGAATGCTTCAAAGGGGGTTCAAGTTATCACAAGTTCAATAACCCTGTCAACTATCTCAGGCTCAGAAAAATCACAATCACGCCCCTTATGTCTACATTGGCTCATGAATTGGTCTAATGTCTCTTTTGGCTGCTGCTGGAATTACATAAATTCGAGACAATGTATTCTGAAGATCACTTGGATCTTTTAAGTCATCCCCTGAAAGACCGGACATATTCAGCCTGTGGAGGCCTTCATTCCCAATGGCAATCTTAACAATAATTGCTTGCCAATGACCAAGTCAAGAAAACACAGCTCCATTCTCTGTCTGAATAATTTAAATTCAGTGAGGAGATCTGCTCCCTTCCAGTTTAGGGATGGAAACTTTGATGTCATTCTTGCCCTTTAACTGGCACTGTAAGACTTAGTTGCAGCCAAAAAAACTTCTTTGATGTCTTGGGGGGATAAAAACACTGCAGCAGCAATTGCCTGCAGCTCCACAGGTTACCACAGCCCAGTGGACCGGTATAGAGAGGCTTTGCGTGTGTGGCGCTGCCTCTGGATTTGCACGCTTTCTGCAAGCCCTGGCATGAAGGGTGAAATTGGCGTGAAAAAGTGTCACTGTCTCCTGGTCCACATGCTGTTGGCTACACCCACGAAGGGCAATTTTGCTATGACCCCAATGTCCTCAAGAGAAAAAAGAATATGGTGATTAAGTTCTTTGTTTTTATTCATTCAGGGGATGTGGGTATTGCTGGCTAGGCCAGCAACCCTAATTGCCCTTGAGAAGGTGGTAGTGAGCTGCCTTCTTGAACCGCTGTAATCCATGTGGGGTAGGTACACCCACAGTGCTGTTAGGAAGGGACTTCCAGGATTTTGATGCAGCGACAGTGAAGGAAGGGCGGTATAGTTCCAAGTCAGGATGGTGTGTGGCTTGGAGGGGAACTTGCAGGTGGTGGTGTTCCGATGCATCTGCTGCCCTTGTCCTTCTAGGTGGTAGAGAACAAAGAACAGTACAGCACAGGACCAGGCCATTCGGCCCTCCAAGCCTGCTCCGATCTTGATGCTTGCCTAAACTAAAACCTTCTGCACTTCCGGGGACCGTATCCCTCTATTCCCATCCTATTCATGTATTTGTGAAGATGCCTCTTAAACATCACTATTGTACCTGCTTCCACCACCACCCCCGGCAGCAAGTTCCAGGCACTCACCACCCTCTGTGTAAAGAACTTGCCTCGCACATCCCCTCTAAACTTTGCCCCTCTCACCTTAAACCTATGTCTCCTAGTAACTGACTCTGTCTTCTATGACTGAGCCAGTTCTGTACCCATCTTGCCAGCTCGTCTCTGATCCCGTGTGACTTCACCTTTTGTACCAGTCTGCCATGAGGGACCTTGTCAAAGGCTTTACAGAAGTCCATATAGATAACATCCACTGCCCTTCCTTCATCAATCATCTTTGTCACTTCCTCAAAAAACTCAACCAAATTAGTGAGACATGTTTAGTTTAGTTTAGAGATACAGCACTGAAACAGGCCCTTCGGCCCACCGAGTCTGTGCCAACCATCAACCACCCATTTATACTAATCCTACACTAATCCCATATTCCTACCACATCCCCACCTGTCCCTATATATTTCCCTACCACCTACCTATACTAGGGGCAATTTATAATGGCCAATTTACCTACCAACCTGCAAGTCTTTTGGCTTGTGGGAGGAAACCGGAGCACCCGGAGAAAACCCACGCAGACACAGGGAGAACTTGCAAACTCCACACAGGCAGTACCCAGAATTGAACCCGGGTCGCTGGAGCTGTGAGGCTGCGGTGCTAACCACTGCGCCACTGTGCTGCCCTATGTGACCCCTCCTTCACAAAATCAATGAAAATGAAAAGTAAATAAAAGTAAAATAATGAAAAGTAAAAACTTCGGCATAATTACAATCAGCTGCCTCTCGCTAATCAGTTCGTTTGTTTCCAAATGGGAGTAAATCCTGTCATGAAGAATCCTCTCTAATAATTTCCCTACCACTGACGTAAGGCTCACTGGCCTATAATTTCCTGGATTATCCTTGCTACCCTTCTTAAACAAAGGAACAACATTGGCTATTCTCCAGTCACCTCACCTGTAGCCAATGAGGATGCAAAGATTTCTGTCAAGGCCCCAGCAATTTCTTCCCTTGCCTCCCTCAGTATTCTGGGGTAGCTCCCATCAGGCCCTGGGGACTTATCTACTTTAATGCTTTGCAAGTCATCCAACACCTCCTCCTTTATGATAATGAGATGACTGAGACTATCTACTCTCCCTTCCCTAGGCTCATCATCCACCAAGTCCTTCTCTTCGGTGAATACTGATGCAAAGTACTCATTTCGTACCTCGCCCATTTCCTCTGGCTCCACACATAGATTCCCTTCTCTGTCCTTGAGTGGGCCAACCCTTTCCCTGGTTACCCTCTTGCTCTTTATATATGTATAAAAAGCCTTGGGATTTTCCTTAATCCTGTTTGCCAATGACGTTTCATGACCCCTTTTAGCCCTCTTGACTCCTTGCTTAAGTTCCTTCCTACTGTCTTTATATTCATCAAGGGATTCGTCTGTTCCTCGCCTTCCAGCCCTTACGAATGCTTCCTTTTTCTTTTTGACTAGGCTAACAATATCCCGCGTTATCCAAGGTTCCCAAAACTTGCCAATTTTATCCTTCTTCCTCACCGGAACATGCTGGTCCTGGATTTTAATCAACTGACATTTGAAAGACTCCCACATGTCAGATGTTGATTTACCCTCAAACAGCCGCCCTCAATCTAAATTCTTCTGTTCCTGCCTAATATTGTTATAATTAGCCTTCCCCCAATTTAGCACCTTCACCCGAGGACTACTCTTACCCTTATTCACAAGTACCTTAAAACTTATGGAATTATGGTCACTGTTCCCGAAATGCTCCCCTACTGAAACTTCGACCACCTGGCCGGGCTCATTCCCCAATACCAGGTCCAGTACGGCCCCATCCCTAGTTGGACTATCTTCATATTGTTTCAAGAAGCCCTCCTGGATGCTCCTTACTAATTCTGCCCCATCCAAGCCCCTAGCACTAGGTGAGTCCCAGTCAATATAGGGGAAGTTAAAATCACCCACCACTACAACCCTGTTACCTTTACATTTTTCCAAAATCTGTCTACATATCTGCCCCTCTACCTCCCGCTGGCTGTTGGAAGGCCTGTAGAAAACCCCCAACATCGTATCTGCACCCTTCCTATTCCTGAGCTCCACCCATATTGCCTCGCTGCACGACCCCTCCGAGGTGTCCTCCCGCAGTACAGCTGTGATATTCTCCTTAACAAGTAATGCAACTTCCCCACCCCTTTTACATCCCCCTCTATCCCGCCTGAAGCTTCTAAATCCTGGAACATTTAGCTGCCAATCCTGTCCTTCCCTCAACCAAGTCTCTGTAATAGCAACAACATCATAGTTCCAAGTACTAATCCAAGCTCTAAGTTCATCTGCCTTATCTGTTATACTTCTCGCATTGAAACAAATGCACTTCAGACCACCAGTCCTGCTGTGCTCCGCAACATCCCCCTGCCTGCTCTTCCTCTTAGTCTTACTGGCCCTATTTACTAGTTCCCCCTCATTTATTTCACTTGCTGTCCTACTGCTCTGGTTCCCACCCCGCTGCCACACTAGTTTAAACCCTCCCGAGTGGTGCTAGCAAACCTCACAGCCAGGATATTTGTGCCCCTCCAGTTTATATGCAACCCGTCCTTCTTGTACAGGTCCCATCTGTCCTGGAAGACATCCCAATGGTCCAGATATCTGAAACCCTCCCTTCTACACCAGCTGTTCAGCCACGTGTTTAGCTGCACTATCTTCCTATTTCTAGCCTCACTGGCACGTGACACAGGGAGTAATCCGGAGTTTACAACCCGAGAGGTCCTGTCATTTAACTTTCTACCTAACTCCCTAAACTCCCCCTGGTTGTGGGTTTGGAAGGTGCTGTTGAAGGAGATTTGGTGAGTTGCTACAGTGCATCTTACAGGTGATACACACTGCTGCCACTGTGCTTCGGTGCTGGAGGGAGTCAGAGTCTGTAGATGGGGTGCCAATCAAGCAGGCTGTTTTGTCCTAGATGGTGTCGAGTTTCTGGCCTTCTCAAATGCCTGGAGGCTGCTGCACAGAGATGTTTCTGCCTGGCCATGTCGCAATCGATCAATTGCACCCCCCTGAACTCCAGATCCAATGACCCGTCTGCAACAATGGTGCTCCCACTCGACAGAGCTCTGCCCAGTGCACACCTCTTGGAGTCGGCTTTTGACTGATTGTCTCCCACAGAAAAAGTTATCGCAGCATGTCTCAGACTCACATTCCCTTAACATAAAGCTATAGAATCGTGTCTCGATGCCTGTCAATCGATGCACGGTGTGATGTCCCAATGATGCAGACTTGTTGTAAGTTCGGTGCCAAAAATATCACAGAGTCATTTACAAAGACTTTGATGCTGCCAAAAGGATCACAGAGGAACCTGATGAGTTTTCAAACCTTCACACCTGAGCTTCTGGAGCAAGCAGATGTGTTCAGCTTTGCAGGATCTGCAGAAACTTTAAGTCAGATCTTCAGCTGCAACCAGCTGACACTATATTATGTTTTCTTGCTTAACATAAACACACTAATCTTTTTTTTTATTCATTCATGGGATGTGGGCGACGCTGGCCAGGCCAGCATTTATTGCCCATCCCTAATTGCCCTTGAGAAAGTGGTGGTGAGTTGTCTTCTTGAACTGCTGCAGTCCATTTGGGGTAGGTACACCCACAGTGCTGTGAAGAAGGGAGTTCCAGGATTTTGGCCCAGCGACAGTGAAGGAACGGTGATATAGTTCCAAGTCAGGATGGTGTGTGACTTGGAGGGGATCTTGCAGGTGGTGGTGTGCCCATGTATTTGCTGCCCTTGTCCTTCTAGTTGGTAGAGGTCGTGGGTTTGGAAGGTGCTGTCTAAGGAGCCTTGGTGCATTGCTGCAGTGCATCTTGTAGAGGAGCAAAGAGATCTGGAAATATAGATACCTAAATCACTTGTAACAAAAGTTTATAACATCATAAAGAGTGCAAACAAAGTAATTCCTAGGAGAACAGATTTTAAAGACAGGGAGGTAATCTTAAATTTATATAGAGCCTTGGTTAGACCACACTTGGGATATTTCGTGCAGATTTGTTGTCCGTAATAAAAGATATATTAAAGCAGTGGAGAAAATGAAGAAAAGATTTACAAGGATGTGAATAGATTGAAATATCAGGAATAATTGAACAGGCTGGGGCTCTTTTCCTTGGAAAAGGAAAGACTACGAGGACATCTACTAGAGTTCTTTGAAATTATGAAGAGGTTCAATAAGGGATGTGAAGAAATTGTTTCCACTTGTGGATTATTCCAGAACAAGGGGGCATAAATATAAAATAGCAACTAGCAGGTCAAACAAAGAATTTAGAAGGAACTTCCTGACACAGAAAGTGGTGAGAATGTGAAACTTGCTGCCACATGGAGTGGTTGAAGCAGAAAGCATTGATAAATTTCAGGGGAGAATTAATACATAGATGTGGGAGAACAGAAGAGAGAAAGATGAAAATTAGAGTGAGAAGAGGCTTGTGTGAAATATAAACACCGGCATAGACCAGTTAAACTGGCCGGTCTGTTCCTGTGCTCTAGATTTAATGTACTTTTATATAATATTGCACATACATCTGGAAAGGTTTTTCTAGCACCTTTCTCACATTCCTGGACAAAAATAATTCCAACATAGTGAGAGTATAGAGAGGAGATGAGCACATAGAATGAAATATTTGCAGCTTAGAAGGGACAAGACAAGAAAGTTCAGAAGCACTTTACAGAGTTTAAAGTTACTGACGGATAAAGAAGTGATGAAAGGATATTAGGCATCTTAGATGCATTTTTAGTAATGGAAGGGATGCCAAATTTTAAATTGCTTAGAAGTAATATATGCACTCATTGAACACAAATTGTTTTTTCTTGTAAGATTAATTAATAAGACATCCACTTATTTATTTTTCATGGTCATCAAAGTGAGAAATACAATTCTTCCTACTCAAAGCATCACTACCAACGTCAAGCACTTTCAGCTCAGATATAACATAGTCAGATGCAGAGTAAACCTTTATCTACTCTGCACCAACAAGGTGCCTCAATTACAACCTCAGAAAAGTACCCCCTACTGTGCCAGTGTAAAATTTATTTCCTATTTACCACAGTGGTCATCCTATAGCCACACTGAATGAGATTGCTGAACTCAAGACAGGTTTGTGCTTTAGGTCTATATGTACTAGGAACTGGAAAGATACTGACCAAACTCATTTCATATTGAACCTTAGAAATGGTAGACACTTCCATGCCATCAATCTGGGCTGGATTTTAAACCATGTTCCAGAGAGGAAGGATGGGATTTAACCCACTACACTGCCCAGATTCCACAGGACATGCACATAACTTTCATTCCACCTTACAGATATCCTTTACTGGTTTATTTTCATACACCCCTTCCCCCAAAGTATTGTGACTGTTAAAGCTGAGTTGTTCTTGCAGAGAGCCAGCATGGGCACACAGGCCAAATGACCCACTTCTGTGCTGTAACCATTCTATGTTGAAGTCAGTTGAAGCAAGAGGGAAGCCAGAATCCTTTATTTTAGGTAGTATTATGACTGTTATTGTAATTGACCCTGTTTGGAACTGCAGGAAAACAAAGAAAAAAGTTGATATTTATTTCCAAGCTCTGTGCCTTACCACAACATAAAAACTGTAGGATAAAGAAACGGTCAAACATCTTAAGCCAATGTTAGATTAGTAAAATAGAAAACTACTAAGAAAGAAAGCTAACATGAAGCAGATGCGGTCATTCATAATAATTAATATTATCGTTGTATAAGAGGTGTCAATACAGTTTTTCTCCACCTCACATACATACCCACACACACACAAACACAGTCATGCAATGTTGCCGAAGTGATGGGAGCAAAATATTAGGAGCAGAATTCCGTATGCCAGAAATTTTTTGAACTACATAGTTGAATATGGTCATTGCTTTCATTCTTAGATTACAAGTTTTTAACACCTTTGGAAACAGGGTAAAAGTATCAGAGAAACACCAACAAAGAAATTCTCTTGTTGACCTCCCACCATCTCCGACAAATAGTGAACGTCACCCTCCGAGAAGTAAATCAATTTCTCTAACAGCAACAAACCTTAGCTGAGTTAAGAATAAAGGTTTAGAATATGTAGCAAAGTGATTATTCTGTAATTTCACATTCTGTGCAACCACTGACAGATTTTTTTTCTTCTGTAAACTGTGCTTCATGCTATGTTTCTTTCTTAGTAGTTTTCTATTTTACTAATCTAGCATGGGCCTAAGATTTTTGCACATTTCTTTCCTACACTACCTCCTATTATACAGGTGCTGATAACTCAGAGACAGTATTTGACTAAATAATGTTAGAATTCAGCTCCAAATAGCTTACAAAAATCTAGTTCTTGTAGTAATAGTTCATTGGAGTGCCATTACAAGGAAAGCAGACCTGCATATTCAGCAACATATCAGTCAATATTGAAGCATAACCAGAGGTATTAAATCAATTGATGACTGCTAAAGCCACATAAAGGAAGGGGAGGACCAATGGACAGTTTGCTACAGATCTCAGTCAGATCTTGTAGAGAGATGCAGGATCACAAATGGGTTAGCGTGACTGACAGTATGCAGAGTAAGGGAACCCAAGTGAGATAGTTAATGAGGATCTGCAGAAACTGATCCTATTCAACAGGTACAATGTACTTGCTACCTGTGAGGGTATGGATAATGGCAGTTGGAAGGACAGCCAGAATGTGGACCATGGCACCTTGGAGCAGGAGGCTATCTGAAATGGGGAGGAGGAGGAGAGGAAGTGTAATGCGGTAATTATAGGGGATTCAATAATTAGGAGGATAATATTCTTTGTCATCAGGGCTGAGAGTTCTAACTTGAATGTTGCCTACCTGGTACCAGGGTAAGGGGCATCTTGAGCTGGTTTGATTGGATATTGAGAGGGAGGCGGAGGAAACAATCATTGCGATCATATTGGGACCAACAGCACAGGGCGGCATTCAAAGGGGAGATTCAGGAGGTTCAGAGTAAACATGTTCCCACAAAGAAAACGGGTGAAGACGGCCAAATCAAGAGCGCCATAGATGTCAAGGAGCCTACAGGGTAAGATAAGGCAGAAAAGGTAAGCTTATGTCCTACACCGAGAACGCAATACTACAGAAAGCCGAGAGGAGCATGGAAAGTGGAGAGGTGAAATCAAAAAGGAAATTAGGAAAGCAAAGAGAGGGTACAAAAGAATACTGGCAAGCAAAATCAAGGTGAACCCAAAGATGTTTTATCAATACATTAAGAGTACGAGGATAACTAAGGAGAGAGTAGGGCCCATAAAAGACCAAAAAGGTAACCTATGTGTAGGGGTGGAAGATGTTGGTATGGTTCTTAATGAATACTTTGCGTCTGTCTTCACATAAAGGGGGATGATGCCGATATTGTAGTTAAGGAGGAGGAGTATGAAGTATTGGATGTGATGAACATAGGGAGAGAGGAAGTATTAATGGGACTAGCATCCTTGAAAGTTGATAAATCACCAGAGCCAGATAAAATGTACCCTAGGCATTAAAAGAAGCAAGAGAGGAAATAGCAGAGGGTCTGACCATCATTTTCCAATCCTCACTGGATGCAGGTGTGGTGCCGGAGGATTGGAGAACTGCTAACGTTGTACCTCTGATTAAAAAGGGAGCGAAGGATAGACTGAATAATTACAAGCCAGTCATTCTAACCTCAGTAGTGGGCAAATTATTGGAATCTATTCTGAGAGACAGGATAAACTGTCACTTAGAAAGGCACAGGTTAATCAAGGATAGTCAGCATAGATTTGTTAAGGGAAGATTTTGTTTGACCAATTTGATTGAATTATTTGAAGAAGTAACAAGGAAGATAGATAAGGGTAGTGCAGTTGATGTGGTCTATATGGATTTTAGCAAGGCTTTTGACAAGGACCCATATGGCAGACTGGTTAAAAAATAAAATCCCATGGGATCCAGGAAAATGCAGCAAGGTGGATACAAAATTGGTTCAGTGGCAGGAAACAAAGTGTAATTGTTGACGGGTGTTTTAGTGACTGGAGGGCCATTTCCAGTGGCGTTCCGCAGGGCTCAGTCCTGGGTCCCCTGCTTTTTGTGATATATTAATGATTTGGACATAAATATAGGGGGCATGATCAAGGAGTTTACAGACCATACAAAGGTTGGCCGTGTGGTAGTTAGCAAGGAGGATAGCTCTCGGCTGCAGGAAGATATTGATGGTCTGGTCAGATGGAAAGAAAAGTGGCAAATGGAATTCAACCTGGAGAAGTGTGAGGTGATGCACTTGGGGAGGTCAAACAAGGCAAAGAAATACACGATAAATGGGACAACACTAAGAAGTGTAGAGGAAGTGAGGGACCGTGGAATGAATGTCCACAGATCCCTGAAAGTAGCAGGACAGGTTAATAAGCTGGTTAAGAAGGCATATGGAATCCTTTCCTTTATTAGCTGAGGTATAGAATATAAGAGCACGGAGGCTATGCTGGAACTGTATAACTCATTGATTAGGGCACAACTTGAATACTGTGTGCAGTTCTGGTCACCTCATTATAGAAAGGATGTAATTACACTAGAGAGGGTACAGAGGAGATTTACGAGGATGTTGCCAGGACTGGAAAAATGCATCTATGAGGAAAGATTGGATAGGCTGGGGTTGTTCTCCTTGGAACAGAGAAAGCGGAGGGAAGATTTGATTGAGATGTACAAAATTGTGAGGGGCCTGGATAGAGTGGAGAGTTCAGTGACTAGGGGGCATAGATTTAAAGTGATTGGTAGAAAGATTGTAGGGGAGATGAGGAAAAACTTTTTCACCCAGATCTGGAACTCACTGCCTGAATGGGTAGTTGAAGCAGAGACCCTCAACACATTCAAAACAAGTCTGGATATGCACCTCAAGTGCCGTAATCTGCAGGGCTACAGACCGAATGCTGGAAACTGGGATTAGAATAGGTGGATCGTTTTTTGGCTGGCCCAGACACGATGGGCCTTTCTATGCCTTGAACTTTCTCTAATTTTATAGGGTAGGGTAGGCAAGAGGTCCTGTTGCAGAGTACCAGGAACTAAGAACTAAAGTAAAGAACAGGAACTCAAAGGTTATCATCTCTGGACTACTACCTGATCCACGTGCAAATTGGCATAGTGATAAGCAGATTAGGAAGGTGAACACATGGCTGAAGGAAAGGTGTGGGCAGGAGGGGTTCCATTTCATGGGACACTGGCACCAGTGCTAGGATAGGAAGGAACTGTTATAGTAGGACAGGTACCACCTGAACTGGGCTGGGAGCAGGGTCCTAACAGAAAGGATAAATAGCGTGGTCACAAGGAATTATAAATAGTAAAGGGAGGGGAGGGCTCAGGTGGAAAAGGTAGAATAAATATTAGTTCTGAAAAAAACAAAAGGGCTGAGAGTAGAGCAATAGTCAGAAACTGTGCTTTAGGCACTACAGGTAAAGTGAAAATTAAAAGTTTTTAGCAATTAAACCAGAAGATAGAAATAAGACATGTGTGAGTAAAACATTAGAGTAGAAGGACAGGTTCGGGTGTATGGCCCAAATAAGCAATCTTTATACAAACGCATGGAGTATAAGGAATAAATTGAATGAATTGGAGGTGCAAATTCAATTTGGAGGGCATGACATGGTAGCCTTACTAAGACATGGCTTCAAGACAATGAGGACTGGGAACTAAATATACCCTGTTGTAAAGTCTGCAAGAAAGATAAGGAAAATGCTGGAGGTGGAGGAGTCGTCTTAGTGCTTAAGAATAGCATCACCTCAATGATAAGAGAGGTCATCATGAAAGGTAAGAAATTGGTGCAGAATTAGGAAATAGAAAATGATTTGAGTCTGTAGGCTTCCTGGCCAGTAGCTGTGAAGTGGTACAATGTATAAATGCAGAGATTACATAAGCATGTAGCAAAGGCAGAATGATTTTAATGGAGGATTTTAACTTTCATATAGATTGGAATAAGCAGACTAGTGAAAGTAGTGAATTTCTTGAGTGTGTTTATGATAGTTTGCTGCAACAATATGTCCTAGAACCAGAAAAGGGGGAAGGCCATATGAGATAAAATAATGAGGAAAGAGTCAGAATTAGTTAACAGCCCAAAGGTGCTATATTTATCTAACAGCGATCATAATACAATTGTGTTCAATATATGCTCAAGGGCAATAAATGTAGGCCTAGCCAGTGGCCCCCCTCACCCCACGAATGAATAAAAAAGTATTGTTAAAGGTACAATAATATAGTATATATCATACTGGACTAGTAATCCAGTGACCTGGTTTAATGATCTGTAGACATAAGTTCAAATCCCACCACATCAGCCAGGGAATTTAAACTCTGTTAATTAAATAAATCTGGAATAAAAAAAGTAATAGTGACTATGAAACGATTGGATTGTCATAAAAATTCATCAGGTTCACTAATCTCCTTTAGGGAAGGAAATCAGCTGTCCTTACCTGGTCTGGCCTATAATGTGACTTCAGACCCAAAGCAATGTGGTTGACTCCTAGGGTAGGATTTTCACTGCGGAACGGAAATGGAAGTCAGGATCGTTTCCGGGGCCCAAACCCATCCCGGGTGGAAGCAGTCATCTGCCCCGAGTTTCATGGGGGCAACCCCTTAATTGGCATGGAGATGGGTTTGGTGGCCAATAAGTACCCACAGGGGCTGCTGTGGCTGCCGTTTGAATGCTCGAACTTCAGCTTGGAAGAAATTGGAATGTCTCAGGAGAGCCAGTGAAGCGATTTATGACTTTCACCACTTATAGGGACCAAACCTCAGGAGTACATCCCTATGAATCCCCTTTAATCAAGTTCAAACCAGACAAATTCTCATAGACACTTATTTGAGTGCAAAGAATTGTACTAGCTTTCCTTCAAAGAAAGAAAACCAACAGAGAATATTACCATCTTTCGGATAGCCTATTTTTAATAATTATGGCTAAGTCATAAATATTCCAGATATTATAAGGGCCTGGGAACTCTCTTCAATATGTATCTCTCCACTTAAAGAGACACAGAGAGGGGGTTCTTTATAGCTGCATACAGAATACGACATGAGACGATTTATTAACTTTGATAGATTTATTAAAGAACTTAATATGCAATACATTTCTAAGTGGATAAGTATATCACAATATCAAATATTACGAAAAGATGTAACACATAATCTTATTTCTAACATAGAATCCAAAAGTTTAAGCTTGCTAATGTTACAGCAAAAATATCTTTGAATATCCAGAATATCCATCAAAATTTAAAGTAAACTTTTCACCTTAAATTCCCCTTAGTTGAGAAGCATTTTTTGAGGATTCAACACTTTTCTAATCATTGCTTCAAAACCTCTTATGTTTATACTGTTTCTGAAGTGTCATATGACTTTTAGCATATAGATGTGACATTCCTGTGTGTTTATCCTGCTTTAAAATCCATATCTTTAATTATCATCTCCACTTAATGTTTTACTGAAATTCCTTTGCTTTTGAAGTTGTGAGCATTTATCTGGTCAAAATGTTTATAATTGTGTTTATTTAACCTTTTGTTCCTGTTAGTCCTTTCCATTTATTGTTTCATTATCTATAATTGCCCTTTCCATGGCACCCCAAAGCAACCTCTAAAGCCGACCTGTTTGCACAAACCAATTAAGTTCATTGCTACCTCTTACTGACAGAATATTTCAATGTGTTTATCTTCCAAGCCACTGACAACAGAGACACAAATGGATTTCCTAACTTGTTTCTGGTTCATAATAGGGACCTTGAAATTTTTTAACTCTACATTCTTAAAGGGGAATGTCAGTGAGTTTTGAAAACCTGACCACCTATTCAGACTTTAATTCTAGAAGGTATAATATTTAACTATTTCTAAATTCTACTTAATTAAGCCTATTATACCTATATTCAATCACACCAGAGTACTGGAACCCAGTGCAAGGCAGACCTCAATTCTCTGATGCGGTCCTGGAGGTCTTCCTGGAGCCTGAAAGGGAGAGGGGAAGCTCCGTTTCCCGGAGACTGAGAAGAGGAGGCCACTCATCCAGACTAAGCAGGCTTAGATGGACATAGCTGACATAATCAGCAGAAGAAATGTGGTCTGCAGAAGTTGGATCCAGTATCGGTAAAAGATCAATTCAATGCCCTGATCAGCTCTGGCAAGAGGAATTCTACCCCCAACACTCAGGACAGTTCTCTGGATATTCACCCTCCAGCAGGCACGCCAGCTGAGGAGCCTCAGGGCACATACTGCTCATGAATATGAAAGGAGTGTGTGTGCCACTTACTGCCCCCTCAGGACTACATGCATGCTGGGCAGTGGAAGCAGCATGTGATAGACATAGCTAAGCGATCCCACAACCAACAGATCAGAGCAAAGCTCTATAGTGCTACCACATCCAATCGTGAATGTTGGTGGACAATTAAATGACTAACTAGAGGAGGAGGCTCCATAAACGTCACTATCCTCAATGATGGGGGAGCCCCGCACATAATTGCAAAAGATAAGGCTGAAGCATTTTCCCCCATCTTCAGCCAGAAGCGTCAAGTGGATGATCCACCTCGGCCTCATCCTGCCGTCCCCACCATCACAGATTCCAGACTTCGGCCAATCCGATTCACTTCACATGATATCAAGAAACGACTGAAGGCACTGGATGCAGCAAAGGCTATGGGCCCTGACAACATTCCGGCAATAGTACTGAAGACCTGTGCTCCAGAACTAGCTGTGCCTCTAGCCAAGCTGTTCCAGTACAGCTACAACATTGGCTTTAGCCAACAATGTGGAAAATTGCCCAGATATGTCCTGTACACAAAAAGCAGGATAAATCCAATCTGGCCAATTACCACCCTATCAGTCTACTCTCAATCATCAGTAAAGTGATGGAAGGTGTCGTTGACAGTGCTATCAAGCAGCATTTACACAGCAATAATCTGCTCAGTGACACTTAGTTTGGATTCTGCCAGGGCCACTTGGCTCCAAACCTCATTACAGCCTTGGTTCAAACATAGACAAAAGAGTTGAACTCCAGAGATGAGGTGAGAGTGACTGCCATTGACATCAAGGAAGCATTTGACTGAGTATGGGATCAAGGAGCCCTAGCAAAACTGAAGTCAATGGGAATCAGGGGGAAATCTTTCCATTTGTTGGAGTCAGATCTAGCACAAAGGAAGATGGTTGTGGTTGTTGGAGGTCAATCATCTCAGCCCCAGGACATCACTGCAGGAGTTCCTCAGGGTAATGCCCGAGGCCCAACCATCTTCAGCTGCTTCATCAATGACCTTCCTTCAATCATAAGGTCAGAAGTGGGGCTGTTGGCCAATGATTGCACAATGTTCAGCACCATTCGTGACTCCTCAGATACAGAAGCAGTCCACGTAGAAATGCAGCAAGGCTTGGACAAGATTCAGGCTTGGGCTAGATTCAGGCTTGGGCTGATAAGTAGCAAGTAACATTCGCTAGTGCCAGTGCCAGGTAATGGCCATCTCCAACAAAAAAGAATCTAACCATCTCCCCTTGAAATTCAACAGCATTACCATCACTAAATTCCCCACCATCAACATCCTGGGGGTTACCATTGACCATTACCATTGAACTGGAGTAGCCATATAAATACTGTGGCTAGAAGAGCAGGTCAGAGGCTAGGAATTGTGCGGCAAGTAACTCACCTCCTGACTCCCAAAAGTCTGTCCACCATCTAGCAACACTCAAGAAGCTCAAAATCATCCAGGACAAAACAGCCCACTTGATCAGTAACCCTAAACATTCAGATCCTCCACCACCAGCACACAGTGCCAGTAATATGTACCATATTCAATATGCACTGTCTTCTTCGACAGTACCTTCCAAACTCACAAACTCTATCACCTAGAAGGACAAGGGTAGCAGATGCATGGGAACACCACCACCTGCACGTTCCCCTCCAAGTCACACATCATCCTGACTTGGGTCTGTATTGCCATT
Source organism: Heterodontus francisci (assembly GCF_036365525.1). Classification (NCBI taxonomy): domain Eukaryota; kingdom Metazoa; phylum Chordata; class Chondrichthyes; order Heterodontiformes; family Heterodontidae; genus Heterodontus; species Heterodontus francisci. The sequence continues at coordinate 74,432,374 of NC_090375.1, forward strand.
CCTTCATGGTCGGTGCGTCAAATACCTGGAACTCCCTTCCTAACAGCACTGTGGGTGTACCAACACCACATGGACTGCAGCAGTTTACGAAGGCATCTCACCACCTCACTCTCAAGGGCAATTAGGGATGGACAACAAACACTGGCCTTACCAGCGATGCTCACATCTCATGAAAGAATTTAAAAAATAGTTCAGTGCAATAGTGCTGCAGAGGACCTGCCAGCACTGTTTTATGCAGCTGCCAATGAATAGGAGCAGCTGGCATTTGCCATAGACAACAGTAGTACTTTATCACACTCTCCTTTGCTCTTGCAGGTGAAAAAGGCAAATAATGCCCAGGGAATAGCCCAGATTAGTGGAAGGGTCCCCTACCTTCACACAATCACAGCCACGGAGGAGTGAGCCTTGAAAACAGCTAGGATTGTGGACCATGAGGAAGTTAGCCATTGCAGGATGGGCACTCATGGTGGAGATGGTGATAGGGCAATGTGTTCATTAAGGGGCAGCCTTGCACTCCACCCCATCTGACAGCATATCGAGCACTGAGTTGCATTGGGAAGCCTGAGCACTGCAGAGGCTTCTGCTTTCCAAGGCTTGCTCGCAAGATCTCTTCTTGTGTCTCCCACAGATGCAGGCATCAAGCCAAGGAGACAATTTTCTTCACCATCACCAGGCCAAGAGCAGCAACAGCAAATCTCCAAAGAAACATCAGAACACCTTACAAGCGTGCTGTCCACCAGCACAGAAACAGTCACCTTGGTTGGTCTTTTTGTGGTTAGTTAGGGTGGCACTGGGTGAAGAGCATGGTACTAGTGTGCAGGAGGAGGTGCCAGAGGCAGAGGCACTGTGGGCAGTCCCCCTCGGAGGATAGAGGACAGACACAGCCCTGCTCAGCAGCAACAGATATGTTCCCACATGCCTGAGTTCCCTGAGGCAGTGCGTGATCTTGGGCAGAGAATGGAGTTCATTCAGTTCATGTACACCACCATGGCTCAGGGCTTTGAATGTATGAGCTCCTCCGTTGAGTGAGTGGCCAACCTCATGGAGAGCCATATGTGGCAGCACGGAGCGCTTGCAGGAACTGCACACTGGCATATACAGAATGCATGCCACACAATTTAAACTAGTTTAAACTAGTCTTGCAGGGGAGTGGGACCCAAAGTAGTAGTCTCTCAGATGAGATAGTTGAGGCAATTGTAGAGGTTAAAGCAAGCAAGTCCAGTAGGCAGGCCGGGCAGGGGCAGGACAGGGAGCGTGGAAGGTCTGGTAGGCTAAACTGCATTTACTTTAATGCAAGAAGCCTTACAGGTAAGGCAGACAAACTCAGAGCATGGATCGGTACATGGGATTGTGATATGAAAGCTATTACAGAAACGTGGTTGAGGGATGGGCAGGACTGGCACCTCAATGTTCCGGGGTACCGATCTTTCCGGCATGACAGAGGTGGAGGTAAGAGAAGAGGGGGAGTTGCACTATTGATTCGGGAGGACATCACGACAGTACTTAGAGAGGATATCCCGGGGGAAATGTTCAGCGAGGCCATATGGCTGGAACTTAGAAATAAGAAAGGGGTGATCACTTTGATGGGATTATACTATAGACCCCCCTGTAGTCAGAGGGAAGTGGAGGAGCAGATATGTAGGGAAATCACAAATAGGTGTAGGAATTATAGGGTTGTAATAGTAGGTGATTTTAACTTCCCTAATATTGAGTGGGACTGCCTTAGTGCTAAGGGATCAGATGGCGAAGAATTTGTTTAGTGTGTCCAGGATAGTTTTCTGAAGCAGTATGTGGATGGCCCTACTAGAGAAGGGGCTACATTCGACCTCCTCTTAGGAAATGAGGATGGGCAGGTGGTTGATATTGTTGGCGGGAATGAATCTAGAAGAATCACTCGACACTCAGGTCTGCTCCAATGTCAAACAGTTTATTTAGTTACACCAGCGGGGAGCAGGTCACTGGTCTGTCCAGATGCCTCTCCACCGAACAAAGGAAAATCATGCATACTTATACATTTTTCAAACAGTTACTCAGCCCATCCTGGCTGGACATGATCCAATCATAACGGTTATTGATTACATACATTACACATATTACCAATTAGATTACTCATTAGGCATCATGTGGCTACGTGATTAGCTCATGCAAGCCCCCTGATCATCTTGTGATGTTTCCCAGACCCCCTTATCAACTATCCTTGAGTCTTTACAATGAATCCTTCTACCTTTATCAAACTTGCATTCCTGATTGCTTCGTGCAGTCTGTAGTTACACAAAGAAACTGTCTTATACACTGATATGAGGGGCCTCCTTGGTCAGCCTAACTGTCTGGGTCTCACGGTACCATTCCCAGGGATATGACTTCGCCAATCTTGTTCTCACAGTGCCTTGGATGAGTACTCCATTTTATAACAATATGTGGCTATACTTTCAACTTGTATATGAGTGTGTATATATATATATATATATATTCACTAGGATTATATGAATCTACTTACTCAAGTAACATTTAAACAGTATGATATTTACTGCAGGTGCCTCTGCGCTTGGGAATACCCTACAACAATGTGTCAGTGGGGGAGCACTTTGGGACCAGTGACCACACTCTATTAGCTTCAAGATAGTAATGGAAAAGGATAGGACTGGTCCTCAGGTTGAAGTCCTAAATTGGGGGAAGGCTAATTTCGATGGCATCAGACAGGAACTCTCAAAAGTTGAATGGGAGAGGCTGTTTACAGGTAAAGGGATGTCTGGCAAGTGGGAGGCTTTTAAAAGTGAGATAGGAAGAGTTCAGGGCTGGCATGTTCCTGTTAGATGGAAGGGCAAGGCTGGCAAGTTTAGGGAACCTTGGTTGACAAGGGATATTGAGGGTCTTGTCAGGACAAAAAAGGAAGCATATATCAGGTATAGGCAGCAGGAATCGAGCGAGTCCCTCGAGGAGTATAGGGGATGTAGGACTACACTTAAGAAGAAAATTAGGAGGGCGAAAAGGGGACATGAGAGTTCCCTGGCAGATAAGATAAAGGAGAATCCTAAAAGATTCTCGAAGTATATTAAGAGTAAAAGGGTAGCTAGGGAGAGAGTAGGTCCTCTTCAGGATCAGTGTGGCAATCTATGTGTGGAGCCATGGGAAATGGGCGAGGTCTTAAATGAATATTTCTCGTCCGTATTTACCATGGAGAAGTTCATGGAAGCTAGTGAGCTCAAGGGAGGGAACACCAATATCCTGGAGCATATCAACATCAACATTACAAAGGAGGAGGTGGTGGAGGTTTTGAAGTGCATTAAGGTGGATAAATCCCCATGGCCTGACCAGGTGTATCCTAGAATGCTGTGGGAAGTAAGGGAGGAGATTGCTGGGGCCCTGGCAGAGATTTTTGTATCATCATTAGCCACGGGTGAGGTACCGGAAGACTGGAGGATAGCTAATGTTGTGCCTTTATTTAAGAAGGGCAGCAGGGATAAGCCAGGGAACTACAGGCCGGTGAGCCTTACATCAGTGGTGGGAAAGTTATTGGAAGGGATTCTGAGAGACAGGATTTATATGCATCTGGAAAGGCATGGTCTGAGTAGGGATAGTCAGCATGGCTTTGTGTGTGGAAAATCATGTCTCATGAATTTGATTGAATTTTTCGAGGAGGTGACCAAGAGGATTGACGAGGGCAGGGCGATGGACGTTGTCTACATGGACTTTAGCAAGGCCTTTGACAAGGTCCCGCATGGTCGGCTGGTCCAGAAAGTTCGAACACGTGGGATCCAGGGTGAGCTAGCAAATTGGATACAAAATTGGCTTGGTGCTAGGAGGCAGAGGGTGGTAGTGGAAGGTTGTTTTTCAGATTGGAGGCCGGTGTCCAGTGGTGTGCCGCAGGGATCGATGCTGGGTCCTCTGTTGTTTGTCATATATATTAATGACTTGGATGTGAATGTAGGGGGCATGATTAGTAATTTTGCAGATGACACCAAAATTGGTGGTATAGTGGACAGTGAAGAAGGTTGTCTAAGGTTACAACAGGATATAGATCAACTGGGAAAATGGGCAAGGGAGCGGCAAATGGAATTTAACGCAGACAAGTGTGAAGTGATGCATTTTGGGAAGTTAAAACAGGGCAGGACATATACAGTGAATGGCAGGGCCCTGGGGAGTGTTGTTGAGCAGAGAGACCTTGGGGTGCAAGTACGTAGTTCCCTGAAAGTGACAACACAGGTAGACAGGGAGGTGAAGAAGGTGTATGGCATGCTTGCCTTCATCGGCCGAGGCATTGAGTACAAGAGTTGGGACATCATGTTACAGTTGTACATAGCATTGGTTAGGCCGCATTTGGAGTACTGTGTGAAGTTCTGGTCGCCGCACTACAGGAAAGATGTGATTAAGCTAGAGAGGGTGCAGTAAAGATTCACAAGGATGTTGCCTGGTTTGGAGGGTTTGAGTTATAAAGAGAGATTGGATAGGCTGGGTCTGTTTTCCCTGGAGCGAAGGAGGCTGAGAGGGGACATGATGGAGGTATATAAAATTATCAGAGGCATAGATAGGGTAGATAGCCAGAGTCTGTTTCCCATGGTAGGGGTGACTAAAACTAGAGAGCATAGATTTAAGGTGAGAGGGAGGAGGTTTAAAGGGGATCAAAGGGGTAACTTTTTCACACAAAGAATAGTGGGTATCTGGAATGAGCTGCCTGAGGAGGTGGTGGAGGCAGGAACAGTAGCAACATTTAAGAGGCATCTGGACAGGTACTTGAATGAGCAAGGCATAGAGGGATATGGAATTAATGCAGGCAGGTGAGATTAGTATAGATAGGCATTATGGTCGGCATGGACGCAATGGGCCGTGCCTGTTTCTATGCTGTACGACTCTATGACTCTATGACTATCTAGCATGGACTGGTCAGTGGCACTGATGGTGCAGGGATGTCTAGAACAGATGCCAGGTTCACCCCAGCAGGTGCTCCCCTCCAACCATCTGGAGTGCCAGCCAAGGCTTGGGAATGTCACCAAAGAGAATGGAGTGCCACCCTTTAGGGGGCATCATCATCATCATCATCTTTGGCCTCCATAGCCCTTTGACAGAAGCAGCATCTGTGCAGCAGGGTCTAATGATGGAGGTTTCCCCACAATGATTCAGGTGCAGCAGCTCTGGAGATGCCTCCATGTACACCTCCACAATGAGGACGACTGCCACGTGCATCTTAATAGCAGGTCATAACAAATGATTCGGCTGCCTCCACCTCCTCTGAGGACACTACCTCATAGAGGTAGTTGAGCACAGAGGTCACCATGTTATGCAAAATACTGAGTGGGTCATTGACATGTCCTCTTCCTCTAACTGTGCACTGTTATTCTTTATGAGTACAATGTAAATAATGACAGTTGGAGATAGCTGTGTGAGCCTTCTTTTATTAATGGTGGGACAAGAAAAGAGATATGAAGCCGTGAAGGAGAGCAGGATTTCGTTAATAGTGACAGTGAAATCTCTGGGCAGATGTGCATCATTCATTGGTGCTCCGATGAGCTGTGGTTTTTCAACGCCTCACTGCCCTCAAGGGTCACACCTCTCCGGAGGGTCATGTTACAGAGTTTCCAGCAGACCACCACAATGACAGTGATCCTTGCAGGTGTGCATTTGCAGGGGCGACCTGACTGGTCCAGACACTGGAACCACATCTTCAGAAGCCCAATGGCCTGCACAATAGTAGTCCTAGTGAGCAGATGGCTTTGGTTGTATCATCTCTGTGCCTATGCCTGGGGCTCTCGTAGAGGACTGAGTAGCCAACTGTTCAAAGGATATCCCTTGTCCCCTAGAAACCATCCATGGAGTTTGTGTTGGTGAATGAAGAGCTGCGGCAGCCTGGACTGGTGGAGGATGAAAGAGTCATGGTAGCTGCCTTGAAAGAGACTGTAAACATGGAGGAAGCTCCTGTTGTTGTCGCAACTATCTGAACATTGAGGGAGTGGAAGCCCTTCCTGCTAATGAATCTGACTGGCCGGTCACTTGGTGCCTTGATGATCACATGCATGCAATCAATGATGCCCTGCATCTGGGGGAATCCAGCAATGGGGACAAAACCCACTGCTTTCTATGCTTGCGAGGACCCATCTGTCTGGAATCGAATAAACTGCCCAGCTGTGGCAATTAGGGCATCAGTGAGCAGTGAGATGCAGTGGTGTGCAGCCCTTTGCGAGATGCCACCAAGGTCGCAGCTGATCCTTGGAAGGAGACAGAAGTGAAAACATTCAAGGCCACAGTGACTTTGATGGCCACTGGCAAGACATGGTGACCAGTGCTGCGAGGAGTGAGGTCTTTGGTGACGAGAGCACAGATGTCTGTGACCAATTGCCTGGAGAGTTGCAGTCTCCTGCGGTATTGGTTCTTAGTCATCTCCATGTTGCTTCATCTTTGTCTATAGATCCGATGTTGAGGGTATTGCTTCCGTGTCCTTCCTGCCTCGCATCCCTCTCTTCTGCCCTCCTGATACTTGGGGCTCTGCCCTTCCTGCGGACGGTGTTGCTCCTCATTGCCACTGGGCCCAAAATCTGAGAATTGTGCCCCCATTGCCAGCTGCTGCCTTTCTTGTGCTCAAATAGCCCCCCAATTGTGTTTGGCAGCCTTGGCCCCTCCTCTTACGTCCCCGTTATTCCAGTAGGGTTACGACCCTCTGCACTGCCTGCATGCTTACTGCCCACTCTCCCCGCCACCTGCAACGAGCCGATTGCACTTGTCTCCCTATGGTCAAGTCCCTCTTTCATGGGGGCCCAGCTAATTCCTTGGGATGGCCATGGCTCCCTACTGTGTGTGTGCCTCCATTCAGCTGGTCTGCCCCAGATAGCCTGTGCAGCTCATGCGCCCCCATGAAAATTAGAACGTGCCCCTTAACGAGCTCTGAATGAGTTCTCAGTCTCTCTTTAACAATCTTAATTGGCCTTCATAATGGATTGGACAGGATGTCATGGCCACCCGCCCCCTGTGCTGGTAAAACTCACCAGCGATGGGAACAACATCGGGAAACAGGCATGTTGGCCAGCACCAGTAGTATTGTCCCCTGCCCACGTCTGTTCTCACCATTAGCAGGACCCAAAAATGTAGCCCTTAACTGCCTTCTGAAATGACCGAGCAAGCTACTCAATTGTATAGGATGGGCAATAAATAAATGCTGGCCTTGTCAGCGATGCCCATATCCTGTGAATGAATTTTAAAAATCATAGTGTTTGAAAGGGAGAACCATGAAACAGTTACTGAGATTTTAGATTTAGGCAAGACTGACTTCAGTGCAATGAAACAGAGGGCTGACGGTAAAATTCTATGGGAGAGGCCCGCCTCAACCCCCGACATCGAGAAGGGCGCGCCGCATATTACCGGCAGCAGGGGGACCCCGGTACAGCCCCCCCGCAGCTCAGTGGCAGCACCTCAATTACTTTCCTGATTATGCAGCCTGCTACCTCTCACTCTACACTTCCGCATTTTACATTCAATGGGCGGCCGTTCACAAACAGAAAAGCTGACGGGACATCAGAAGCAGGAGTACTCGCCAGTGAAGGTAAGTCCAGATACTCAGGGGTCTCACTCTTCATACTGCTTGGGAGGAGGGACTGGGGGATTACAGGGGTCTCACTCTGCAGACTGGAAGGGAGGAGGGGGGGATTACAAGGACAACATCTGCAGATGTATAGGGAGCGACTGCAATTTCGCCGTCCGTAATGGTTATCAGTTCTGTGCCATTGATTGCCTGTCAGTGAAGGAGCAATGGCACTCGAGTCACCCTGTATGTGGTAGACGTGTGAAGCTTATATGTCCAGTGGGCCAATCGATGCAGCTTGTAGAATCTTTATGTGGTCATGCGGTGCCACTCATAGTGGGAGCTAAGACGGGCAATGCCATGCCGCATAGCTGCTGCATGAAAGCACCTGATGTGCCACTCAACATCAATCTCTGCCCTGTCAGGAACCTTCGAAGAATTGAAGGAACTGAGTTAACTTGCAACTTGAAGATGGGGATGGTTTACCCTATATTCATTGATGCGCTTCTTGAGAAGATCCGTATGCACCGCAGGCAAAACTAACAGGCAGTTGCAGCCCACATAGAGGCCCCCATCATGAGCAGCAGCACCCAAAGAGAGCTCGCCACTACAGATCGCCACCCATGACATACCTGCAGATGTCAGAGCACCAGTGTCAGAGGTGACTGCAGATGTTGAGAGAGGCAGTGACACATTTCTGTACCCTGCTGAATGATGACCTGCAGCCCAGGAGCTTTAGGGGACATTCTATGCCTGTGGCCCTTAAAGTGACTGTGGATCTGAATTTTTACGCCTCTGCATCATTTCACAGGCCCACTGGAGACCTTGGTGGGGTCACACAGTCAGTAGTGCACGGCTGCATCAGGGAAGTCACCGATGCCCTGTTCCGGAGTGCTGGTGACTATATCCATTTCACGACGGACCCTGAAAGCCAGGCACAGAGGGCTATCGGTTTTGGCTCCATTGTGGGATTCCCACAAGTGCAAAGGGTCATAGATTGCACCCATATGGCCATCAAGTCTCCTGCCGGGTGACCAGCTGAATACATAAACCGTAAGGGCTTCCACTCAACCAATGTGCAGCTTGTATGTGATCACCGGAAATGATTCATGCAAATCTGTGCCCACTTTCCAGGCAGCTGCCATGATGCCTTCATCCTGTGCCAATCCCAGCTGCCGTTGCTGTTCACTGAAATGGCTCAGATGGAGGGATGGCTTCTTGGAGACAAAGGCTACCCCTTGCATACATGGCTCCTGACACCAGTGAGACACCCCACCACTGCTGCAGAGGAGAGATACATCGCCAGCCACGGAGCTACAAGAGCCACCACTGAGCAGGCGATCAGCATGCTGAAAATGCCCTTTCACTGCCTGGATAGATCGGGTGGTACCCTGCAGTATGAGGCAGAAAGGTTAGCTCGCATCATTCTTGTCTGCTGTGCTCTGCTCAACAATACACTCAATAGGGTGGAGGCCTTTCAGGATGAGGAGAGACACGTGCAGGACTCATCCTCAGATGATGAGGACGCTGAGGACTTACCACAGGAAAGGCACATGGAAGGACAGAGAACATCCAGGCACTGCATGCAGGGCGAGCAGCGAGCTAAGGATGCACGGCAGCGCCTCATTGATCAAAGGTTCTCCACGCCACAGCAACCACCGTGGGCTCTGCAAGCCATACAGCATCCTTGTTCACCTGTTGTGCAGCAGTCCGCATCTGCAACATCCACCGTTACTGGCAGCAGAAGACTGAACCATTGTCCTGCATCCGTGGAGATGCACATGAGTGATACTGGCATGGCAATGATGTTATTCCATACATTAGCAGTTCTGAAAGGCCAATGAGCTAATGGGAGGAGACCCGATCAGTACATGCTGACACACTTCATTCACACAGTAAAAAGCAACGCACATGTTAGTGAAGACAATTTTGTTTTCGGCCTTTCTACATTATTGTGTCACCCATGCAGACCCATTTGTGTCATGCTGCTTTTTGGAAATGCTAGCGGATGTTCGTACATGCTGCCACTTCTGTGCTAGCAACCTGACTATAGGGAGGCTACTGATATGATTGCCTTTGGCTGTGGATGACATTGGCGGTCATACCCTGTGCACACGACGCCTAGATGGCCCTGACTGGCTGGGGCAGTCTTCATCCTCTTCCAGCATTGGACCCTTTGATGCCGGTTGGCCCCACAGCTACTCACCTCCTCTGCCATCTCCAGCCAGGCTGCTTTGGTCAGGTGAGAGGGCCTCTTTTTACCTTCAATGGGGAAAGGGTCCTCCCGCCTTGCCCACACAGCCTGGAGGAGAGTGACCAGGGAGGCTTCACTGAACTGTAGAGCCAACGTACAGTACCCCTCTGCCATCCTCGGCTTTTGGTGTGGTCCTTTAAATGCAAAGGTGACTCCGCTGTGTAACTGCTCTAACTTCTGGCTACAAGGTTTGTCCTGCACATGTTTGAAAATCAATGCAGGACTCGTGAGGAAATCTATGCTGTTGTCATGGCTTTTCAACTATTACACATTGACACATGTCCACGTACACTTTGCTTCTGCAACAGCTGATCATAGTTATTGGTGTAATATTTCTAGTTGGCAATGCAGCTAGAGTATGAACATATTTCCTGTTTTTTTACAAAGATTGTTTAATTGCAGTTACATGTCTTTTCACAAAACAGTTAGCAGAGAAATGAAAACAGATTCCAAATGCATATTAGTCTGCGGTTTTTCACAGTCAGCTGTTTAGAAGCCCATAGTATGTCGATATTCTTCAGTTATAGTTTTACTTCTGTTGTGTATTTGCCTTTTCTGGTACATTTAAGTCTCACGTCCTAAAATGTGCAAAATTAAGATTATTCACCCAGGTGTGGCATGCCTACAAGAAGCAATGTATCATTTGAGTGGAAGAAGAGGATCGCAACTTCACAGGACACTGGGACACAGCAGAGCAAGTATGTGGCAGCAAAGCAGAAAGTGCTGGAGAAACCCAGCAGGTCAGGCAGCATCTGTAGAAAGAGCAGCAGAGTTAACTTTCAGGTCTGTGAACTTGGTCAGACCTGAAAGTTAACTCTGCTTCTTTCTCCACAGATGCTGCCTGACCTGTGTAGTTTCTCCAGCACTTTCAGCTTTGCTGCCAGATTGACAGCAGCCCCACTCTTCAGTAGTGAGGTAAGTATTTCTTTGGCAGCTGTCAGGAAGCAGGAAGCGCTTTAAATAGAGCTCCAGCACCTACTACACAGCTGATAAAAGGTCCCTCACTGCGCCAGATGTCCCGGCTCTCCCCATAATATGGGGGGGGGTGCAGCCGGTGGGGGGGGGGGTGGTTGGTGCGTTGCAGTGATGCTAATGAGCCCCCGCGCTAGCTCGCTGGCTGCCGCTCAGTGCGGGCAGGCCGCTGAGTTCAAAGTGCATCGCCGCAGAGCACAGCGCGTGAAGAAATTCCAGCCCTGTGACTGTCCCCAGTAAACTGGCCAAATCTGTTAATGGGTAAGGACAAGATCAGTGAGAGTTATTCATAAAAATTTACTATGTTACAGGAGCAGTTTATACCCCTAATGGGCTAGGACTCCACTTGCCAAAAATAAACAGCCGTGGATGACTAAAGAGCAAAGAGATAACATAAAACTAAAAGAAAAAGTATACAAAAATGCACAAAAAATGCACAGATCCTGGCAACTGGGACAGATACGAAGAACAATAAAAGATGACAAAATGGAAAATAAGAGCTTCAAAAATGGAGCATGAAAAGAAATTTGCCAGGGAAATCAAAATCAACACAAAACATTTTTACAGTTATATTCGGAAAAAGAGGGCAGTTAATATAAATGTGGGCCCCCCCCCCGTTGCAAACTGATAATGATGGCATTGTCAATGAAAATAAGAAAATTGAATAATTACTTTGCATCAGTATTTACAAGAGAAAGAGGATAGGGTTACGACCAGGTGAGAAACGTGTCGAGGGGTCTCTTTCAGCCTTCATCTAGTCTTATTGCAACAGAATTTGATTTTTAAACACACCATGTTTTGAGTTCCCCCGTGGTGAATCCTTGTTCACCACTTTCCAATTATAAGGCAAAGAAATAAGCATAAACAGGCTTTCTTTGATTTAAAGAAGAAAAGTGAAATTTATTAAAACTTAAACTCTAATTCGGTTAACGCCTACGGATACCTGTCGCGCCCCACACTAGCATGCATACGCAATACACACATGCAAATAGAGACTGAAAAGAACGGAAGAAAAAATAAAGTAGAGCGGTTTGAGGTAATATCAAAAGAGTTTCTTGTTACTGTTCTTCAAGCTCACAATAGTTCTTTTGTAGGTAGTTCTTGCTTGTAGATAATTCTTGCTTTTCATTGGGGCCCAGTATTCTTCTTGAACCTTGTTCACTGTAGGAAACTTTTCTCTCTAGGGGTCCCTGTGTTTTCAATGGATTCCAAAGTTGGTGAGAAAGAGATGAGCAGACAGGAGAGAGGCGGTGGCATGCCAGCCACGAGAGGTCTTTTCCAGTCCAGGAGCAAACAACTTTATGAGTTCAAATTCTCTGTGGCAAGTTTAAAGTCAGTTAGTCATGTGACTAAATTGGTCTGACCACGTCTTCGTGTATTGGGGGAGCAGGGTCTGGTTCCTTTGTTCCAACACTGTCTGTCATTATGCAAAAAAGATATTTCCAGTGAGGGGCCTGGCAATTCCTTGTGATAGACCCTCTTTTCTTCCCAGCAACAATTTTAAGTTTAATGTCCATGTGGCAAAATGATGTGCCTCATTCTTGGCAGGTGGGGGCCTGCATGACAATAGAATGCCAGACATCCCAAGGAAACTAATATTAAATCAGGGACAGGGACTCACCAAAATGAACATAAGCAAAATAACAGTAATGAAGAAACTAAAGGGTAACAAATCCCCAGGACCAGATGGTTTCCATTCCAGGGTTTTAAAGGTAAGTGAGAACATTGCGGATGCCCAACTATAATCTTCCAAAGTTCTCTTGATTTGGGAACCATTTTTTTAGATTCGAAAATTATTTATGTCACCACACTATTTAAGAAAGGTGAGAGAGGAAAACTGGAGAATTATAGATCAGTTAGCCTAAAATATGTTATCGGGAAATTATTCGAGTCAATAATTAAAGATAAAGTGACGAACACATTGAAAATTTCAGCTGATCAAAAGAGCCAGCATGGATTTGTTAAGCATACTTTATACCTGACAAACTTAACTGAATTTTTTTTGAAGAGGTGATTAAAGTATTAGACAGGAGAATATCTATGGATGTTATTTATATCAGCTCCCAGAATTTGATAAAGTCCTGCACAAGAGACTGTTCAGTAAAGTTGAAGATTATGGAATTGAAGGCAAATTATTGACCTGGTTTGGAAATTAATTGAGCAGAAGGAGACAGAGAGTAATAATGGATAGGTAATCTAATTGGCAGGATGTGACTAGTGGTGTCCTGCAAGGTGCTATGTTGGGGCCTCAACTATTCACCATATTTATTAACAACCTAAATCATGGGATAGAAAGCCACATATCCAAATTTGCCGATGACATAAAGATAGGTGGCATTGTAAGCAGTGTAGATGGAACCATAAAATTACAAAGAGATATTGATAGATTAAGTGAATGGGCAAAACTGTGGCAAATGGATTTCAATGTAGGCAAATGTGAGGTCATCCACTTTGGCCTTAAAAAGCATAGAACAGCGTACTGTCTAAAATGGTGAAAAGCTGGAAACAGTAGAGATCAATGAGACTTGGGAGGCCATGTACATAAATCATCAAAATGTTTTCCTCTCTCACCTTTCTTAAATAGTGGAGTGGCATAAATAATTTTCAAATATAAAGAAATGGTTCCCAAATCTAGAGAACTTTGGAAGATTATAGTTGGGCATCTGCAATGTTCTCACCTACCTTTAAAACCCTGGAATGGAAACCATCTGGTCCTGGGGAAAGGTAGAGAAAATAATCAAAATGGCAACTGGAATGCTGACCTTTGTATCTAGAGGATTAGAGTGCAAGAGGGTAGAAATCATACTACAAAACAAAACCCTGGTTAGACCACACCTGGAGTACTATGTTCAGTTCAGGGTACCACACATTAGGAAGGATATATTGATCTTGGAGGGAGTGCAGTAGAGATCTACCAGTATGATACTTGGACCCCAAGGGTTAAATTACAAGGACATATGACACAAACTCAGTTGTATTCCTTGGAACTTAGAAGTTTAAGGGGTGATTTAGTCGAAGTTTTCAAAATATTAAGGGAAACCCATAGGGTAGACAGAGAGAAACTATTTCTGCTGGTTGGGGTGTTTCAGACTAAAAGGTATAGGCCAGAATTTTATGTAGGGTGGGAGGCCCCTGCCACCAGCCAAAAAGTTGGGGGCAAGCTCACGTCCGCCAGGCCTGGGGAGCCACGGCAGGATTTTTCACTCCGCAGGCCTTTAATTGGCCTTAGGCAGGATTTCCACCTCCTTGAGGCAGGAAGTCCTGCCTAATGGAGCTGTCGGCCAATCAACGGGTGGCAGCTTTTAATCCCAGCAGCACCACTGGGAGTGGTGGCCACAGCTGGACTACACCCAGCTATTGCAAGCAAGGTAAAGGAGGGCCCTGGAACAAGGTAGGTTCTTGGGGCCTTGCCGGGGACAAATCAGCTGGACTCCGATGAGGCAAGGGGGGGTAGTTTGTGGGGCAGAGAAGTGTTGTGCGATGGGGTAGTTGGGGCTTTGGGGGCGGTTAATTGGCCACTTAAGGGCCTTGATTGGCCTGGGGCAGGCAAGCCCTTTCTTGCTACCACTGCCCCGCATAAAATTGCAGCAGGGCAGGAGGGAGTCGGGAATCCCCTGTTCTCCCACTCAATATTACACCACCCCTGCCACCAGCCTGCTGTTTGGAGGCTGTAAAATTCTGACCATAGTCTTTAAAATAGAGCCAGTCCTTTCATGAGTGAAATTAGGTAACACTTTTACATGCGAAGATTGGCAGAAATTTGGAACTATCTTCCGCAGGTGGCAATTAATGCGAGGTCAATTGTTAATTTTAAGTCTGAGATTGTTAGCTTTTTGACAACCAAAGGAATTAAGGGATTTGGCATAAAGGTAGGGTATATGGAGCTAGGTCACAGATCAGCCATGATCTCACTAGATGGTGAAACAAGCTGGAGGGATTAAATGACCTATGCTTCTATTTCCAGTGTAAATTAAGACTGCATGTATAATTTAATAGAATCCCTATAAGGATCAAAGAAATAAAATCATGGCTTGAAGGATTAGGAATGAGCTGAGAACTGACCTATGTGCAAAGATTACCTTTACCTTTTGGAGGCCAATGTCTACCCGAGTCATATATTGTGCTCCAGGTTTCCACCAATATCAAGGATTAAAAAACTCATTCGAACTAAGTCTGGCACGACATCAAAAAATAATAGCTAGGAGAAGCCTCGGCAGCAGTGTTTCATGCAGTTAAGTTCCAATATACTGCATTATGGTGAGTTGAATTTGAGTAAGTCTTGTTTTATAATAAATTAATTGGGGACTCATCCAGGATAACCCAAAGCTGACAATATGCAATTGTAAGTTGGGTAATAATACTGGAAAAGGAAAACCAGGTTTCTTGTGCATTAAAGTTTACACTGCCGGAATGACTTTGTCAGTTGCTATGACCTTTCTGGAGAGGGAAGACTTATCCCTGAGTAATTTGAAAAACTTAATCAAGGCTAGGCTAAAAGAATGGGCAGAAAAGTTGGAGCTAGAATTAAAAGCAAAGGCTAGGAAAGTAGACATAAGTGAAGTAATAGAACAGCATTTGAAATTCGGAAGAAGGAAAAGGCGAACCAAATGATTGTTCAGTTGAATTAGCTAGAATTCAGTTGCAGATGAAGCAGCTTGAATTTGAAAGAGAAAAAGAAATGAAAAATTTGAATTTGAATTTCAAAGGGAGCAAGCAGAGCGGCAGGAGAGAGAAAAAGAAAAGAAAGATAAAAAGAAGAAAGAGAGTAAGAAAGGATATTTCAATTTAAACAAACTAGAACTAAAAAAAAAAGTGGTCTTGACCCTGATGGAAATTCTGCTGAGGAACGACCCAGGACCCAGTGGAGAGCTGTTTAAATTTGCACAAGCCCTCCCTTGAGAAAAATTTCTGCTAAGGTATTGGTAGAGATGATAACCCAATTCTTCACTCGATATGGATTACCAATTGAGATCCAGTTGGATTAAGGTTCCAATTTTATATCTAAAATTTTTCACAAAGTTATGAGTAATCTGGGTATAATACAGTTAAAGTACTCAGCATACTACCCACAGACACAAGGGACTTTAGAATGGTACTATCAGACTCTCAAAACAATGATCAGGGCATATTGTCATGAATATCTCCATGATAGGGACAAAAAGCTGGAATTTCTTTTTTTGCCACCAGGGATTCATCTAATTAGTCTACTGGTTTTGGTCCTTTTGAATTAGTTTATGGGCATGAGGTACGAGGTCCTCTAAAACTAACCAAAGAAAAGATTTCAAAACTGAGGGACGAATCTTCCGTGTTAGATTATGTATCCATGTTCTGGCAGCGGCTCACGAGAGCCTGCAAAGTGGCTCAGGAACACCTTAAAGCTTTCCAAACAACCATGAAGAAATGATCAGACAAGTATGCCAGGGCCTGAACATTTCAACCAGGTGATGATGTGTTAGTATTACTGCCTTTACAGGGTGAACCACTGAAAGCACGGTTCAGTGGACAAATAGAGGAGTCAAAAGGATTGGTAAAGCAAATTATTTGATTGCCATTCCAGATTGCCGGAAAAAGAATCAACTGTGTCACATCAATATATTGAAACAATATCACCGCTGGGAGGAGGATAAACAAGAACAGGTATGTCAGGTAGTAGGGGCAGCGGAGGATGAAAGGGATAGTGAGGATGAGGCAGAAGGAGGCCAAGATAATTCTCAAATTCAATCTCCTACTATCCAGTTAGCTAATACTGAACTGTTAGGGAGATTAGACACTATGCTTTCATATTTAGATGCAGAACAACGAGAAGTCCTGACAAGCCTACTCACTGCATTTAAAGCAGTCTATATGGATAAACCAGGATGTACAATCTTAGCCATACATGTTGTGGATGTAGCAGAATCCTTTCCGATAAAACAGCATCCTTATTGCTGCCCAGGTGAAAGCAAAAATCCAATACATGTTGGAAAACCACCTAATTGAACCCAGTCAAAGCAACTGGAGTTCCCCAGTGGTGTTACTGCATAAACCCAATGGTTCAACTAGATTTTGCATGGACTACAGAAAGGTTAATGCAGTAACAAAGGCAGACTCCTACCCAATTCTCACTTTTTAAAATTTGTTCGTGGGATGTGGGCGTCGCTGGCTAGGCCAGCATTTATTGCCCATCCTTAATTGCCCTTGAGTAGGTCGTGGTAAGCTGCCTTCTTAAACTGCTGCAGTCCATGTTGTGTAGGTAAACCAACGGTGCCGTTAGGAAGGGAGTTCCAGGATTTTGACCCAGCGACAATGAAGAAATAACGATGTAGTTCCAAGTCAGGATGGTGTGTGGCTTGGAGGGGAACTTGCAGGTGGTGGTGTTCCCATGCATCTGCTGCCCTTGTTCCTCTAGGTGGTAGAGGTCGCGGGTTTGGAAGGTGCTGCCTAAGGAGTCTTGGTGCATTGCTGCAGTGCATCTTGTAGATGATACACACTGCTGCCAATGTGCGTCTGTGGTCGAGGGAGTGAATGTTTGTGGATGGGGTGCCAATCAAGCAGGCTGCTTTGTCCTTGATGTGTTTTTTTATTCATTTGTGGGATGTGGGCTCCGCTGGATTGGCCAGCATTTATTGCCCATCCCTAATTTCCCTTGAACTGAGTGGCTTGCTAGGCCATTTCAGAGGGCATTTTAAGAGTCAACCACATTGCTGTGGGTCTGGCGTCACATGTAGGACAGACCAGGTAAGGATGGCAGATTTTCTTCCCTAAAGGACATTAGTGAGCCAAATGGGTTTTTACGACACTCAGCAATGGCCACCATGAGACTAGCTTTATTTAATTGAATTCAAATTCCCCCTTCTGCCGTGGTGGTATTTGAACCTATGACCCCAGAGCAATACCCCGGGTCTCTGGGTTACTAGTCCAGTGACAATACCAGTACGCCACCGCCTCCCCCTTGGAAGACTATATTGATAGAGTTGACAGTGCCATGTTTCTTACCAAAATAGATTTGTTTAAAGGATACTGGCAGGTTCCTTTAACATCCCGAGCTAAAGAAATATTGGCCTTTGTCACACCAGACAGTTTGTTCTAATGCTGAGTGATGCCATTCGGCTAAAAAAATGCCCCAGCAACTTTCCAGAGACTAATGAACCAACTGGTATCCAGTGTTTCTAACTGTGTGGTTTACCTTGATGATGTGCTGGTATACAGTGACACTTGGAAGCACCACTTGGAACAACTCGAAACTATTTAGAAAATTACAGTCAGCAGATTTGTTGATAAACCTTGCCAAAAGTGAATTCGCAAAAGCGCGGGTAACTCACCTAGGGCATATAGTAGGGCAAGGACAAGTGTTGTCAAGAACAGCAAAAGCATTGTTGGAGTTCCCTGCCCTTAAGACTAAATGAGAACTCATGAGGTTTTTGGGGATGTGTGTTTTCTACCACAAGTTTGTACCAAATTTTAGCACTATAGCTGCTCCACTGACGGATTTGTTACAAAAAAATAAAGCCAAGATAGTGTGGTCAGAAAAATGCCAAGCATCGTTTGAGAGGCTGAAAGCCATTTTGATTAATTTCACTAAGACCTTCAAGGTAGCAATTGCTGCTAGTGATCTGGGGGTTGGTGCAGTCCTGTTACAAGAAGATGAATCGGGAATAAACAGGCCAGTGGGATACTTTTCCAAAAAGCTAAATCAAAACCAAAAATGATATTCTACAGTGGGAAAAGAAACCCTGGGCTTATTACGAGCTCTTAAACACTTTGAAGTATCTGTCCACCATGACTACAGAGAGACACTGGTATATATTGATCATAATCCCCTAGCCTTTGTGGAAAAATTCCAAAACCAGATGTCAGACTATTTCAATGGAGTTTACTATTGCAACCCTATCAGTTAAAGATTATCCATTTTGTGGGGAAAAATAATGTAACTGCTGATGCTTTTTCTAGGATTTAACCTTGCTTTGAGTTATCTGAGTACAAAGATGTTACAGGGCATAACTGTATTAGTTACAGGTAAAGAGTGAATGAGTGTCTAAATGTGTTTTCATTTTTTCATCTTTTTTCCACTCTTTGTAATGAAATGCATTAAAATGGTGTTTCATTCCTCCAAGGATAGAAGTGTTATGAACGTACTTCCATTTTTTTTATATTTTTCAGAACTCATGTTTAAAAATTGTGGAAATGGATTCATCTGAAAGATTGAAGAGATTCCATAGGTGCTGGACTTTGTTCTTTTTTAAATGTTACTGGAAGAACTTGATATTTTGTTTCAAAACAAACCCTTACTGGATGTCACATGCCTTGAGCTAAGTAAACAGCTGGAGCCTTGGTGACTAGGGGAGTTGCTTACAGAGAAGTGACATGTCAAAATTTATGGTGGCCAAGAGTTGGTTTCACTTTGGATATTGTTTTAAGTCAGTTGGTGGTCAACCTGTGAAGCCCACCCCATCCTTTTCCACCCCTTTGAGAAACTCGAAGAATCCAGTGTGTGAACTGGAGAAATTGATGCTGCATTTCTCCTGAAAAGCCTGCCAGATTAATCGTCAATGTCGCCTGAAGAGAACTGCTCCAAAAAGAGATCACAGGGCAGCTGTTTACGAGTATCTGGACACATGGACTGAAGCGGTTCAAGAAGGCAGCTCACCACCGCCTTCTCAAGGGCAATTAGGGATGGGCAATAAGTGCTGGCCTGGCCAGCGACGTCCACATGCCATGAATGAATTAAAAAAAACACCAGACTAAGAGGGCAAGCAGACAACATTGCATATCTTATCCTTTTCTCTTTCAAGTATTAACAGGTATTTGTTCAAAATATTTTTTTGTCATTTTGTGAAGAGATTTCTGCAGAGAAAACTTCTTTATTTTTTATTTTTTAATGGATGTGTATTTGTGTGTGTGTGTGAGAGAGAGAGAGAGAGAGAGTGTTGGGCTAATTTAGAAGGGAACTTTCATGTTTCAACCTCCGTGTTAATGCTTTGCATCTTTATTGAATAAGTCTTGTGTCATGCAGGCTCCCACCTGCCAAGAATGAGGTGCACATTATTTATGAAGATTAAAACTTAAAATTGCTGCTGGGAAGTAAAGGGAGCCTATCACAAGGAATTGCCAGACCCCTCGCCGGAAAGACCTTTTTGTGCATACTGGCAGACACTGTTGGAACAAAGAACCCAGTTCCTGCTTCTCCAATACACAGAAGAGCTGGTCAGGCCAGTTTTGTCACATGACTAACTGGCTGTTTGAATTTGAACTTGCCATAGGGAATTTGAACTCAGAAAGCTCTTTTCTCCTGGACTGAGAAAACCTCTCTCCTGTCTGCTTCCATCTGTTTCTCATGGAACTGAAGACCCATTGAAGATACATGAACCCCAAGAGAGAAAAGTTTTCTACAGTGAACAAGGTTTAAGAAGAAAACTGGGCCCCAACAAAAAGCAAGACTACCTACAATAAAGGACTACAGCGAGCTCGAAGCACAGCAAAAATCCCTCCAGAGATTGCCACAAACTTTTTTACTTTATTTTTTTCTTCTGCTCTTTTTCTGTCCCTATTTGCATGTGCATATCGTGCATGCATACTAGTATGGGAGTATCGTATATTTTTAAGCGTTAACCATATTAGAGTTTAAGTTTGAGTTTTAATAAAATTTCACTTTTCTTCTTTAAACCTAAGAAAGCCTGTTTATGCTCATTTCTTTGCCTTATAATTAGAAAGTTCTGAACAAGGATTCACCAAGGGGGAGTTCAAAACACAGCATGTTTAAAATTAAACCCTGTTACAAAGGACCAGGTGAAGACAGTAACAGACCCCTAGACACCTTTCTCACCTGGTTGCAGCATTTGTTTTATAATAAATTAATAATTTTGTTGTCTATTGAAGAAACCTGATTCGTGGATTTTATTCTGAAACTAAAATAGATGAAGTATATAATTAGCCATATTGGTAACTGGATAAAACATTTAAATATATGTTGTGACCCGTGGAGAAGTAGAAATAGAGAAAGACAGTGTACCCCTCCATCCTCGGTCATTTCCATCACTATCAAGGATAAAAAACTCATTTGAGCTACGTCTGGCACTACATCAAAAAGTAATAGCTAGTCGATGCTTGGACAGTGGTGTTTCATGCAGTGGAGTTCCAATAAGCTGCACAATGGTGAGTTGAATTTGGGTTTATAGCTTTGATTCTGCACACAGTTAAAAACATTTATGATTTTGTATTCAATATCCCTATTTGCTAGTTTTATTAACAATAATACCCTCCTGTATGAAATCCCATCTTTTATTGTTGTCAGCAATCTTTCACTAGTGTGTCCGGCATGAAGTTTCCAACAGGGTAAATGTGATGTCCCTAAACCCTCTGATGGCAGATAAGCCCAATCCAACACATATAAATGACAAATTGTTTAGAGGACATGAATAACATCCACTGCTATTCACATTATGGGTATAATTTTGACTTTGAGCAATAGTGTAAAATGGGCGATATCAATTCAGCCACCCATTTTTCAATTCTATTGACTTCAATACAGACAATATGGACTTAACTACACGTGAGATGGAGAAATACTATCGTGATTATATGGAAAGATCTGGGGCTGACTTTTACATTCCCGCTGCTGAAATTGGCGGTGGGCAAAAACAATGGCAGCCCGTCCATGCAGGCTGCACGTTACGGAGCCACAGCCATCCTAAGCATGGCGGCTCATTTAAATAGCCAGGGCAGACTGCTCCCCCCACCGATGACGCGGAGGGGGCGGGCTGTATGTCCCAGGCAATGGCGCCAGCTGCCTTTGCGCAGGTGTTGTCGCCATTTTTAAAGGTCTTTGAGTCCTACCATTAAATTCAAAGCTGCAGTTAATTTTAAAAAATGCATTTATTTTGCCCCTTTCCCACCCCTGCATTAACCATAAAATTAATTACTTGCCCTTGCCCTGCCAAAACACTTACCTTGTCCACCCGACCTTCATCCGCCATAGTGCATAAACTTTAACCTAAAGCCTTTTCCACCATCCCCTACACCAATGCTGTCCCTTTGACCCCATTTCCTCACCCCTCTCCCACATTGAGACACGTACCTCCTCCCCACCAGTGTTCTGCTTCGTTTCCCCAGACGGGGATTCGAAAAATTCCAGCCAGCAGCAGGAAGATCGCACTGGGACGGAAGGCGGCGGCATAAGTATAATTAATGCATTTGTTTAAATTTGTTTGAATATGTAAATGGGGGTCCCGTTGCCAAGCGACGGGGGGCCGCCACAAGACCTCGCCGCTGCTGGCCAAATGTGGCCCCGACCTCGGGGTGCATGGCGGCCCTCTCCCGGAGGCATTTTCCACCCCCACCCCCTCCCCCCCCACCTCCCGCCACGAACCCCGACGTCGGGGTGGCCACAGAATTCAGCCCCTGGTATTCATTAACTTCATATCTGAAGCATATAGGAATCCAGCTAACCCACATGCACTGATTGAGAAAAAGCAAATTGTGCATCAGTATGATTATATGACAACTGTAACCTGTATTGAAATGTGTGCACACTGTATTGATTTGGCCTGCAATTGTTCTGATCCAGACTGTTAACAACCTTTCTAAACTCCTTCACCTCTCCACCTCCGTCTCCTCCTCTAATATCCCCTCAAAATCCATCTCTTTGACCAGGATTTTGGCCAATGTTCTTTAATATCTTCTAGGTGTTGCATCCATTTATTCCCCTTCATCCTCTGTGAAATGCCTTCTGAAATTTACTGCATCAAAAGTGTTGTTTAAATGTGAGTTGTTATGTAACACTAGGAGAGAATTTCAATTGGGTTCTCAAAATCTTTTACTGTGACTACTGCAGAAGATTGGTGAACATCCTGGAGAAACATCATTGATGTCCATTTTTAGACTTTTACACTATTTCCCTGCTGCTCTGCCAAAGTTACAGCAGTGGACTGGAAAAACTCACCTCTTTCTTCCCCCCAGCCCCATACACCCCCTACCCCATCCCGAAATTCCTAGGCTACTTATGTATATCGTGCAACATTAACCCAAACAACAAACCTTAGTTCCCACAATTTTGAAATGTGTAATTAGATGGTCCTACTAATAGAAACTTTAATGAAATCCCTGTAAAATAAAAATAGCAAAAACAACTTGCATTTATATTGCACCTTTATTGTAGAAAAAAATGTCCTCAGGAGTAATTAGACAAAAATAATATTTAATAAATCCGGTCTAAAGCTTTCACTTTATCAATTTTCTTGCACTTTTCACACTTTCAGTGACCTGACCATTAATGATGACACATGTTTGATGTCTGCCACATTGCAACATCCAGGACTAGATTGGTGCATATGAAAAGAAGTGGCAATAATTATTCACCAAATATTTAAATGGCAAATTCAGAAACTTTAACAATTCAGGGATGGATGTTAAGAAGCTCTAACTGTTAGTGCTTTGGAAATATGCAACTAGCTGTGGGATTTACAATAATATCAGGTTAACATAATCCATCAATTGCTCATTGGGTGTGAGAATTAAGATAATTTTTCAAATTAATTTATGTATTTAGGACTATTAAATGTTCTCATTTTCTATGAGCTCTGATGTTTAATTACAGCCCCGATTTTGACAGGCTGTGTTGGCAGCATGGAGTCCTACTATCAGTGAGTGCAGGCTGTGAAATTGGATGCACTATGTGCCACATTTTGTGTTAAAGTAAATTACCAGCTTTGATCTACAGTACTACAGCAGCCTCATTACACTTGCAATGATTGATTTAAATAGATTGCATGCTAGAGATCACGCTGTTTTCTCGATTCTCTCTCCCATGTAAAATAGCTCCTTGAGTCATTGCCTGTCCAGACCTGTAAAGGTTATAAACAAAGCACGAAGAAAAAAAATCGCTGACACTGGAAATCTGAAACATAAATGGTAACATCTGGAAACACAGAGCAGGTCAGTCAAATCTGTAGAGAACAGGCAACTTAGCAACAGGAATGTGCTATAGGCCACCAAATAATGAAAGGGATGCTGATGCAGTTATGTGGGAGATAATAATGCAGATGAGTGTCAAATGTTCTGTAATAATCCTGGGGAATTTCAATCTTCCTCATATGGACCGGAGTGCACAAAGGGGAAAGTTTGCATGCAAGCAGTAATTTATTGAAATTGTAAGGGACTCATTCTGAAACATTATATTAAGGTACCCATATAATAACTAACATAAATCTAGACAGATAATTTTAAAACTAAGTTGCCCTGATGAGATGTGTGCAGTTTTGATCTCTCTATTTTACAAGGATATTCAGTTATTGGAGAGGTGGTTTACATGGCTGATGTCAGAACTTAAGGGATCGATGTATGAGGAAAGATTGTCTACCTGGGGTATTTTCTCTCTTGAAAGTAGGAGACTGAGAGGAGATATGATAGAATTGTTTAAAATTCTGAAAGGTTTGGACAAATTGGATCCAGATATGCTTTTGTGCATGCATACAACATTTAAGCATCAGGGAGTCATACTTAAGGATGACAAAAGAAAATAGGAAATGCAGGAGGAAGCCTTTACTAAAAGGGCCATGACTATTACTGACCCAGCTGGTCGACCAAGCAACTGTAATAGGTTGCAAGAAAAACATTCATCAGGTTCTTGTCAATAAATGGGATTCAGGGTTATTAAAAGTGTATCAAGAAAATAGTGTCAATAGGTGGACTAGATGGACTGAAGGTGATCTCCTGCCTAAAAGTATTATAATGTTACTACGTGACTTAAATGTTTCAAATCTAGACTCTTTGTTACAACTGAAAGCTGTGAATCAGTTTTTGGTTGCAACGTATAATTTTTTAAAGTAAGAACATACATTTGCTGTGTATTTTCTTCTGTGCATGGATTTCTGTTGCTGTGGAGGGAACCATTGTTTCTGCATTGCTTGACTTTTAAGTTACCAATTAATAGAATTTGCAGTAAAGCGGCCCAGGTGCGAATTCCTCGAGATGTCCGAAAAGTACTTCATAATTGAGATGAGAAAAATGTCATGCTGCGGGGACAATAAGGCGGATGCAACTTCACCTTATGTGTTATACGTGTTCCCATTCTTAGAGTAGAGCTTGCATTTACAGACCCAGATAAACGTATCTGAGGAATTCAGAGGAAACATTCACTTCATGAGAAAGGCGATCACAGAACTGTGCAATCTCCTCCAGGCTAATGTGCAGACAACTTCTACCTCAGAGGTACCCTTTCTGTGGCTGTAAAGGTTCCCATTACATTGAATTTCTAAGTCTTCTAAGTCGCTGCAAGGGACATAGGCCAAATCAGCTGGTCCACTGTTTAAATGAGCTTGGAGCAGGGCTGAACCAGATTAGCAAATGCAACGGGTCACAGGCTGCTCACATGTTCAGTCAGTTCTCTAGTTAAAAAGAGAATGTCTCTGTGACAGACTTTGGCACTGGACTTGTGGACCAGGACTTTGGAGCTAACACCTATGAATAACTGTGAACCTTCATTCCTGCTCTGCCACAATGAAATGCTGCTGAAATTACTGTAGCCACATTCCCTGGCATCTTTAACTTTCTTGGTGAGAATTCTGACTTCACTTTGGAGTGTAATATTGCCCTTAATGGAAAGGACACCAGACAGTGTCAGGCCCACTATCAAGTCTTTCACTGGCACCAACAAGCAATGCTAAACCAGACCATTAGTTAATGCCTGAAATTTCCATGGAGATTCTCCTGATGTCTCACTATAACTTCAGCAGAAAATCAACAGAAACCATGGAGAAATAGCAGAAATGGAAATTAACTTTCTGTTTTTTTCTTCCTTTTTAATGAAGAAATTAATGGGAGATGGTAGAAAAAAGCTTAATCACTTAGCCTCTTAATCCAAATCATTTCTTTTCTTGAATATATTAAATGATTTACTGAATTACTGGGGTCAATTTTGACCTAACAAATGGTTGGGGAGGTTACAGTCTGAAAAATCTGATTCCCCACTCAAGCCCCCCTCCAACCCACCCATTTCTGGCTTTAAGGTCTAAGGTCAGAAGGTGGGCAGGCAACCAAGGAAGCAGGTTGGAACTTTAAATATGATAATGAGGTTGCAAGCCTGATTGTCATTCTGCTTTTTAACTTTAACTCTAGTTGGCCTGGCTTTCCCAGTGTTGGGACACCCGGCAGCTTCAACAAGGTGAGGACTTGGCAGATTTACACCTAGCTCCTGGATCCAGGTGCCTACCTGAGAGGCCTAAATAATCGGCCATCACCACCCCTCCACAGCCCCCCCCACCGCACCCAACCCCCCGCCCCCACCCAACTGACCCCTCCAAAGCCTTCAATCCCCCCATGAGGCCTCTGACCTACCCTCCACTACCATGGCCCAGAATCTCCACACCTCCAAGTTTCCGAATTCCCCCACCACCAAGGATCTGCCCTCCCCACCATGAGGCCTCCAATCCTACTCCCTGGGATTGGTACCACATCTGATTGACAACCGCCCCCCCCCCCCTCAGATTGAGCCCCCCCTTGATCTACTCCTCCCCACCCGAGATTCTCCTCCTTTCTCCCCAATTGACCCCCCCTCTTAGCCCAATCAAACCCCCTTCGAGATTGCCCACACCCCCACAGATCACCCACCCCATTGGCTGTTCTTTTTCACAGTGCGCGGACGGAAATTCTAGTTACTAAACAAGTTTTCTGAAGATTATTTAAGGAATAATTAGCATCTACATCAAAAGATTGTGGTGGAATTCAACAGCATACAAGGCGGGGCTAAAGTGTGGCGAGTCGAAGAGACTTAGCAGTTGACAGGAAAAAAGATAAAAGCGCAAGGGGAGAGCCAACTGTGTAACAGCCCCGACAACTAACCTTTTCTGCCGCACCTGTGTAAGAGTCTGTCACTCTAGTATTGGCCTTTATAGCCACTCCAGGCGCTGCTCCACAAACCACTGACCACCTCCAGGCGCTTACCCATTGTCTCCTGAGACAAAGAGGCCAAAGAAGACATTGTATTTTAAATAACGAGTTAGTACTTTGCAACCATTTACAATGTAATCATCTTCAACACTTACAAAAATGTTGTTTACGAAAGTTGAATGTGCTAAAAGATTCATAAATATTAATTATATTTTTGCTTATTATTTATGATAAGGAAATAATGGAGTTTCTCACTTTTAATATTACAACAAAATTATTCCACTAAAATTAAGGAAAGAGGCAATTAAACCTTAGCAGTTTGACTAGGCATTGTGACATCTACTGTGATATGGGGCACAATCAAAAAGGTATTGCTGATGTTTTCATCTGGGTAAATTTATTGTAATGTAGGCTAGGTTGAACTTATTTTAATCTTATTCACATTGTATTAATGTCATAAAATGTTATGAACAGTTTCTTTTGAACTCTAATGAATGAAAGGGAGCTGGAGTCAGCCACACGTTGCTAAGGTGCAACCGTTCTCTACTAAAGGAGGAAAGTAAAGAGAGGAAAAGATCAGTGTTGGAGAGGGAAACAATTCACCAAATTCAACACAGACTAAAAATTGAATCAGGACCCTTCCAAAATTAAATGGCTCAGCAACTGAATGAAATGTGTCACTGAGTCACCAGGGAGACCTAAGCAGAGAAAGAGCTGAAGGAAACTATCATTCCGTGGTTTTAGGGTCTTAAACTATTCAAGTAATCTCCTTAGCCCCAGTTTTATTTTGCTGCTGCTTCTGTCCCTTCACCAGTGCTTTAATTTATTTCCTTTGTCACCATATATTTTCAATTTGAGGTCCTAATAGAGAAAACTTATGTGAAACATAGGGCTAAATTTTACCCTCAATAGACGGGAGCCGTCAACCAACGGAAAGGTTAGTGGCGAACCCGAATCCGCCTGGCCTGGGGATCGGCCTGCATTTTACGGTCCCCAGACCTTTAATTGGTCTGAGGCGGGACTTCCACCTCATTAAGGTAGGAGGTCCAGCTTAATGGAGCTGCCAGCCAATCAACGGGCTGGCAGATCTCTGCCCCAGCAGCACCACCAGGAGCAGCGGCCAGCCATCGGAAGGAAGATGAAGGACGGCCTCAGGAAAAGGTAAGTTTTCGGGCCCTGGCGAGGCAACAGTGATCGATTGGGTGGACAGGGTGGCGTGTTGGGTGTTGGGGGTGGTTGGGGCATCGGGAGCAACACTCCATCGGGCACAGGGTACCTGATCATGAAGGCCCACCAGGCCATCAGAGAGCTGCCTGCTTTTGTCAGGCGGCTTTTCTCGGGCCTGGGCTACCCAACCAGCCAAGGGTAAAATCCCCATGGAGGCGGGCGGAGGTCTTTAAGTGGCCGTTAACTGGGCATTTAAGAGCCTTGATTGGCCTGGGGTGGGTGGGCCATTTTTCGCCACCGCCGCCCTGTGTAAAGTGGCGGTGGAGGCGGGAGAGGGTTGGAAAGGGCTGTCCGAGCCTTCCGCTCCTTTTTACGCACCCCCCACCCCCCTGCCACCTTCTGCTCTATGTGGGGGGGGGGGGCCTAAAATTCGGCCCATAGGGCTGCATTTTATCCTGCCCTTGGAGATGTGAACCGGAGGTGGGGGTGGCACACAACTGATGTGGGTTGTCGTCAGGTGACATGCCTGACATTCTCCTACCCGCATGCCATTTTGCCAGAGGTGGGGAAGGTGGAGGACGGCGCTCCAGCCCAAGGCCAAATGAGCCGCTTAAGGGGCCAGTTAAGTACAGCTTCCTGCTTCCATTCCCATTCAACTAATGTCGGGGGGGCGGGGTGGCCTGCCTCCGTGTGGAAACAAAACCAGGTGAGAGCTGGCGGCATCCTAACATGTTCGGGGGCAAGAACCCCCATCTGGGGGCAACCCATGGTCCACGAAGGGTCTCCCTGGTGGCAATGGCCATGCCAATGGCAAGATCCCCCCATCCTCTTACCGGAGCCCTGGCAACTCTGACCTCACTTAAATCCTGCAGTACTGGCAGTGGCCACCACTACTGGTACTGCTGAGCTGCTGACTGTCCAATTGTCCCCATAAAGGGACAGTGTCCCAAACGGCAGACAGCTAATTGGTTGCCTGCCACGGAATTCAGCCAGGCCTTATGGAATTCGGCTGGGGGTCTGACAGAGGGCCAAGAGATGAAGACTTGTGCTCCAGAACTAGCCCCACCCCTAGCCGAGCTGTTTCAGTCCAGTTACAACACTGGCAGCAGTGCTACTACCCAACAACATGGAAAATTGCCCAAGCATGTCCTGTATACAAAAAGCAGAACAAATCCAACCCAGCCAAGTACCGCCCTATCAGTCTACCTTCCCATCATCAGCAAAATGATGGAAGGGGTTGTCGATAGTGTGATCAAGAGGACTATAGGCTTTCTATAGGTATATCAGGAATAAAAGAATGACGAGTGTTCGATTAGGTTCAATCAAGGATAGTAGTGGGAAGTTGTGTGTGGAATCAGAGGAGAGGCGTTAAATGAATATTTTTCGTCAGTATTTACAGTAGAGAAAGAAAATGTTGTCGAGGAGAATACTGAGATTCAGACTACTAGGCTAGATGGGATTGAGGTTCACAAGGAGGAGGTGTTATCAATTTTGGAAAGTGTGAAAATAGATAAGTCCCCTGGGCCAGATGGGATTTATCCTAGGATTCTCTAGGAAGCCAGGGAGGAGATTGCAGAGCCTTTGTCCTTGATCTTTATGTCGTCATTGTTGACAGGAATAGTGCCGGAAGACTGGAGGATAGCAAATGTTGTCCCCTTGTTCAAGAAGGGGAGTAGAGACAGCCCTGGTAATTATAGACCTGTGAGCCTTACTTCGGTTGTGGGTAAAATGTTGGAAAAGGTTATAAGAGATAGGATTTATAATCATCGTGAAAAGAATAAGTTCATTAGCGATAGTCAGCACGGTTTTGTGACGGGTAGGTCGTGCCTCACAAACCTTATTGAGTTTTTCGAGAAGGTGACCAAACAGGTGGATGAGGGTAAAGCAGTGGATGTGGTGTATATGGATTTCAGTAAGGCATTTGATAAGGTTCCCCACGGTAGGCTACTGCAGAAAATACGGATGTATAGGGTTGAAGGTGATTTAGAGCTTTGGATCAGAAATTGGCTAGCTGAAAGAAGACAGAGGGTGGTGGTTGATGGCAAATGTTTATCCTGGAGTTTAGTTACTAGTGGTGTACCGCAAGGATCTGTTTTGTCACTGCTGTTTGTCATTTTTATAAATGACCTGGATGAGGGTGTAGAAGGGTGGGTTAGTAAATTTGCGGATGACACTAAGGTCGGTGGAGTTGTGGATAGTGCCGAAGGATGTTGTAGGGTACAGAGGGACATAGATAGGCTGCAGAGCTGGGCTGAGCGATGGCAAATGGAGTTTAATGCGGAAAAGTGTGAGGTGATTCACTTTGGAAGGAGTAACAGGAATGCAGAGTACTGGGCTAATGGGAAGATTCTTGGTAGTGTTGATGAGCAGAGAGATCTTGGTGTCCAGGTACATAAATCCCTGAAAGTTGCTACCCAGGTTAATAGGGCTGTTAAGAAGGCATATGGTGTGTTAGCTTTTATTAGTAGGGGGATCGAGTTTCGGAGCCACGAGGTCATGCTGCAGCTGTACAAAACTCTGGTGAGACCGCACCTGGAGTATTGCGTGCAGTTCTGGTCACCGCATTATAGGAAGGATGTGGAAGCTTTGGAAAGGGTGCAGAGGAGATTTACTAGGATGTTGCCTGGTATGGAGGGAAGGTCTTACGAGGAAAGGCTGAGGGACTTGAGGTTGTTTTCGTTGGAGAGAAGGAGGAGGAGAGGTGACTTAATAGAGACATATAAGATAATCAGAGGGTTAGATAGGGTGGATAGTGAGAGTCTTTTTCCTCGGATGGTGATGGCAAACACGAGGGGACATAGCTTTAAGTTGAGGGGTGATAGATATAGGACAGATGACAGAGGTAGTTTCTTTACTCAGAGAGTAGTAGGGGCATGGAACGCCCTGCCTGCAACAGTAGTAGACTCTCCAACTTTAAGGGCATTTAAGTGGTCATTGGATAGACATATGGATGAAAATGGAATAGTGTAGGTCAGATGGTTTCACAGGTCGGCGCAACATCGAGGGCCGAAGGGCCTGTACTGCGCTGTAATGTTCTAATTCTAATTCTAATAACCTGCTCACTAATGCTCCGTTTGGCCTCTGCCGGGCCACTGGGTTCCTGACCACATTACAACCTTTGGCCAAACATGGACAAAAGAGCTGAACTCAAGAGGTGAGTTGAGAATGACTGCCCTTGACATAAAGACAGCATTTGACTGAGCATGGCATCAAAGATCCCGAGCAAAACTGGAGTCAATGGGAATCAGGGGGAAAACTCTCCGCTGGTTGGAGTCGTACCTAGCAGAAAGGAAGATGGTCGTGGTTGTTGGAGGTCAATCATCTCAATCCCAGGACATCACTGCAGGAGTTCCTCAGGGTGGCGTCCTACACCCAACCATCTTCAGTTGCTTCATCAATGACCTTCCCTCCATCATTAGGTCAGAAGTGGGATGTTCACTGATGATTACACAATGCCTGCACTATTCGCGACTCCTCAGATACTGAAGCAGCCCATGTCCATATGCAGCCAGACCTGTACAACATCCAGTCTTGGGCTGATAAGTGGCAAGTAACATTCATGCAAACAAGTGCCAGGCAATTACCATCTCAAACAAGAGAGAATCTAACCATCTCCCCTTGACATTCAATGGCATTACCATCGCTGAATCCCCACTATCGACAGCCTGGGGTTACCATTGACCAGAAATTGAACTGGACCAGCCATATAAATGCTGTGGCTACAAGAGCAGGTCAGAGGCTGGGAATTCTGCAGCGAGTAACTCACCTCCTGGCTCCTCAATGCCTGTCCACCATCTACAAGGCACAAGTCAGGAGTGTGATGGAATACTCCTTGTCTGGATGGCAGCTCCAACAACACTCAAGTGGCTCAACACCATCCAGCATAAAGCAGCCCACTTGATTGGCACCCCATCCAAAACCTTTAACATTCACTCCCTTCACCACCGACGCACAGTGGCAGCAGTGTGTACCATCTACAAGATACATTGCAACATCTAACCAAGTTTCCTTCGACAGCACCTTACAAAACTGGAAGAGCCATGGCAAAACCCACTCCCAGAACATTTGGGTTTTGGACCCACTGCTGGACTCCCCTGCTGTGAGCAGGTCCAAAAATTTAAAACTGCCCATTGTTGCCACAATTTCTAAGTGTTGAGAGAATCATGACCAGCAGCTTTTGTTCCAGGATGAAACTTTGTGTTGTTTGGGCTGAAAGGATCTGTGCACCTTCTGAAAGGTGCAGCTATGTTACAGTAGTGATTTAGAGGTACCTTGCTGCGGGTGGCCGGTAAGAATTGTTGA
This sequence comes from Heterodontus francisci, assembly GCF_036365525.1. Lineage (NCBI taxonomy): Eukaryota > Metazoa > Chordata > Chondrichthyes > Heterodontiformes > Heterodontidae > Heterodontus > Heterodontus francisci. The sequence continues at coordinate 74,464,437 of NC_090375.1, forward strand.
CAGTTCTTATTATTTTTGGTATAACTCATTAGTGAATTGCTTGAATGCTGCATCTTCCAGTCGCAATCATTCTGTATACTGTATACTTGAGATGTCAACAGCTGAAACTCACCAACTAATTTTGATGACATTATGAGCCAAATAATTATCTTCTACGTGGAGAGAGACATTTGACACAGCAAAGCAACTTACTGTATCCAATAGACTACAGCAGAAGGTATCAAAAGTTTTCAGATGTCAATTCTAGGACAGTTATTAAATGACAGATGACTGCAAACACTGAATTCTATACCACCGTTAAAATTTCAACCCAGCTGTCAAGAGTTGAAAAGTGCTGAATCTGGGAGCAGCTAAACAGAAGCATTCCACCTGGGACACAATTTTAATGCACTTAGGTATAAACCTGTAATACTTAAATTTCATGCACATCTGAGAGAGAAAAAAGGACCGTGATTTATATCTGATCTGAAATACAGTACCTCTCCACACGCAGCACTCCCTCAGTAGTGTACTGAAGTGTCAGCCTAGACTATGTCCTGAAGTCTTTGGAATGGGGCTTGATTGTGGCAAGAGTGCTGCCACTGAGGTGTGGTTGACACTTTAGCTCTTCAGTCCATGCCTGGATCAAGGCTTTGATGGTTGATCCCTAATGCACCAAAATCTAATTTATGCATTTGCCCAGAAATTGTGTTGTAGTTTTCCCAATCTCCCTTTGTTATTTCAGAAGGAGACTGATAGAGTCCCCATAGAAACTAGATTAATGGCTGGAAATGGCCAATTACATAGTGGGGCTACTGACAATCTCCCACTGAAGTTATAATAGGAGACCAAAAACATTACCACATAAATCCCAGGCCATTGTTTCCAAACCAGGATATGCAGCTTGTAAGACAATCATTATGAATGACACTGTCACATTAAGGTAAAAGGGTTGAATTTCGACAAGGGTTCATCCGATCATCTTCTCTACCTTCAGTGCAAGGCCTGAGGGAATGGAGTTCCTTTGGGGTTTCCATTGATCTGCTGCCGAAGTTCTCACAGACTATCAGTTCAATCCCTGCAGAAATTCAACCACAAAATGTATTAATAGAATGGTAGCAATTATTGGTAGGTTGCACTAATGTTCTAATATACCCTATTCAAGCTGTACTAAATCAAGTCCATGTGTCAATTAGAAGTATTTCAAAAAATACATTTGAGTGTTTGAACCTAATCAGCGAGACAACTGCTCCCATGGTCTGGTTAAAATCAGTGAAGCAGTGGATTTGCAGCTTCTGTATAATTTGTTTCTCATTATTTCAAGATTGCGGTCTGTCCTAATGTGTTTTTACACATGTGCCTCTACCAGCGATCTGAGAATATAAAGACAAAAAATTATTTTGTATTTAACCTTTGTCTTAGACTTTCTGATCAATTCTTTAAAAAGCTTTTCATTTACAGTGCCATTAAACTCCCAAAACACATATAGATTTTATATAGATTATATTTCAAGGTTATGTGTTTTATATATGATATTAATTGCCAGAAAACCAGGAGTACCGTGAATCAGGCAGACATTTGTGCTCCTGTCAAACGTGGTTCTGTGCAAGAAGAACAAACAAGCATAATTTATTCTTATATATAAATACATATGGGAATAGAGAGAAAATGCTTGCAGATATTACTAAGGTAGGAACTAGATGACAGATAACCTGATCTTCAGCACCTGTAGTACTTTTTCAAGCACCTACTCCCTGCATTATAGGGTGGTGACATCTGAGACCTACAGAGCATCCCATGTACTCAGCATTGTATAATTTGACCTGGCAGCACCTCACATGCTTACAGCCTACTCAACATGAGCTAGACTCATTGGAACACTAATTTGTGCACAAATGAGGGGAGGTTTCCGTAATGTGATTCATGCACGTGAATAGTCCTCCTTAGGCTAACCATAGAACAGGTGCTGCAAAGTAAGTCCCTTCGCATCAGTTGAGTTTTTGCTCCTAAAGGTGTAACAGTTTGCAAGCCATTGCTTCAGCTATATTGTTGTTGTTGAGTAAAGGAAGGGAGGGAAGAGGAATTCGGACACTTATTACCTGTTTCAGGCAGCCGTCAAAGATGCCTCTACGGAGCCCGAATCAACATGGTGTTTGTAGTACAACGGTTTGAAAGGGTTAATATTTTAGAAGGTGTGAGGTATACCTCCCACCATGATGATATAAGAGATCACATGTGAGAGAGACTCAAATGAGAAGCAGCATGGCTTCAGAGAAGTCATACAGACTTATGGTAAATCTGTATACAGTTAAAATGTAATAAATGAGTTAATGTTAAAATTACAGAAGACTCAGTAATCTCTTCTAGCTAGACTAACCAAATATTCAAGTGGTGGCAGACTAACCAAACATACAATATGGTGAACAGCGACGCTTCTTACCATAAAACACCCAGAAGAATTTGAAAAATACTTTGAAGAAAGCTGAAATGAAAAAAGGCACCAGAACTGCAGAACTTGAAAAGAGGCTGAGAAAAAGCTCCAGAGCTGCTCCATGGATCACGGAGGCACGGAGATTCAGGGAATCGGCTTGCAGAGGCATTCAGGCTGCATCACAGAGGCAGAGAACCAAACAATGGTCTGGGATCTGGTGAGAAACCCGAACAGAGGGTAAAAATTTGTTCCTAATGGCACTCGGCAGGCTTCACTGGGAAAACCAAAAGTCCTTAGCGAGGACAGATCCAAGGTTGGCGCCCTTACACGTGGCTACCGTGAGGCAGAAAAGAACAAAGAGGCTGCAAATACTCAATACTTCAAGAGAAGGGAGTAAAGAGTATGGAAAAATACTGCAAAACCATGTTTAAAGAAATAAATCACAGGGGAAAAACAATGACTATAGCGGGAGTCAGTGTGATGCAGAAAAGTGCAGGAAACATCCGATATTGGAGGGAAAATGTTAAAAAGAATGTAAACTACATAGAAAGCCATGGCTCTTAAATTTATGACACCAGAGAGGTCTGGACACATGGAAGGACCAAATCAAACTCAAAATTGGCCACTGACGAAGAAGATTTTTGTGGTATAGAATTGCTTCAAAATTAAACAGCCAGTCTGTAGCAAAACAAGCTAATATATTGCTTTATTCCATTGAAGCATTAGCAATTGGATGTTATTGCAAGACAGGCATTAATGAGACATCAGACAAATTCGATGAAGTTTTAAAAGCCTTTGATAATTATTTTAATCTGAGGAGCAATAAGATTCTAGAAAGGGCCAAATTTAACAGAAGGATCCAGAAACCAGGTGAAACAGTTAATGGTTTTATTAATGACCTTTACAGACTAGCTGCAGGATGTGAATATGGAGACCTAATTGCTGATGAATCCCAATCAGATTTATTGCAGTCTAAGGAAGACCTCATCCTAGACAAAGCATTGCAGCTGGTGAGACAAACAGAGGTCTGGAAAAAGAACAGAACAATCCTGAGAGGTGAAGAAAAGCCTTGGTTCAGGAAACGTCCAGCGACCGTACAGTTCCTTAACCAGAGGGGGAGGGAAAGCAAAAGATACCATTAAACCCTGCCTGGCAAAATTTTTACCCAATCTAGCACAAGTTACTGAACCCTTAAGGAAAGCTCAAGCATGGTGTTGGGATACACATAAGGAGCAAGCATTTCAAAGGATCAAGGAGCTGTTGATTTTGCCAGATGTCTTAGCGCATCGTAAGTCCTTACTACCGACCACAATTGCAGCAGGTGCCTCATCTATAAGTTAGGGGCCATCTTTTTTCAAGATCAACCAGATGGATGTCGAAGATCGGTTTATTATGTATCTCAAGCATTGTTTGAGACTGAGACGAGGTACGCCGACATAGAGAAAGATGCTCTCGCAGTCACTTGGGCTTGTGAGAAGTTCTCAGATTCTATTAACAACTTAGTGGTCATAGAGACAGGCTACAAACCTCTAGTTTCCTTACTTGATGAATAGGAACTTGCTAGGATGCCTCCTAGAGTCCAGGGATTCCAGTTGAGACTAATGAGAATCACATACGAAATGATAAGCGTACAGGGCAAGCTGCAAACCACAGCAGATGCGTTGTCCAGAGCTACTGTTGACCATCCTACACGACAATATGTTAACTTTATTAATGAGATTGAGTCATATTCTCAGTTCACTGCATCACAATGGACAGCAAGTTCAAAAAAGCTCCAAGAAATTTGTCATGCTCAGATGCAAAATGATGAATGCATCAGTATCCGCCAATATTGCATGCAAAGTTGACCACAGCAGCATCCCAGTGGTATGTAAGGAAGCAACAGATTTATACTGTGTGAGAAGAGAGTGCTGATTGGTTGGCAAGTGGGCTATGATTGGTAGTGGCATTGCCATGGAGAATGCACCAGTTTATGGTGATTGACAGTTAACTGCCAAACTTTGTTTGAAATTTAAACCAGGCAGCTCGACTCTGTTTGGTCAAGGCATTGCCCTGAGGAATGAACCAGCAAATGACAGTCACTTATTTTGTTTAGCTGAAACAGGCGCAATGTGTGCTTCCCTTACATTGGTATTTTTGTGAATTGTCCTGATGAGTGTGACAAAAAGCTTCGACAAAATGTCTCTTTTTTTTCAGCAATACGCGAGTTCTGTACTACCAAACAACTATTAGTAAGAATTTTGTTCAAATGTTTTTGTGCAAGCAGGACAATGCTTTAAATATTTAATTTTACAGTTTCTTTTGTTGAACAGTTTCCACAGTTACATGTTGCAGGCATTGAAGTGCAGTTTTTATGCATGTAAATTTGTTGCGATAGTTTTGAGCTACAAAAGGGTGCAAAGATGTTACACAAGCCAAATGGCCTCCTCTGTGCCAAAAATGACTCTATGACTGAGTGTTACATTTCCTTAAGCAAGTTTGCTTTCATGAATATAGAGTTGCAAGGCTATGAGGAAAAAGCAGAGGAGTGGAATTAATTGGATAGCTCTTGCGAAGAACTAGTCAGGCATTATGGGCCAGATGGCCTTACTCTTTGCTGTAAGATTCTATGGGCTGGATTTTAAGAGCTCACCGCTGATCTCAGACCACACATGCCGTCCGTCCCTGGCAGTGACATCAGCTGCCTGTACGCAGGCACTGGCACCATTTTTAAAGGGCAGCCAGCCCTGCCAGTCAATTTGAATTTTTAAAGCAGCATCCCCCCAAAATTTATCCAATAAAATTATAACGCCCCTTTCCCATTCCCCATTCCCCAATAAGAACGAGATTAACTATTTGCCCTTCCCTCACCAAGCCACTTTTAAATTTGACCTTGCTCCCCAAAACTGCACAAAGTTTAAAGTTCACCCCTTCCCACTATCCCCTACACCCATTATGTTCATTTGACTCAACCCCCAACTGAAAATCTTAACTCCTCCCCCTTCCCCACCAGTGTCATGCTGACTTTCCCTGGACGGGAAATTGAAGGCGCGGAAGTGCTGATCACCGTGCCAAAAATCACGGCACGCCCGGAAGATTTCAGGCACGTTTACTTATATTTATTCATGTTATTCATTTAAATATTGGAATGCTGTTCCTGTCACCAGGCCGGGCCCTCCTGGCGTCAACCTCTGTGGCGGGCTGCTGCCGGACCCATATTCTGCCCCCACCACCACCGCCTCCCCCACCCCCGCCACAGCGCCCGATGTTTTGGGCTTGGTAAAATCCAGCTTTATGAATCTATAGATGCCAATTCGATTGTGTAGTGCCCATACATTTGACACAACAGATCTAAAATGACATCCATGCAGCACGCACACACTGTTGGTGTGGGCCTCACTGGAAACCATTTTGGGCAGGTCATTAGTTTAGGTGCCAGGAGTATGCAGGGTAAGAAGATTGTGACGTTAGTCAGCATGTAATAGTGATTTGACTCCAGGGGTGCCATTTTCAACCTCAACACTCCAGCTAATTTTTTTTATTACTCCTTCATGGGATTTGGGCATCGCTGGCCAGACCAGCATTTATTACCCATCCCTAATTGCCCTTGAGAAGGTGGTGGTGAGCTGCCTTCTTGAACCGCTGCAGTCCATTTGGGGTAGGTAGACCCACAGTGCTTTTAGGAAGGGAGTTCCAGGATTTTGACCCAGTCACAGTGAAGGAATGGCGACATAGTTCCAAGTCAGGATGGTGTGTGGTGTGGAGGGGAACTTGCAGCTGGTGGTGTTCCCATGCATTTGCTGCTCTTGTCCTTCTAGTTAGTAGAGGTCGTGGGTTTGGAAGGTGCTGTCTAAGGAGCTTTGGTGCATTGCTGCTGTGCATCTTGTAGATGGTACACACTGCTGCCATTGTGCTTTGGTGGTGGAGGGAGTGAATGTTTGTAGATGGGGTGCCAATCAAGCGGGCTGCTTTGTCCTGGATGGTGTTGTGCTTCTTGAGTGTTGTTGGAGCTGCAGCCATCCTGGCAAGTGGTGAATATTCCATCACACTCCTGACTTGTGCCTTGTAGATGGTGGACAGGCTTTAGGGAGTCAGGAGGTGAGTGACTCGCCGCAGGATTCCTAGCCTCTGACCTGCTCTTATAGCCACTGTATTTATATGGCTACTCCAGTTCAGTTTCTGGTCAATGGTAGCCCCTAGGATGTTGATAGTGGGGGATTCAGCTATGGTAATGCCATTGAATGCCAAGGGGAGATGGTTAGATTCTCTCTTGTTGGAGATGGTCATTACCTGGCACTTGTGTGGCGCGAATGTCACTTGCCACTTATTAGCCCAAGCCTGGATATTGTCCAGGTCTTGCTGCATTTCTACACGGACTGCTTCAGTATCTGAGGAGTCATGAATGGTGCTGAACATTGTGCAATCATCAGCGAACATCCCCACTTCTGACCTTATGATTGAAGGAAGGTCATTGATGAAGCAGCTGAAGATGGTTGGGCCTAGGACACTACCCTGAGGAACTCCTGATCTCCCTGAGGAGCTAATGCTCTCTCTTAACCTTGCACAGCAGAAAATGCATTCAGCTGCAGGAAGGATGCGCCCCTCCCACCCCAACAGGCTTTTTTTTATTCTTTCATGGGATGTGAGTGTCGCTGGCTAGGCCAGCATTTATTTCCCATTCCTAATTGCCCTTGAGAAGGTGAGTGATGAGCCGTCTTCTTGAACCGCTACAATCCTCGGGGTGTAGGTACACCCACAGTGCTGTTAGGAAGGGAGTTCCAGGTTTTTGACTCAGCAACAGTGAAGGAATGGTGATATAGTTCCAAGGCAGGATGGTGTGTGGCTTGGAGGGGAACTTGCAGCTGGTGGTGTTCCCAAGCATCTGCTACCTTTGTCATTCTAGGCGGTAGAGGTCGCAGGCTTGGAAGGTGCTGTCAAAGGAGCCTTGGTGAGTTGCTGCAGTGCATCCTGTATATGGTACACACTGCTACCATTGTGCACTGGTGGTGGATAGGGTGCCAATCAAGCGAGCTGCTTTGTCTTGGATGGTGTCGAGCTTTTTGAGTGTTGTTGGAGCTGCACGCATCCAGGCAAGTGGAGGGTATTACATCACACTCCTGACTTGTGCCTTGCAGATGGTGGGCAGGCTTTGGAGAGTCAGAAGGTGACTTACTTGCCACAGAATTTCTAGCCTCTGTCCTGCTCTTGTAGCCACAGTAATTATATGGCTGGTTCAGTTAGGTTTCTGGTCAATGGTAAGCCCTGGTGAGGGATTCAGCAATTGTATTGCCATTGAATGTCAGGGGAGATGATTAGATTCTCTCTTGTTGGAGTAAGGAATATGTAATGCCATGAGTTTACAGATTGTGCAATCATCAGCGAACATCCCCACTTCTGACCGCATGATGGACGGAAGGTCATTGATGAAACAGATTAAGATGGTTGGGCCTCGGACACTGCCCTGAGGAACTAACTCCTGCAGTGATGTCCTGGGGCTTAGATGTTGACCTCCAACAACCACAACCATCTTCCTTTGTGCTAGGTATGACTCCAACCAGAGGAGAGTTTTCTCCCTGTTTCCATTGACTTCAATTTTGCTAGGGCTCCTTGTTGCCATACTCAGCCAAATGCTGCCCTGATGTCGAGGACAGTAACTCTCACCTCACCTCTTGAATTTAGCTCCTTTGTCCACATTTGGACCAAGGCTGTAATGAGGTCTGGAGCCCAGTAGCCCTGACGGAATCCAAACTGAGTATCAGTGAGCATGTTATTGCTGTGTAACTGCTACTTGATACCACTGTTGACAACACCTTCCATCACTTTACTGATGATTGAGAGTATTCGGGCAGTAATTGGCTGGATTGCATTTGTCCTGCTTTTTGTATACTTGACATATCTGGGCAATTTTCCACAATGTTGGGTAGATGGTAGTGTTGTAGCTGTAATAGAACAGTTTGGCTAGTGGTGCGGCTAGTTCTGGAGCACTACTGTCTTCAGCACTACTGCTGGGACGTTATCAGGGCCCATAGGCTTTGCTGTATCTAGTGCAGTCAACAGTTTCTTGATATCACGTGAAATGATTCAAATTGGCTGAAGACTGGCATTTGTAATGCTGGGGACCTCAGGTGGAGGCCTAGATAGATTATCAACCCTTTGACACAAACACAAAAGCAAAACACTGTGGATGGTGGAGATCTGAAATAAAAACATAAAATGCTGGAAATACTCAGCAGGTCAGCCACTGGGAGCTCCCACTCTGACCTTTCTGTGCTTGGCCTGTCACAGGGTTCCAATGAAACTCAATGTACGCTCAAGGAACAGCACCTCATCTTTTGACAATGCACTTTACAGCCTTTTGGACTCAGTATTAAGTTCGACAATTTTAGATCTTAACTTCTGCCCCCATTTTGTTTTGTGTTTTTTTGCTGGTTTGTTTTCTTTCTCTCTCCGTTCTCTCTTGTTTCCTTCACTTTGTATTCGGATGGCAGCTGTTCTGCCTTTCGCACCTCCTCTAGCCACATTTTTTTTCTTTACTTGTCGCATTATCACTCCTTTTGGCCTTGTAACATGAAACCTTTTGTCATTTAATCTCTCCTACCCCCCATCCTATCACAGACCTGACTTTCCCTTTTATTCTTCTTCCCACCTTCTCCCCGTTTTACTTGCTCAAAACCTATAACATTTCTAATTTCTCCCAGTTCTGATGAAAAGTCACAGATCTGAAAGATTGGGAAGAGTTATCAGGCCCCACCGAGGTTGGGAATGGAGGCAGACGGAGCCCGAAAATACCGGCACCAGCTGGTGAGCTGGTTTCCCGATCTCATTGCGGGTGCCAACCATTTTTGCTGAGGTGGGTTTGGGGTTCGCAGGATACCCAGCCCAAGAGGCGGGTATACTGTAATGGGTCTGGATTGAACTGAACTGCATCTTAAGTAATATTGAGTTTAGCAAAAGAAGACAGTTTGAAAATTCCAACAAATAGATCATCATAAAGAGCTGTATTTCTTAAATCAACAAAGCCTAGGTTTTACTATCACGTTGGAAATTACTGTTTTAACCACAAGGAAACAAGTAGCAGTCTGAGAAGGTAAGAAAATACAAGAATCTAGGTCAAGGAAATAGCTCTGATTATTTTTCTTGAACATTTTACATTCCTACAACAAAAGCAAAATACTGCTGATGCTGGAAATCTGAAAGTTAAACAGAAATTGCTGTAAATACTCAGCAGGTCAGGCAGTGTCTGTGGAGAGAAAAGCAGAGTTAACAGGCTGGATTTTATGGGCCCCCATGAGGTGGGCTTGGAGGTGGGGGGTGGGGTCCATAGAATCGTGACACAAGGCAGGGGGTGGAGGGCCCATTGCTGCCCCGTCGCCAT